>NC_089748.1:73646649-73664149 GCF_040412425.1 Macrobrachium rosenbergii
AAGTGTAGAAACCAATTTATCTGGACCGCAAAGTGTGACGGCATCGCGGACATGCACCATACAGTAAATATAACCTTCGGAGGCGATAAAAACTCGAGAGAAGCCCATTAACTTTCTTAAGCAGAGTGAATCAAGAATTAATAGAGCTGGAACTGGGAGCAATTACTGTTTTGCAGGTGACTCCCACTCTCGCCAATTCTTCCATTTAGAAATTTAATAACTGCGTGGATCGAATAATTGCTTGCATTAAAAACTTGAGATACGTTCTGTACGCGCTGAAAATTTAATGGGAAAGCTGTAAAGGAGGCAGCTTTTTTCTTTACTTCTTTCCTAATGCATTTGCTACGCTTATCTTTTTGAATTCAATCTATTATTTATGATAATACTATCTGCTATGCAATCGTTATGTGCTTGCGCTATCTAATTCTTCTATATTTTACATTTGACACAAATTAAATGTCACTGGAATCGAACATTAAATAACCCCTAAGGCCGTCGCATTTAAGTGAACATCATCATCCGCATTCTGGATGTCCAATTAGCTTTATCTAATGAACGTCAACATTTCTGATGTCAATTACAAATCAATCTGTCTATAAGAACGCCCGTAACGATCCCGCGATGAAAGTTTTAATAAGTTTCCTTTACCGAGTACTCGGTGTAAATGGACATCAAATTCCTATAAATCAGTTTTTCATTAACCGAAAATAAATTTCACTCTCCGTTGCAACATTCAAGCATTTTTTCCTCCTCTGCCAGCTACCGCACACGAGTGACTCACCCGGAGGCTAAATGTCAAGGAAAAAGAAAGTTGCTGAAGGTGTGACCTTATTCGTCGGCGTCTTTAATTATAAAGTTTTCACGTTCTATAAACGTGACAAAATTTTCTCACCTCTTTACTACCACCGAAAGAGAGAGAGAGAGAGAGAGAGAGAGAGAGAGAGAGAGAGAGAGAGAGAGAGAGAGAGAGCACTGCAACAATTGGTTTCCAGATCTCACCTAAGGTCAAAATTTAAAACGAGTTTCGACAGAATTGAACGTTGATGTTGGCATTTCTGAATAGAAAAAAACATTACAGATATTTAAATATCAACAACAACAACCATTTTCCTCGCTGCTTCACCTCCGTTCCGTCAAAAATGATTAACTGTCACCCCTCCACTTTCACAGTTCTATGATCAGTTAAATTGCTCGACTTACCACAGTGAATAATTCATCCTACACTAATTTTATTTTTGCCGTGTGTGTGTGTGTGTGTGATATATATATATATATATATATATATATATATATATATATATATATATATATATATATATATATATATATATATATATATATATATATACCAGCTTACCAACCCAGCTCTGCCACGGAAAACTCTAAATGAAACCAATAAACTCTCTCTCCCTCTCTTCCTCACTCATTTCCTCTTTCTTCTCCCTAACACCCCCCTACTCTTTCTCTTACTTCCTCTCCCTCTCTCTCTCCCTCAATCTTTCCCTCTTTCTCCTCCCTAACACCCCCTCTACTCTCTCTCTCTCACTTCCTCTCCCTCTCCCTCTGTCTTCCTTTCCCATTAAGATAGTTGCTTCCATAACATGACTCAACATTTTTGACATTTTATATTTCTCCCCTTCTCACCCACCATTCCTATCGGGGCCGAACTTGGACTTAAGGGAATCAGGAGTGTCACTATTATTCTCAGCGACCTTGAAAACAATGGATTAAACACTAATATCTGTCGTTTTCGGCTATTTTACATGTCACTCCCTTCCCACCCCACCCCCTTTGGTGCCAGTGATGTCTTACACCCCCTCCCACAGTTTCTTTTCAGATAGTAGGTCATATGTATACTGAAATGAGGTATGATAAACCCATAGAGTTTATTTAGTTACTAAGTCTACAGGCAGAACCTGCCCCGTTTTGGGGAAGGCCTTCCCACCCCCATCCCCTTTGGTGCTAGAGATGTCTTAGGCTTCTCAAGCGAATCGAAGCGACGCGACGATGAGCGATATTAATGTTTTTAGATATTCCTATGCAGAAACGCTTTGGTCTTCACACACGAGCGAAACGGAGCGAAACGAAGCGAAGCGATTCGCTCAATAAATGGACGATATTTTTATCGCTAGCGACAATCAAATTAGGTAAGTTCCCGTTAACGTTTTCTGTTGAATGTTTATAGTAAACGTATAAAAGATCAATATATATTTAATAGAACTTGTTAAATACAGTTCTAATCAAATGTTTAATTGTTTTAAGCAAGTAAATCATTGGTAAAAAGCAAACGGGAAAAACTGTATATTTAAAACAAAGTTATGTCATATATTTGTGAAATACGAATGAGATGTGTCATGTTTTGAGAGTTGGTGTATATTACCATTTCGAAACGTGTATCGAACCTGTATCAAAAACGACGCCGCGCTTGAGATGTAAAGAAACAATTCAGTCTGTTTCTGGACTGATTGAGTGCTGCAAGTTGCTGTCAATATGGCCAAGAAAGGTGATTTTTTATTGAGAAATTTGAAAGAAGCTAGCCTAGTGCATATAGTGATTTAAATGGGATTACAGAAGTTGTATTCTCTACTAAGAATTTAAAGAAAATATCAGCTGCTGACCGATAAAGTGTCAGTTCTTGCATTTAAGTGCATAACTACGGTAAGAGCCTTTGTATCGTCACATTCCTCTATCGACATACTCATCAGGTATTTTTAACAAGAAGAATAGTTTGTTAATAATAACAAAATATAATAACTTGATGTTGTACACTATTTTTTTAAGAAAACATCAAAATGCACCTAATCGCTCCGCTCCGTTTCGCTTATATGTAAACACCTAATCGTTTCGTATCGCTTCGCTCATCATCGCTTCCCGTCGCGTCGCTCCGCTTCGCTTGTAGTGTGTAAGAAGCCTTACCCATAAGGTATTCTTTTCCAAATAGTAAGTCATATGTATACCCAGATTCGTTGATATTGAAAATGCGTTTCAGAGTTATGCTAGTACATACATACACACACACATACATACATCCATTTATATATATATATATATATATATATATATATATATATATATATATATATATATATATATATATATATATATATATATATATATATATATATATATATATATATATATATATATATATATATATATATAGATATCACACATTACACAGGTGAAAAATAAGAAACAGGGTGTAGGTCCTGACCGGTTTCGACTTTATTTCCAAGCCATTGACGAAGGACTGATACAGAGTGTGAGAAGTCACAAATATATATACTACAAGAACAGTACTGACGAACATACACAACCGTTAGAGGCTCCATATCCCCACTCAGGCCGGTGTCGAGGTAGGAGTGACCTTTAAAACTCATTTGGCTAAAAATCACAATAGACTCTCAGGGGACATTGCTGATAAACAGACCATACCCCACCTCAGATCCACACCTGACAGGTGTGATGGAGGCGGAGTTTGGAAACTCATTAACATGACTACCCTCGTACTGTGTTTACAAATATGATAATCCTATTTTCATATATCTCTACTGCCTACCTTAAAGTTTAAACAATTTACAAATTTCTTTTGATATTAAAGGATCAAGTTTATACATACCTTGACTGATATTCATATTATGGTTGTAACTTTCTTTTATGAAGCTAGATTCAATGATGTTGTTTAATATGGAATTTTTTTAAAAGAAGATATTAAACAACATAATCCCACGTAATGTAACATGGTTTAGGTATGTTGACGACATAATTTGTGTATGGCCAGGGAACCAAGATGTAAAAAACTTTTTTGCTAAGTTAAATCAATTAGTACCATCAATTAAATTCACGATGGAAATGGAAAATGATGGGTGCTTACCGTTTCTGGATGTCCTCATACGAAGAAATAGTAGTGGGTTTAAATATAGTGTGTATAGAAAACCCACTAATATTTCTTCCTATGTGCATTTCTATTCTGGACAAAGCAATAAGGTTAAAAGTCAGTGTTTTCATCTATGTTTTTAAGAGCATTACGGGTATGTAGCCCTGAATATATTGATGATGAAATAGATAAGATTAGGAATGCAGGCAAAAAATTGAAATATCCTGATAGTGTATTAAACAGTGCATTTGAAGCGGCAAAAGACTATGTATCAAAACCAGAAAGAACTTACAACACAAAAAATTTGCTTGTTCTGCCTTATAATAATAGTATGAAAGATATCCCTCATCTTCTTAAGAATTTTGGTGTTAATGTCGCATTTAAGAACAATACAACAATGAAAAATGTACTTATCAAGAACTCCCAGACAATATTAAAGGGTGTGTATATAAAATTCCGTGTAAGTCTTGTGACAACTTTTATATTGGCCAAACCGGGAAAGCACTGGAAAAAGAATTGAACAACATAAGAAATGTGTGAGATATGCACAAGGAACAGTGGTATATTTGTACATGTTAGTGAGAACAATCATGCTATCAACTGGGAAGGGGCAAAAGGATTGTATATTCTAATAATGCACTGGAAAGGAACATCATTGAATCTAGCTTCATAAAAGAAAGTTACAACCATAATATGAATATCAGTCAAGGTATGTATAAACTTGATCCTTTAATATCAAAAGAAATTTGTAAATTGTTTAAACTTTAAGGTAGGCAGTAGAGATATATGAAAATAGGATTATCATATTTGTAAACACAGTACGAGGGTAGTCATGTTAATGAGTTTCCAAACTCCACCCCATCACACCTGTCAGGTGTGGATCTGAGGTGGGGTATGGTCTGTTTATCAGCAATGTCCCCTGAGAGTCTATTGTGATTTTTAGCCAAATGAGTTTTAAAGGCCACTCCTACCTCGGCACCGGCCTGAGTGGGGATATGGAGCCTCTAACGGTTGTGTATGTTCGTCAGTACTGTTCTTGTAGTAATGTGTGATAAATGAATCACGTACAAAAGTGATAATAATCATATATATAGATATATATGTTTGCATATGTATAAGTTATGATGAGAGGAAAACTCATTTCGTGATGAAATGCAGTCTGATAATAAGCCGGAGCACTCTTAAATATTTATTTCAATGAAAGCAGATAAAGTTTCGAACATACACCGTACTCAGTTTGAAATACAATCTAATAATGGGAAAAATTAAGTAAGTAAAATACAAAAAACAATTACGCACAGCCTATAAAATCAAATCAATAAGCTAAAATTTTAAGGGGAAATTATTCTCGTCCTTATTCAACTCTGTTCGCTGTTTCCTAATTGGTGGAGATTTTCCAGCCCTGATTTCATGTTCACTGTTAATTCGCAAACTAATGGTGGAGATTTTCCAGCCCTGATTTCATGTTCACTGTTAATTTGCAAAACAATCAGATGTGTTGTTAAAGATGGTGCAGTGTTATCTGATGGGTCACAACACTGGACTCCCCCCCTTACGATCGCAGATTCGTAGAATCGTGTTGAAAGGGTACCTTAAAAGAGCCGGTATACTATAACTGGCAACTAAAATAACAAAAACGGAAAGCAACAATGGAGTCGTAAGATGACGGGAGCTTTTCTGTATGATTAAAGAAACTTTACAATTAATAATCGTAGAAAAAAAGCAATTTTAAAGCTAATCTGTACAAAATAATTCACCAAAATTTTCTTTGTTTTGGATTGAAAACAGCTACCTACGCAATCACCTAAAGGTAACATTTTTATAATTAAAATTTATTGTTGGTGTTCATAAATCATTTGATTTGGCTGGTTTGTACGTTCTAAAAATCCGCTTTATCTAAAATAAAAAAAACATATTCAAGACCCCGCTGTTAATGACAGAGTTCTTTAAAAATATAATTTCATTATGAAAACTTTAATACACTGATTAACATTGCAGTAAATGTGTTGCATTTGAAAATTCTTAAAATGTTGACATCTTAACTCTGAGAAAGCATCTTTTAGTAAAAGGAAGTCTCTCGTCTTGTTGGTTATCTGGAACTATATCTACGAAGTGAAGTTTACTTCCCGTTTACATAATTCAAAAGGGGAATAGTATGACTTTGATCTTTACAAAAAATAATACCGATCATCTCACGTGCATTCTGTAATAAATATCTTTGAAATCAGCAAGACAACCGTCAATCCACGTTATATCAGGGAATACAACAACAATAGGAAAAAAGAAAACTATGTTAACAATGATAAAAACCCATCTGCAGACAACAATCTTCCAGCCCAAAATACGGTTTTCCCACGGAAGACGAAACGGTCTGCTAAACAGTCAGGTGCTTTACCTTCTTATTCAGGAGCGGTAATTTCAATTTTCCAAATTAACTGTCAACGATAAAAAGGATACCGTTCCTCAATGGCATATCGAATGCTCCTATTATTAAACTATCTTCTATTCCATAATTTGTGTGTTTTAATAAAGTATAATATTAAAGTGGGTAAAATGAATAACTTCAGTAGCAACAAAGCAAAAAGTAACCCTTTCATTATATGAGAGAGAGAGAGAGAGAGAGAGAGAGAGAGAGAGAGAGAGAGAGAGAGAGAGAAACCTGCAGTGTTTTTCTCTCAAGTGACGATAGTAATGCCTCTTGAAAGGGACAGATTAAAATGCAACAACTGAATACATGAAACTTACTATGACAGGTGTTTAAAAAAAGTTATAATGAGTTCTAAAGTAATGGCTAGTTCAAAGAAAATTTCGTTTAACCTTCAAGTTATACAGATGAAAATTAACATAAAAGCTTGTCTTTCAATGGTAAGGCTAACACTCAAGGACAATCGAATGAAATATACAAACAATATTATATATATATATATATATATATATATATATATATATATATATATATAATATATATATATATATATATATATATATATATATATATATATATATATAAATATATATATATATATTATATATAATGTATAAATCAAGTGTCCACTAAGATGTCAGACGCCGTCGGCAGATATTATATGGCTTTAAACGCAACATCTGTGGGACCGGGAATGGGGCTAGCAACCTCAACCGGAAGGATACCATCTTAGGAGCCATTTTTTCATAGGGGGAACATGCTTTGTAAATACAAATCCTCATCACCACCTCCCGAAGCCACGAGACACACAAGTCCTCTGTGAAACTCTACCACTCATGTCTTTCTTGTGCTTTGCCTTCCACAAATCTCCACTCATCCCCAGCCTCCTTTCATAAAATTCTCATCCAAGTAGGTCCACATCTTCCATCTCCTTTGGTGCCTAGAAGAACCCAGCCGACTCTGTCACGCACTCTTCTTCCAGGGTTGTGCAAAGGGCATGAAAAAACCTTTTTCATCTCCCTTTCATCATTATCTCATCAACATATGGAACTTCCTTAATTTTTAACTCTATCCTGTCCTTTGAACAGAATATACATAGGATTTAGACCAAAGGCAAGCGCTGGGACCTATGAGGTCATTCAGCGCTCGAACGGATATTGACTGAAGATGCGAAGGGTTAATAGGAGGAAAACCTCGCAGTTGCACTATGAAACACATGTTAGGAGTGGGTGGAAAGTAAGATGGAAGAAAAACAATATGAATGGAAGTACAGTAAAAGGAATGAAAGGGATTGCAGCTAGGGGCCGAAGGGACGCTGTAAAGAACCTTAAGTAATGCCTACAGAGTACCGCATGAGGTGCACTGATGGCACTAACCCCCTTACGGGCCTGTCCTTTGACTTCTAATATTATTCTTAAAGGTTTATTCTCAAGTCGACAAAACCTTTTAAATATACTGTCACTTACATAACATGAATCATATCTGTATAGCCTTATAGATCATATTACATTTATGCTGAACCTTACTTCCATATGAAATTTCAATCTATTTGGTTTCCAAATCTTATTCAGTTTAGCTTGCTCACTGGCTGATTTGCATATTTTAATCTAGCACTTGATTCTAAATAAAAATGAACCTCTACTGGATATCACTGTTACTAAATACCTGAAAAACTCAACGTGCCTTGCGCGGACCATAGAGGGTATACATCTGGAGATGCTATCTGTATACCAGTACTGCGTAGTTCGGTGGTCTTCCACCAGGGCAGTGCAGCAGAGCCTTGCGGCCATCTTGAAAGATCTGGTAACCGAGCAAATTGAACAGGGGCTTAGTGCGACTGTGAATTTTTTTTATCCTGAAAGTTTAACGAGTGTTTAGGGTTTAGTGAGTTTTTAGTGTATAATGAGTGCTTAGCAAATGTTTAGTGAGTGTATAGTGAGTATTTAGTGAATGTTTAGTGAGTGTTTAGTGTACAGTGAGTATTTAGTGAATGTTTAGTGTATAGTGAGTGCTTAGTGAATATTTAGTGAGTGTTTAGTGTTTAATGAATGTCTAGGATTAAGAAACTGTATAGTGCGGGCTTAGTGAATGTTTAGTGAGTTTTTAGGGTGTAGTGAGTATTTAGTGCATGTTTAATGAGTGTTTAGTGTTTTATGAGTGTTTGGTGAGCGTTTAGTGTATAGCGAGTGCCTAGTGAGTGTCGAGTATTCAATGTGTGAGTATATACAGTAGTTAAGTATTCAATGAATATGAGTATATAGTAACTGTGAGTGTTTAGTGAGTGAGTGTTTAGTGAGTGTAAGTGTATAGTGAGTGTTAGTGATTAATGACAATACATTACTGTTTAGTTAGTGTTTAGTGACTTTATGCAAAGAAAGTCCTGTAATTTACAAGAACCATTTATGCTAGACATTGCTTGGATCCACGAGCAGATAATTAAGCCTTGACCACAATGGTTGGGGTGCTTAGGTTAACCGGTTTTTGTAAAGTAATTTTTCTGTGAAATTGGATCACATAATAATAATAATAATAATAATAATAATAATAATAATAATAATAATAATAATAATAATAATAATAATAATAGAAAAAATTAATAATAATCAATATTTGAGATTATACAGATTAGAATGCAAAATTCTGTACTTCAACTACAATAAACCTCAGAATAGGAATATTTCGAAACATATTTCACGGTGATGGTTAATTTACCCATAAAAAAAACTCTTGTAATGATTAAACAAGAGGAAAAAAAAGCAAAGTAGCCGTAGTGCTTCGTCTCCATAGTATAGTATATGAGCTGGACCAGACCTTTCAATATGGCCGCCTGAGGTCACAAGCTCGGCAGGTAGTTCGCCATTCCATGTTATTGACGCTCTATGGTGCAGAAGCTGTCCTCATTACGTTTTTTCTAGTGTTTACTTTGAGTTCCATTCTCTCTCTCTCTCTCTCTCTCTCTGTATAATATATATATTTTATACATATAATATTATATATATATATATATATATATATATATATATATATATATATATATATGTGTGTATGTATACATATACATATATATATATATATAATATATATGTATGTATGTATGTACAGTATGTATACAGAATATTGGATGAGTTTTAATCGAAAAACATTACAAAGCTTCCTTAATAGAATGCATCACATATCTAGAGAGACAAGATTTGACAAAAGGAAAACAGAATTACAAGGACATTGTATAAACAAAGGGACAAAACATTAGATGGAGAAACGTTAAACGAGGTTGATTCTTTCTCATATTTAGGAACAACAATATCCAATACACATTCTCCTGAAGCGAAATTCAGTGAAAGACTAAAAACTGCCAAGTAAACAGTTGATAGACTGAAAAAGATTTGGGAATAAAATACTGAAATTACTAAGGAGAGTAATTGTTATACAATAGTCTATTCCGATCTGTATTGTTCTGCGGCAATGAATCATGGTATATCTATGAAACTATACCTAAGCGATTTTGCTTATTTTTGAATAAAGCTTTAAGAATATTAGGAGACAGATGGCAGGATAGGGCAAACAATATCATCACGTAAATTACATTATTACCATATGTGAACGTGATACGTGTCAGATGAGCTCCTGTGAGCACCCAAAAAGTTGGAAGAACTAACCCCACTGGGATGTGAAGCAAGAGACACGAGGCTAGAGGATAGTGGAGATTTGAGGACACGAAAGCCACGAGTGACGGAATTTCATGGAGGCCCTTTCTGTTGGAATGCAATATTAAATTCATAAAAAAGGCTAAGCGCTGGGACCTGAGTTCGTTCTGCTCTGAAAGGAAAATTGAGACCAGAAAGGTTTTCAAGGTGTAACAGGAGGAAAACCTCGTAGTTGCACTATAAAACAATTGTTAGGAGTAGGTGGAAAGTAAGATGGAAGAGAATATGAACAGAAGATGGAAGAGAATATGAACAGAAGCACAGTAAAAGGAATGAAAGGACTGGCAGGAGTTGAAGGTAGGGGTTGGAGGGACGCTGCAAATAACCCTAAGTAACGCCTACAGTGCACCTCACGCGCCCTTTGTGCTGAGCGGCGTGGGAAAATGACGGTGATGACCTTACAATGCGTAAACGCTAATATACATTGACATGGATATATGAAAACAAGAAGAACAAAAGGCAAAGATCATGCTTTTATTCTAAACTTCATGTTTTACACAAAATCATTTGACGTCTACCTAAGAGAAATAGAGAGTGTAAGTGGTTTTCATATAAAATTATAGTAAAAACTTTAACTCATGGAGTCCGATTTAGTATTCACGTTCAAATTAGTAGTTACATATTGAAATGAGTATGACAATTGTTAATAAATTACACTGCTAAAAACGTATCCATCTTTTTTCAAATAACAGGCTGTTACGGGTGCTTACAGACGAAGTAATTTTAAAGGGCTTGATCAATAATATAGCAATAAATAAAAGCTTACAACAAATTAGCTTATCTGCACACCTTATAACACTTTTTGTAGAAATAAAACAAAGGACGAAAGAGAAAACATCAAGCCATACGAACTCTAAGGAACAAATGCATTTATTTTAACGTCCGGGACTGACTGCTCACACACACACACACACACACAATAAATGAAATAAAAATGATCCTTCATTGGTCTAATAGGGAGAAACTTTTTTCCACTGATATTCTCTGTGAAATTTTACGTCTAATCAAACACACATTTCCGACTCTCTCTCTCTCTCATAATTTGATATTAAGATCAACCCTCAATATGTTCTGGGTTCCAGCAACACTTCTTTCAGGGCGATATATCGCTTCCTTTCGGGATTGATCCACGGTGTTTTCTTCTTCTGTACCCCTATAACTCACTAGAGGAGCAGTCTTGCAAACATTTTACTTCAAGACAAGGAACTTTGGCCACCTAATGTCAGGTAATCTCAGACAGACTCATGCTATGTCGAGCACGTGCACCCTCTAACATGCATGCCAGGGGAAATTAATAAAATGTTAAGAATAAGCAGACAAAAGCATAATCCATAACCATCGTCCGATTTTCCTAAAAGTTTAGTAAAAAGAATAAAAATATTCAGAATAGCTGGAGGCGAGTGTCACAGGATATCCATTAGTGCCAAATGTACGGGCACAATAGTGCATTCAGCTAAGTCCTAAAAAAAAAATTTACGACCTCAAAAATTGTATATAAAAAGTTGAAGCAAAAACGCTGAACTGGGTGATATAAGGACTCCATTAGAATATTACCTTAAAATTCCAGAACTCTAAAAACGATATTCATCGTAATCTACTAAGAGGTCATAATGGAATGTGGTTCATATTTGTACTGAAATCAAAGGGCAAATGTCATTAAAATACTTAGTAAAACTAGATCAGCCGGAGTTTTTCGCTGAAACTTTTTCTCTTGACACTCATATGAAAAACTGCACAATTACTTCCATGCCTTTAATAATATATATGAGCTCCACCAAACAACATGCTAATAAAAAGGGATTCTCTTTCTCTCAGACCCAATGCAGCGTGAAAGAAAAACCTTTACTTTCACCTTGAGAAAATATTACAAAAAGGGAAAAAACCTTTTTCAATCTATGCAAATGAACTGCAGGTACTATGCGACGCTTTAAAAGAATAAAATAAACAGTTAAGAAGGCAAATAAATAACTTCTAATTGTATCCATCTATCTATATACTTATATATATATATGTGAATATACAGTAAGTTCATATATGAATGTGTATATATATGTATGTATGTACATATGTGTGTATATATATATATATATATATATATATATATATATATATATGTATATATAGATATATATATATATATATATATATTATATACAGTATATATGTATATATATATAATATATATATATATTATATACATAGTATATATATATATATATATATATATATATATATATATATATATATATATATGTATATATAATTTATATAACATACAATTTATATACACAAATCCGACCACATTGTGATAGAACCCCGGTCTTTCAAATGTGGCCAGGGTGTTACCAATTCACTCGAACAAGTCATAAAAGAAATTGGAACCTTAGTATACTAGTACCTGGGCAGGCTGGGTTGGGAAGCTGGGTAAAAATCGCTTGTATGTTAGGCGACAGCCTGCCTAGGAAAAACCTCAGGTACAGAGTACTTAGGTTCCAGCTTCTTTTATGACTTGTATGGATGAATTAGTAACTCCTGGCCTTTTATTCATTTGAAATACCAGGGTTTGATCCCGATGTTAGTTGAAACATTTCTGTGAACACGTTCTCATGTGTTCATTATATATATATATATATATATATATATATATATATATATATATATATATATATATATATATATATATATTTGTGCACACACACTTTCATATATATATAAAACCATACACATTTATTATATGTATAATATATATATATATATATATATATATATATATATATATATATATATATATATATAATTTATCTATATATAACTTTTACTTACAGTGTACATTGGGATCGAACCCAGGTCTTTCAATTGAAAGGCAAGGTCGCTACCAATTGAACCACATAAGTCAAAAAAGAAGCTGGAAAATAACCTACTACTATACCTAAGGCTTTTACCTGGGCAGGCTTGCTGCACAGTTTTACCCAACTTCCTGACTCAGCAATGACCTAGTTGATAGCATTTCATTAAAATTATCCCATTTGAGTGAATATGATACAAGTAATCAACACGCAATTATGTGCAGAACAGATATTTCTGACTCACACTGTGATCGAACCCAGGTTCCAACGTCTTTTATTACTTGTGTGGTTCAGTTAGTAGTGACCTTGCCTATCAATTGAAAGTCCTTGGTTTGACCTCACTGTGTTAGAAATTTATTTCTGTTGCACATGTTACTGTGATAATTCGAAGGAAAGGGTATTACATAAGTCGGGAAGTTAGGTAAAACTGGGCAGTAAGCCTGCCCAGATAAAGCCTTCGGTACGGGAATACTTAGGTTTCAATTTCTTTTATGACTTGTGTGGTTCAGCTGGTGGCGACTTTGTCTTTTAATTGAAAGACCTGGGTTCGATCCCCACGTGAGTCAGAAATTTATCCCTGTTCCACAATAATTGTGTGTTGATTACTTTATATATATATATATATATATAAAATATATATATAATAAATAATATATATATATATATATATAATATATATATATATATATATATATATATATATATATATATATATATATATATATATATATATATATATATATATATATATGTGTGTGTGTGTGTGTGTAATGCTTCAATTATCTGAATTAATAGAACCAAACGTCCATCGGATGATGGCAAAATACAAATAATGGGGAGTAAAAAAAAAATCCAGGGTGTTCAAGGGTAACTCTGCAACCTTCCTCACCTTACTCTGTCAATGCCACATGACTGTAAACACTCAGTATGCTTATAAACAAAAACCATCACACTTTAAACTGAAAACTTTATGCAAAAGGCAATTAGCTACCTTTTTCCCAAATTTGTAACAAAATATACTGCAAAAATACAATGACAGTTCAGTAGGCAGGTAGCCTACCTGTGTTTATCCACAACCTACCATGGTTTTATGACCATTAATGCATTTTTATACAGCAACTTCCTTATCAGTTTTTACCATATTGCATTACCATAGAGAAGATAAAAATGTGTAGGCTAATGTGTGAACTATAGACCTAGGTTAGCCCAGGTGTTAATCTCACAATATCCATTCGCAAAAGTCAAATAAATTATCATATCTGTACTTAAGATAAATGTAATAGCAATGAAACTTATTTTACTTATAACAATAAAACTGTTATTTTACTTAAAGAATCCATTTATACTGCATTATTATACTGACATGTTATCATATGATATGTATAAATAAAAAACCATCGTCCCGCCACTTGTAATGTTTACATTCTCCGAATCAGCTGACTGAGACTGCTACCAAAAGAATTAGGAAAATAATTTTTACTTGCTAAAAGAAACGATTGTATTAATGGAATTATTATTTTTACTTTTGCACATAAATATAAACCGGGCATTCTAAGGTAAACTAGCATGTTTTAAGTTAAAATCGCAACACAGCCGTTTCCCGATTTGTTTGTTTACCTTTGTAAGCACACCTCTCTCTCTCTCTCTCTCTCTCTCTCTCTCTCTCTCTCTCTCTCTCTCTCTCTCTCTCAAGAGAATATTTTATCACTGTTGGTATTTCATCTCTAATCACTGTAAAAATATTTAAAATGCGAAATTTGATATGTAGGCAAGACAAAACCAAAAAAATCTGTAGCAAGTTCACTGACGGCATGGAATGAGTGTGCGCAAACGCATGTAGGCACACACAATTGCATTTATTTTTTGGCCTGTAAAACTAAAAAAAAAAAAAAAATTGAAAAAAATACAGTAAAAATATAAATGAGAATACTGTATCATAAAATAAAAAACAAAATAGTGTTAGGCTTGAATGTAAACATACATCAATTCTCTCTCTCTCTCTCTCTCTCTCTCTCTCTCTCTCTCTACCGTATATCAGTACTGTAAATATCCTGTAATGAAATATCAATTACTGTACCACAAATATCAATTACCGTACCACAAACATAAAAACATGAAACTAAACAAACTCCAAGAAGTTCACAACGCCATCGAATGAGTGCGTGCATACATAGGTACATGCTGCCATATTTTTTGCTTTGTCTGATTTACTGTACCATGCTTCATTACAAGTTCAGTTCGACTCTATGATTATCACACACATTATAATAGTACACAAGAGAATATTTTATCATTGTTGATGTTTCATCTCCAATCACCGAAAAAAAAAACCATGAAACCGAACAAGCTCTATCAAGTCAGGTCTACCTATAATAGCCCATCCATCCAACACTGCATCCCCACTACCTCCCA
Organism: Macrobrachium rosenbergii; assembly: GCF_040412425.1. Classification (NCBI taxonomy): domain Eukaryota; kingdom Metazoa; phylum Arthropoda; class Malacostraca; order Decapoda; family Palaemonidae; genus Macrobrachium; species Macrobrachium rosenbergii. The sequence continues at coordinate 73,661,914 of NC_089748.1, forward strand.
GCCATAGAAACTGCTCCCCAGATACACCCACCTACCAAAACAACACCTCTGACCCTTCCTCTACCCAGCTTACTGCCCCTCCTCTCCAATGGCGCCATGCCACCCAGTCCACCCCCAACCATGGAAACTTCTTGAGGCCTCCCACCCCCCCCAAAAACCCTTCCGGTCAGTGGCATTGGCAGCGTTACCAACAGTTTTTTGGGGCTGTGCAGCATTGCCAACCTTAGGAGGGTGGTTTTTTTTTAATTTTTTAAAATTCATATAAATTTATATATCATATATCTTTGGGGCCTTGCTCCCTAGTCTGGGTGTGTCGGATAATGTCGAGTTCCTGATAATGGCGATTTGGATAATTGTGGGATTACTGTGTGTATGTATGTATGTATGTATACATACATACATACATATAAATATATATATATATATATATATATATATATATATATATATATATATATATATATATATATATATATATATATATAATATATATATATATATATGCTGTAGGATGGGGTGCCAACAGCTGTGATTATTGGTGAAAGAAAACACATGAATTAAAAAAAAGAAAATCCTTCATAATTTTCCACAAAATATTTTTAAAACATTTATGGTCTGAGTAAACATGTTCACACCTTATATCCATGAAATTATAAATAATATTGATACTGAACGATTAATCGCTTTCTGAACGTGTAGCCCAACACAATGGTTATCAGAGCCATGGAATTATCATTTAATGTTAAATATTCAGAATATTCTAAAATCAAGGTCATAAAGTTCAAAACCATTCATTTACTTCTTACGTTCTTTATATGATCATGCTGAATTTTTTTTTAAATCTTTAAAAATAATGCTCAAAATATAATTTTTTAAAGAAAGGCCGCTTCCTTGGCAAAGCCATAATGACCACTCTGTTTATTAACATCATCATATCTGAGCGATGATGAAAGTGCAACTCCTCTCTTTCACCTGGTACCACTCCAAAGGAAATGGATTTTTCAACTTCAGCTTCCCCAACAAGCCTAGTTCTGCTGTTGTATAATCGTCCTGTTCCTCTCCAAAAGCCCCAAAAGCAGAGATAATTTCTCTCCCCAGTTCCCTGGGTTGGAGAAGTCCAACACTGCCAATGGAACTACGTACCATGACAGAATGGTTGAGCAATTCCACCAACAAAAATCTATTTTTCACACATGTAGCTAATCATCAGATAACAAAAGGTAGTTTCTCCTCTACTTGGCTTATTATGTGCATACTCAAGAGAGAGCTGATTTTGTAAACTTGGAACATTTTCTAGTTACTATTAACCAAAATCTCCCATGAGATTTGTCAAATGTGCTCTATGTTAACTCTGATAGTTGGTATTACATCCCCAAAAGGCGAAGGAATCATCCTTAGTCAGGTAATGGTATTGGATGCGCCACACTTTACAATGCTGTCTAACCTGATTTACCTGTAACGTCCATTCTAAAATTTGCAAGATAAATCGGGCAGCATTCTTGGTATAAAACCTCCTAGGAGATTTCAATGTACTAAGGAAATCACTAAAAATTACATGAATCCTTATGCCACAACTTACTTCTCTTTCAACTTATAACTTTCTAACACTTCTACACGAAATTCGATACCAGGCTCCATAAACAAAAAGATTCAATACCTAGGAGACTGCTCAAAAGACAATGTCAGTGTCAATTTGAGTCCTTCATTATATACATACGCAACAACTTGGCAAATGCCTAAGGGGAATGGGAAGGTATTATATTTACATTTTACCTAAACAGTCTTTAGCTGTGACTGAGGAAGGTAGCGACAACTGAGAATGGTCTCTGCAATATGTTAAGAAAATGTCTCAGTCCTCACTTCAAGAGCAGTTAAGGGACTGCGGAGCCTCTGGAGCCTTTTCCAGCTACATACGGCCATCTGTATTATATCTACAGTGACTTTTCACCAACATTCGCTATGTTGTACACAGTAAAATATAAAAAGGACACTCTGGCTATCCAATTCCTATAACGTGGATAAAATTTGAGGTTTCTAGTTTATGCGGTGGTTTAATGTCTTGTGCGGTCAGAGGAACTGCTTTCCCAGGAGGTATGAGGCAACACTCCTACTAGACCCATTCAAATTAATTCTCTTTCCCTAACATAAAGAATACTTGACCATTTATATATAAAATTATATTCGGAGGAGTACCCATTATTCAACAAATATTAACATAAAATTCTCGTTGCTGAGC
>NC_089748.1:73666649-73669149 GCF_040412425.1 Macrobrachium rosenbergii
ATGTTTCCCCTACCAGGGGGTAGATCAATAGAAAAAGCACAAAACACGATAGTCAGCCGACACACTCATTCCTTAATATTGATTCGTTAATGAACCTTGCTAATACTAATTCCACGTATCTTCACAGTTCTCGTCCTTTCAATTCTTCTATGCTTCTTATACTATGCAACCAATAATGTTCATCACCATAGCTTCAACAATTTGTTTCCACTAAGAAATTACTCACAAATATCTTTAAACATTCCCACTTCAGTCCCAGATACTTCCAGTATCTGCCCAGGATTTTACATGCAACCTGGTACCTTCCTTCACTCACTTACTCTGCCACCATCCATATAGCCATTGATCCATCTCCAGTGTTTCTACTTACCTGCATAACCTTAATTTTTCTCAAATTTACTCTCGACTTTTTCCTCTTGCAAACACTGGGGAGCTCTTGTTAGTGTCTGTTCATGCTTCCAGTTACTATTCTTGTGTCGCTGCAACATCGGTCATTCCACTCACTATTTTCGACCTACATTCTTAGTAAGTTCTTTAAAATGATACCACCCATTATGACATAAAACAGCCAGGGAGACATGACGCTCCTTTGTCTCAAACCCACTTTCACAACATACTAGTAACGCTCAAACTATATACTTCATCCAACTAACATTTTATTGCTCTCAAAAACATACCTTCCATACAATGTATCCTTGAAAACCTCCACATTGCTGCTGATTCTATCATAAGCTCCTTCTTTATATTTATATATATATATATATATATATATATATATATATATATATATATATGTATATATATATATATATATATATATATATATATATATATATTATACTGTATATATATATAGTATATACATAATATATATTATATATATATATATATATTTATATATATATATTCTTCCTACAAGGTGGTTTTTTTCTCTTTCCTACAGGGATGATTTCGGTCGTTGTTCCGTTGAGTTGAAGGAGGGAGTTCCTCCTCCTCTTACCAGGAACAACTGTCCAGCCACCTCTTCCCAACTTGACTCTGTGGAGACTGGTAACCCTTGGATTGCTCTGCCTAGTGAAGGCAAATTTAATTTCTGCATCGTTGTTAGGGGTCGAGATGAACAGACTGTGTCATCCTTCGACTTCCTTGTCAGAGTTCTTGAATTAATTAAAGGTATAAAATGAAATCGCTGATGCTTTATTCACATGAGTGGTCTTAACAATAAATATGTAAGTTATCATTGGGAGTTTTCATGACTGAAAATGTGCATAAACTTTCAATGTAATTATTTCAATCAAGGAGTGTACAGAGTTCAACCCTTCGGAATATTATTACAATTTACCACAACCAGAACAATGACACTAGGCCAACAGTGTGAAGAAAAATTTCAGCGGATATGGGACGAAACACATTACTGGAGATGCAGAGGAAAAAAGGTCGAGAGATATCTATACTTTACTGGATGGAAAGGGATTATATGTTAAAGATAAGGGACTATGAATTTTCTAATTAATTTCCATGCTAAGTAATTGTTTAAATGTGATCAAATATTTGTACAGCGTGGGTCACTCGTACCTTCAAACTGTGTGCAATCATATATTTGTTTGTGCATTCAGCTTTTTATATTCAACTTTACGTCATGTGTATTATGAACATCCACACACTACAAGTAGACATAAGTTTCACGTTTCAGGATAAACAGTTATGGTAAAAAAGTTTCCAATTTCCACAGAATGTTTCCTATAAAGGAAATTCGAACAGATTCAGTATTTCTGCAGAAGTAAATATACTGATTTAGACTGAACACCATATGAACTAAATAATGCATAAGACGAAACATAAAACACACACGAAATAACCTTCAAATAAACCACACGAGATGAGGAAATCTGCTATGAATTCAAAATGATACCCTATATGAGATCCAAATCAGGAAGCAAAAAGGAGCATACATGTCCCTTCATATTGCGAAGGAAGAGAAGTTTTGGGGTCCATAAAAAAAGCAGAAATCCCATTTGTGTGATCTATCGCTTGCTGCAAGGGCTCCCATGAGGCCTATAGAAGCATAACGGCATGCTGGTAATGTACTCGTGGCAATCATGAAGTGCGTATAACCAACTTACGCCTCGTCAATTGGGGAGGAATAAGGCGGGGCAGGGAATAGGAAGAGGAGGAGGAGGGGGGAGGAGGAGAAATCCACCAATAAACAATCCCGAATGCACCTCGAAACACAAGCCTCCCTTCACGTTCAGGAATTCAACACTTCCCTTCCCCTCCCCCTCGTAGACACGTAGCTTCCTTCTCAGGGTAATGTCTCTCCCGAGGTATGAAAAATAGTAGTTAGTAGTATCCGAGAGCGCCTTCAAGTGATGAATGCACTTCTAATATTAATATTTTACCTACCTCAGGGGACACATGTAAGAAAAGCAAGAGACCTAAGGGGAAGAAAGCGCAGGTACTAGAGCTATGATATACTGTAAATACCAAACGAGACGGGCGC
>NC_089748.1:73671649-73741649 GCF_040412425.1 Macrobrachium rosenbergii
TGGCCGAAAGGACATACTGTGGCGCAATATCAACTTTCTTCCTCTAATACAGCGACCCAATTTTCAAAATAAAAAGAAACTGGACAGAAAATTCCCTCTCTGGTGGGTACATTTCTGTGGAATCAGTAATGACAATGTCATGTACCGTTCCCGTATTCATACTAAAGCTTCCAACAACAGAAATGCCAGAGGGTTAAAGACTCCCCAATGGAGAAAGGAGCAAAACAAAGTTCAGTTCGATTTGCGAGCACTTTTAGCTGTAAGGTTCCACATAATCTTCTTGCATCAAAATATTCACATCTAAGAAATTCTTTTCCTCCTTATTTCAATAAAAAGGCTCAAATTAAGATGTCCATTTCATATGCAACGGAGGTAGAAAATGCGGCATCATTTAGGCAAAAAAAAAAAAATAAAAATAAATAAATAAATAAAAGAATAAATAAATAAATAAAAGAATAAATAAATCTGTCGTACTATTTTCATAACCTTATATTCTATTCAGCTAAAATGAAACCTAGAATGTTCCAAACAGTATAATAATCCTTATTCAAGCTTTCAAGTTGGTAAAATCTCAGTCAATAATCAAAACTCAATTTAGGCATATAAATTTTTCCTCTCAACTAATCTGGAGACGACTTCTAAAAGTTCATAGTCAAGGAAAAATTTCTCTTCTTTCTGGGTCAGACCCCACTCTCCAAACTTCCCCCTTTATTGCATGGGCGTGTATATTGCTGAAGAACTTGGATGAGCAAGTTTCTTTTAAAACATGAAGCCGTTTCCCCTATGGCAAGGAACACAAGAAGTAGCAGCAGAAGGGAAATTGACAAGCCATTGCCGCATTCATACTTTTAATTGTTGAAACAAGGATGAACCCGTGTAAACTATCCGCCTCTAACAACTACGCAGAATATAGGGGGAGAGAGATGAATATGCACACATTATATATGAGGAAACAAAACAGTGTATATGAGAGAGAGAGAGAGAGAGAGAGAGAGAGAGAGAGAGAGAGAGAGAGAGAGAGAGAGAGAGAGAGAGAGAGAGAGAATTATCACCCCAGCCTTTGATGTCGCATCACAATGAATACTACACTTGAATAAGAGCGTGGTAGGCCCACACACATTTTTGGACTCACTATAACACCCGTTCATTACGGATGCTCCCTAAGGGTACTTCCAGAAAGGAAGAGGACCGTAATGAGTTTTGAAAAGTACTCATAGTACGGAAGACCAACTCTCAACTCTACTCAGGCCATGTCACATTCTCTGTTTTATGACTTCAATATTCGTCGTAGAGCAATGGCTTTATGGAATGGCAACATAAACTCACTCTCTCTCTCTCTCTCTCTCTCTCTCTCGGTCTTAAGCAGAAACCGTCATGTATTCAATACACTTATCAACTTAAAGCTTTCTAACACACAAATCATCGGATTTTTATCATTTTACGTATGACTCCATTGAGAATTACAAGGAAGGCTTACCCTAGCAACTTATATTCGGCTCCTAAATTAAAGTTAATTAAATTTACAAAAGGAGTCTTCTCCCAATGGTCATTTTTCTGACTGCTCACACTTCTCTGCGTTATTCAGGTGACGTCGTTCAGTATTTTCATTATTTATTTATTCAAAAAAACTCTCGCTGTGCATTTTCATATATGTATTTTACACTTACAACAACGTGGACTTGTTTCACCATTATTATTATTATTATTATTATTATTATTATTATTATTATTATTATTATTATTATTATAGGTATCGATTCATATGGAACGAGCGCAAACGGCATGAATTTGCCAAGAATTAAATGTATAAATGGGATATAAAATTTAGGCCACAGACCAAATGCTGGGAAATATGAGGTCATTCAGAGCTGAATGAGAACTTGATAGTAAAAAGGTTTTAAAGTTGTAGCAGGAGGAAAACGTTACAGTTGCACTATGAAACAATTGTTAGAAGAGGGTGGAAAGTAAGGGAATATGAACGGAGGTACAGTAACATGAATGGCAGTGTTTGCGGTAGGGGGCCGCAGGGACGCTGTAAAGAACCCTACGTAATGCCTACAGTGCACCTCATGAGGTGCACTAACGGCACTATCCCCCTACAGGGAAGCATTAAATGTGAAAAACACAAATGAGATGAAGAGCTGTAAGCAACAAATCAAAAATAAGCAAATACGACAGAAATTTAGCAGCACTAAAGTCTCCCGAGAGTAGATCTAAAAGAAAATCAACATATAAATGAAAAAATAAGAGGTTATGGAAGACCCTGGCAGAGGGTACGATGCAGACCAAGGTTCGAGAACACTCATTGTATGGTCACCCTACGCACCACTCCCGGTTGCAAGACCACTAATGTGGCGCATTAGGTGACCCAGCAGACACAACTGAAGGCCCAGATACTAAAATCCACTGACCCAAGCATAATAAAGGAGGGGATGTTGAGCCCAGGTTCAACATCAAAATTCACCATCATTACAATTATCTTTGCCGTGAACCTTACACCTGTGAGTCAAAAACCTTAGTTTTTTTCTTACGTGAATAGAATGAATTGAAGAAACCTTATGGATGTAAGTTCTGCAAGGTGGTAAAAGTAACAAAAAAATAATGATCCTTTACTAAATCCTCTGATCTCGAACGCAGAAATTAGACAAAACTAAGGAATGTAATCAATTAATCAAATTTCCTTGTCACCTAAGAAGGGGACTTCCTATAACAATATTCTTATTATTCTCTAGGCCTGCAGCCTTATAATGACCTCTTCACCAAATATGGAAAAACAATTTAGACTTACACTAAAATAAACACTGATATGAAGGTCACGAAGACACATGTATTAAACAAAATCTTTAAAAGTATATCCTACTACTAATTAAGTGACAACTGGCAGTAATGATATTTCTAGAAACGGAGAACTAGTACATCTGATATTAAAGAGCCAATGAATAGCCGTTTGTTTTATTCCCTTAGTAAAGTATTCATAAAACTTACCAATATTTTCAAATAAAATAACAGCGCTCACTGAAACTAAGGAATCCAAAAAAAAAAGGAAAAAATTGACATGCTGCTTTAGGTCTGCATGCTGCCTAAAGGTCTGCAAACTTGAAATTTACATATACACTTGATTGTGATTGCTAGCAGGTTAAACAACCTCTATCATAGCCGCTAGCAATATAAATTAAGTCCAGTCCAAAAACTTCAGTAAGGCAAAAAATATCTAAGTTCAAGAAAAATTCAGTGACTAGATAAACCACTTCAGAATCGTACTAGAGCAGTGCCCACTGAACTCAGCGTCTAACAACTAAATTATTGCAAGGCAATTGTGAATTCAGTAACTTAAATTATTCACGGCAAGACTGTCAACTATGCTGACAGAATTTTCGCAAGCCTGCAACAGGCTGCACTTCGGCGAAGTACCCTCAGTAAGAATTATATTTTGAAATGTACTTCGCCCACTATATACAATGTAAAATCAATTTATAAATGCTGTCATCATTAAAAGGAACCCATTTTAAAGAAGGCAAAGATTAAGAAATAAAAGAAAATAAGAAAACACGAGACCATGGGACATGTCGTTAAACGATAACATTCGTCAAGCCTGAGTTACCGTTACGACGACCGACAGCTAATTCATATTGAGCCCCACCCCCAACTCCCTCCCTGCCCAGACCAGGATCCCTTCCCCCCATTCAAGGAACCCCAACATCTTTTGATATGTGGCCCCGGGTGAGAGAGAACTACATAAAAGAATCTTTTGCGGGGATTAACGACCATCAGAACTCAAATGACTTCTGAAGACAACTTCTAAAAGCTCTGCCCACGGTCGTAACATTGTTATTTATGGCCCGTGAATACGGGGCTCTTCTCAATCTCCTTCAGATTACATACTACTAATATCAACGTTCTAGTCATAATTATTGTATTTCTCCGCAGATCCGACAGCCCTGAAGGTCTCCCTTTTTTCTAACTTGAAAAAGGCAGAAAACTTAAAAATACATTTAATATCTCGTTACTGACCACTGGCTTTTCTAGCGCCTACTCTTCGGACAGGTAAATAAGTTCAACCCCCCCCAAAAAATAAACCCACTTACTAAACACTCAAGCACGGTAACAAAAACCAAAGCTGAGATTTAAAGTAAACAAATGTGCAATGGAAATAAACACTTGATGTGTCAGAGTTGAAATACGAACCATTAACAAGTTGTAATGCAAGATTCTGAAAAACTATACTACAACTGACCATGACCTGTGTCCTATGTACGTGCGGATAGACCTACTCAATTATAATTGCTTAAATGGCTCGACGTGGGAAGAAAACGTAATATATAATGCCATGACCTCAAAATACAGAATATAATTTCATAATTTTATAAATAAAATCATTTCTATACAATCCTTTAAAAACTCTCACCTGTGGCGTTCGTGATCATATGTTCCTAAAGGAACAACTCTTTTCGGAAAAAAAAAAAAAATCCTTCGGGGATAGACTTCCACACTTCCCTTCCCTTTTATTTTCCGTGGTGATTCGATATATGCATACACACATACATATACATATATGTATGTATGTATGTATATACACATACATGCATACATACAGTACATATATAAATATATATACACACACACACATATATATATATATATATATATATATATATATATATATATATATATATATATATATATATATATATATATATATATATATATATATAATCTCAATAATCTATGTATGCATCATTGTGTCGTCGGCCTAGCTTAGAAAGTTCTTGTAATTATGGAACAAATGCTTTTGGCATCCGTTGCTTGCATGGGTCCCCAAAATACTGACAGGAAAAAACAACACTCAAATTACTGACTACGGTGGATCCATTAATATCTTCAAGAGATAATGGATGGAATAAACGTGACTAATCCAAAATTGCAATGAAACAAATGAGGACAACATCATTACTAATACCGAGTTTATATTTATTTAATATAGTCTAGTCATAACAGATATTAACCTGCCGAACAAACTTACCAAAATTATATAAAACTAAATTTATGTTATTAACTAATAACAGATATTTAATCATCTAAATTCATAAATAAATGACGACTAAAAAAATATCAAATTCATAAGTTTAAGTGTCATGGTACAGAGTCTGAAATAGTCCAAAATCTGAGGACACTAGTCATAGTCATAAGGTCATCACCTTGCTTATAGAAGACAAATACAGCACCTGACATGAGGGAGTTGTCGCCGACAGGCCAGGTAATACCCAAAACTAAAAAGGTAAGTTGAAGTTTCTTACTAAAAAGAAACAACGGTACTATGAACATGAAACAGTGATCCTTTCTCTAGGTGCTCTCGTTTTAAGATGATTCAAGTGTGGTATAACACTTATTACATGGTTGGAAATAAAGCTAATTATAAAAAAATGTAGATAAATTTAACGAAAGTTGTGATAAATTTGAGTACGTTTATGTATATTCTTGTTTAAAAAAATTTTTCGGCGACAAAGCATTTCACAGATTCTGTTACTCCGTGAGTGTAGCTAAAAATAAATGCTAGTATTTCTAAATAAAAAAAATAAAAAAAGTGGGGGTTCATCACCAAAAGAATATTAATGATTTGGTACTGAAACCCGGCTTAAAATTAAGTTTACGGATTCATGCAAGATAGTGAAGGAAACGCATACTGACTCTATGTTAATAAAATGAATGTTCTCAACCACAATCAATACTACTGTATGCACGTAGCTCGGTTGCACGGTGGGCACATCATCAAATTTTGTTTTGATTCAACCAGAAATGGATCTGGAGCGCAGCATTAAATATTCAATAAAGTAACCTCGACGTTTCTAAGGAGAAGTGTGTCGCTACTGAAAGTATATAGTTGCTTTTTTCCAGAACAAACCATCCAATAACTATTACAATCCCTCCCACCCGCTATCCTTTCTCGCTCTTTTCCTCTGAGACGGAAACAGGCCCGAGACCCTTAGATAAAATCAAATCATTATCTCCTATGAATAAAACACTGGCCATTATTACATTCTATTGGATTCTACTCAAGACAATAATTCCCTCTCATGTTGGAGCATTTTTGTACATCGAAGAAACCTATGGCAATGTAATCGCCTCCATCTCTATGAATGAAAAGGGCCTTTGAGAAATTCTGGTACTCATATTTTTCCCTTGCTTTCATTTCCACAAATCTCCATTCATCGCCAGCCTTCCAACTCTTCTCGCGTCCAAAGGAGCCCAAGTGACACTATCGTGGATTTTTCTCCCCGAGGATGGTCAGAAAGTACGAAGGACATGCCCAAGTCATCGCCATATCCCCTTCATCATTAACTCAACCACACACACAACTTCGTGATCTACCTATGATATAATTCCTCACCCTTACCACCTGCCATGGGATTCAAGTTCATTAATCATTGCTCATCACGTGTTTATTTCGTCACTGTCTGGTTGCTTTACCCTCATTACTTGTTTTTCTTACGTACATCAAGTATCATATCCCTGGATATATGATATATGCTATGAAAGAAAACTGTTAATCTTGTGGTGTTTTACTAATTATAGCAGGATCATTTGCGCATTCTAGGCCTGCCAAGTTACTATCGCTACTCTGAACCTTCCCTTCCATCTCCGCCCATTTATCTTACTATAAAATCTATGAAATAACATTCCCCTGTAGTACCCCACTCCTTATTCACTTGACTAGACACCATCAGCAAACAGTGCGTCTACTTATTCAAAGTAGAGTGCGTTGAGACCTTCCATAATACTGATTAGCGGACGCTGCTCAATGTTTTCTAGTAATTAACGAAAATTGTCAGAAGGGCATTTTTAAATTCTACAATAAGCTGCAAAATATGTACTACCACAAATATCTGCTCCTTGAAACTCCTTCCTTTTCTAAAAACAAGCTTGCTTATCTCTTAAGCATTTTATCAGTTTCTTGCTCTTGCTTAATTCTTCGGCAATGAATACAAATATTTTCAACAAGCACGCCGAAAACGCAATGCTCCAGTAGTTACCACATTCAGTCAGGCATCTTGGCTATGGCTAGTATATGAGAAGGAATTTCATCTGCAGCTAAAATCATCTCTGCAATGACCGATTCCTCTTCAAAACCCGTAAGTAAATCAGTGCATTCAGGTCTTCTTCAGTTTCCGTTATATCAGTTAAATTATTTCCCCATATATCTCTTATTCGTGACCTCACAAAAATATCCCGCCAAGTAGTCTCTTTCCACTTCAGATGTCATTATTGACCAGTCCCTCCTTTTGACAGCCATCTTCCACTTTTCACAAATGAATATTTCGGTAACAAATCTATGGGCTACATTAATACAAAAGTCATTCCCTGAATGCATGGCTGTGTCGATATCATCCACCGGTTTTTTTTTACAGATACACTCTCTTGTTTCTCTATGTGATGTATCTAAATTGACTATCTAGACTTGAATACTTAGCAAATTCTACTTGACGTTCTTCGTCCCGCCATGAAAGTTTTTACAATTATATTATGCTTTTGATACCACCCAGAGTAATTAAAACACAATCTTACGCCATAAAAACTGAACTTCAGATTTATACGTTTAAGCTTTGAACAAATGACTGACGAAAAATCAATTTCACGCTACCACGCACAGGCGGCGATAGTCGATACCATCGGGGGCACGCCTCAGCCATGATCCTGAAGGGTACTTAACGCGAAAAGGACACAATCAAATCAAATGCTGCGCCTTTATCAAAAGGAATCAAACTTTTCAGTCAAAACACTCGAAACGCCAACGAGGTTATGATGTCAAATTTGTGAAAAACACTTCAAAAGGAACGATGGAGCAAATACGTGCAAACGTGTTTGACTACCGACCTGCGTATCATACATAACTCTCTCCATGGACACGACAACAATCCAGGGTTTACGAGCTCCTGGCAACACGAAGGCCACCACAGCTTAATTAAAATACAATGAAAAATGATCCAGACAAGAGATTATGAATACGTTTCCACAGGTTATTTCTAATCAATCTCACTGATCAAAAACTGCTAATATAGTTCACAATAAGATTAATAAACATGTAATAAAAGGAAATATCAAAGAGTAACAAGGGCAACAGCCTTTACCAGCGTAAGCATGTCAAGTTCTGAAAAAGAGAGAGAATAGCCGATATGAATGATGAGTTCACAAGGTCAATTCAAAAGGTGATAAAATACCAATATATATATATATATATATATATATATATATATATATACATACATATATAAATATAATAAATATATATATGTACATTATATAATATACACACATTGGATATACAGGTATAAAATATATATATATATATATATATATATATATATATATATATATATATATATATATATATATATATATATATATATATATCCAATCAAATGGACATCTGGGATCTCTATACCCAATTTATAAATAATTAAGACGTACAAAAATAAAACCACCTAAATCGAAATATCTTTCTGCCATTATCTTTGCAATAATTAAATGTCAGCCTTTTCCCACGGCGCCACTATCCCCGTATGATATTAGGCAAATTTGGTTCTAGATTTAAAAAAAAAAAAAATTCTTCTCATACAAGGAAACACAAATATTCTACAGCCTCAAAAGTCAAAATGTCTGCCACAATGATGATGTGTGTGCACTTTCATGTTTTATGCTTAAAAACGAAAAATGTGGCTCTCACGATATGCTGGGAACCACCAGCCAATCAGATAATAAAATGAAACGCGTAATTATTAGGATTAACTAAGTATGAGTGTTTGTGTGTTCGCGTAAGTGTGCGTGTGCGTGTGAACGTCCCACGAACGCGGCCGCGTATGTGTGCGTGCGTGTGGTAAGCATTCACCAAAATCCAATACAATTTTTCGACGTGCCATGATAAATAACACAACGACGGATCCGCCATCAATGAAAAGTGAAGCCGCAGCATCCATTTCACAGTAGAGTGATCTCCCGCCATCATTAGCATCTCGATGAAGCCACCGCTGAAAAATGAACCCTATCCACATCAGTCATTAGGAGCATCTTCAAACATCGTTTGTAATTCGTGAAAACTCAACTGGAGAGGAAGGGGGCAGGGGAAGAGGAGGTAATGAAGGGGAAAGGTGAAGGAGAGAGTCGAGGGGGAAGGGAGGCACCACGAAAGACGGAAAGGAGTGTCAGTGACAGGGCAGGAAGGACACAGGAAGAGGAGGAGGAGGAGGAGGAGGAGGAGGAGGAGGAGGAAGAGAAGGAGAATGATAATGTACATTATAGGTACAATAGAAAATAAAACAAAACGGGTACTTTAAATTTTAATACCTACATTTTCGGCTGTATTTAGCCGAAGGTAGAACTTTACATAACAAGGACTCGATGCACTTACAGACACCGGGAAAAATTTTAGCAAAAACCAAATAAAAAACTGCAATACTTTAAAATCTATAAGTTACGGATATAATAATGAAGTGAATAGTGAATAAAAATGTTAAGTAACAATGAAAATCACAAAAAAAAAACAATCTAAGGAAATAGATGAAAACAAAAAACTAAACTGGAATGAAAAATACGATCCATTGAGAAGGATAAAAGAAATTAACGAAAACAAAAGGGTATTTGGAGGAGTACAATTACAGGCTTGTAACGAATTCAGGCTTATAAAGAATGAAAGTGAAATTCCCGGTCGCAATTCAAACAAATGACTTAAAATTGTAGGTATGTAACGAATTCTTTATAACGAATTCTTTATTACGAAATCAGTTATATAACGAACTTTTCTGTACGTCCCTGGGACAGGTTTATTGGTAAAAAATACCTGTTGTAACGAAGCGATAGTTTTATTCTTAAACAAACATCAAACACCTGTTATCCCAGTGAATTGTTATTACTTGTTCTTAATTTTGCCTTTGTCAGTCATGAAAAATTTTTGCCGCAAGGCCATGTTTTTTGCGGTACGATAGTGCTTAATTCTTAAGTGTTTGTGCATGAAATGATAGTGAAAAATATTTTTTTAACCGCATAGTACCTGTCTGCTAATTTTAATTGCTTATGACTTTTTTATTTTATAAAATGCGTAATTAAAATATTTCGAATGAATATGCTGTGCTACTTTCTTATTATTCCGAGTGAAATCCGCGTCAACAGATTGTTTCTTCACTCAAATAAAAAATTACGTTCAACACACAACCACTAGAAGCGTAATAAAATTCACATGTACACGTATTACACTTAGCCCCGAACACTGTGTACATTGTGTATCAACTTCATCTCATTTAAATGTTTTAAATAAAGAAAAAAACTACAAACATACCTTAATTTTGTTATAAACATTAAAATACATATCCAATTCTTAAACAAACAATTACTTTTATTGAAATTTTTAGAAATCTTGATACACTTAGGAGGATGGATACTTTATCGTCCGGATTTTATTCTGTATCAAAACAAGAGCGGTCATCCAATCATTTCAAGTATCCTTTTATAATGAATGATGCCTATAACGAATTGCAGACGACAGTCCCCTTGCTGATTCGCTATACACGAACTTTACTATATATATATATATATATATATATATATATATATATATATAGTGTGGTAGAGCGCATAGTTTTACGTCGCATACTTGAAAACCATATTCATCAGATGTGTGCAGCTTAAGAAGCTGAGCAGACCACAGACCATTAATAACATCACTGCTAACCTCGCCCGGTCGGAAAATAAAGTAGTCGAGAGGCCCGGGGAGGGACGAGATGGAGGAATGGAATTATTGATCAACCTTCTGTAATGAAGAGAAGACAAGAGAAGAGGAGGGAGAGTAAAAATAAAGAGGAAGAGGAATAAAACAACCAGTCGTTGAGAATCGGTACTGTTTAAGAACGGGTTAGGAACCGTCTCAAAACTGGTTGAGGTACATGAAATAATGGGAAGAATTGGGAGGTAATGGAGAGGAAAAACATACCCGACCTTCAGGTCCTGAATACCGCTTTTGAATCAACACTATAACATAATACACAAATTCTCACCCAAGAAGTTGCAAATCAATGGCCAAGCAAACAAATATGGACGTGAACACACAAAAAAGAATGTCTCATTTTTATTATCAAGGGTAATGCACGCTGAAGCGCGATTCTTTTAACAAAGCACCAAGCAGACAACGCCAGTTATCAAGGGTGATCTTTATCACGTGTTACTGAAAACTACATGTTTACGCGCGAAACTTAAATGACCCAAGATTTTAGAGAGGTTAAGACATAAGAATAAGAGGGGTTACATATGTAATGGACTAAATTTCCAAATAAATAATATTCTTCCTAACGTGAATTTAAAATTATAACTGCAAAATCATATATTTCGGCAACAACTTTAATAACAACAGGTATACCGAAAGGCAGACCATCAAGGACAAATATCAAATATCTAATAAGACAGTATACCGTGAACAAGTTACATAAAACGTTATGTTATGATTGCAATCTTAATTATAAAAGTAATAATATCCTAGAGGGAAAGGTAATAAAGAAGAGTAGTCTGGTCACTTTCAGCAAATCTAAGCAAGGTAAAATCCGCTGTTTCAACACACACAACTAACGGTGCAGATAACGGTATTAGAATGTTCCCAAAACTAAGATTCAGTGTACAGTAATAAAATACATTGGAAAATTGTGCAGAGTGTAGGGCAACACGGAAATGGTACTCTTTCTCTCTTGACCAGAAATTTCAGAAATAAACCAACACTATGTAATAGAGAAAAACCTTGTTTTTTTTTTTTCAAAACAAATCAATCAGTCACTGATTTTCGGACTCGACCTTAGGACAAGTTAAATAAGCCAGTACATTTATTTTCCCCTACCATAAAATGTACTGATGCAACGAGAGAGTTCTACTTAGCACAACAATTACTCAGAATCTGTTGCTGCTACTTCTGAACAATTTATTTAAATTCTTAGCTGACCTATACCAAAAAGCCAGCGCAGCCTTTAAGGCAACACAAAGCCTTTAAAGTTAATGTCCTCATAAATAAAGAGACAAAAGGCTACGCTTCTGGTGCCATTAAAGGAACGAAAGACCAAACAAATGTTTTAAACTTTCTCATGGAAATGAACCCTCCTTCCCCATTAGCAACCCCCTCCATCCCTTCCCCATCCCTCTCTCTCTCTCTCTCTCTCTCTCTCTCTCTCTCTCTTTTTATGAAAGATTTCATTTACAAGTATTAACGTTTCGTACTTTTAACACCTTATCAGGTATATTCTGAAGAGATAAATTCTAAGGAATGCTGGAGGGATTTCACATTGTTACCAAGATAAAGACTGTCAGGATGCAAGTGGGGAGGGGTGGGGGTGGGGGGGGGGAGAGGGAGGCGCATGCAGGCCAGAGATGGGAACAGAAGGATTCTTCAGCATTGATGCAAGAGAGTCAGAAGCAAACAGAAAAGGAATAACAAAAGACACATCAAGACTACCTGTTGCCTTTACTTGGCGGGTCCTTAGTCTCAGAGTCTTTGTTCGTCTTTAATCCAGATATGTATCGAAAAAGCCTTTGAAAACTTGGGAGCCTTTTTATGTCGTCAGTTCGAATGTTATTCAAACCGCAGTTGCATAAGGCCTTGGCAAAACGGCCGCCCAATTTCTTTCCCGGAAATTCATATCCGATATCAATAGTTTTTTCATCACAGCATAATGCCCATATTTTTCCCCATATTGAGGGAAAAATGTGTACTAGAATGAGGAAACCCATTTGATACGTTTTTAAAGTCTCCAGAGTTCGGTTCCAAAAGGGGAAAAAACCCATTTTTCTAATATTAGCTTTCCACGAAGAGACGGGGTTCAATGATTACTTCCCGGACAATGCCGTTTTCTTTTTTATCCTTTATTTGGACCTTTTCTTCTATTATGCTATAAATGACGTCGGTTTCTCCTCCCAACCCTTTCACTCTCTCGTCCAAATCTGCCTTTTCATGTCACTCGCATTCTCCCGACTTCACCTGAAATCATCCCACCCTCCTCCCCTATTATCTCTTATTCTCTTTCCTATGACTTTATTGTCCTTTCCCAGTTCCCCCTCTTCTTCATCGTTCCCCAAAACACTTTGTTGTGTTGTTTCATTCACTCCTCACTCGCTCATTGTAATGGTGTCCGTGTCTAAACCTTCAGATACTCGCCTTGTACCTTTCAAGCAAATGGCGATACTTTTCAATCGTGCAGGAAAAAGAAAAACCTGACCATAAGATCAATGTTTTGTACATAATGTTGCGTGCCTTTGATTTGCACTACGACTACGGTAGCAATTTCTATGCCGAGCCAGCCGGTCGAACAACGTCAATGAAAAGTGAAATGGAAGGAGGAGGAAAGAGGAATGCAGGTATTGATCAACCATGAAAGACCTGAGCCTATGTAAACGAGGAAGAGCAAAAGCTGATAGTGAATTCCACGCATAGGCATTCAAGTGTCTTATCAATATAGAATACAGCACTGTAATGCCAGTCTGTTAGCGACTGGGCTGTCATTAATGAAATTCATTTTCGCAACAATGAAAATGCATACTTATCATTTTGATCACTTTTCATTTCTGGTCATTAGGCCGAACAGTATTTCAACCCGCGAGACTAATGAATGGGCTCTTCACTCAAACCATCACTCATCGTTACCGCAAAATCCAACTAGGTAACATCAACTCTGCTTTTATTGTTAAAATCGCTATTCCAGACATTTGTCGGTAACTATAATTACCAGGGTCTTTATGATGAATCAGTATCATGAGTGAAACCGCTGGCGTCATTACCGACTGACAGATTCATATACTGAACCTGGATTAACAAAGCATTCATAACCGATAAAAGAAAAACGAATGAACTTCTCCAGCCAGTGGAACTACAGTAGATGGATTTCTTTGCTGAGCTTCCTCACTTAACTGCAACACTGACGCTCATACCGCCGTCACCGACATCACGGAACAAGTATACCACACACGCACAAATTTTCTCATGCGTATCCTGTAACAGCTGAAGGTAAAACTTGTCATACATTTAGATAAAAAGAACAAACAAAATGGAATTATAAACAATTCCCTCTGGGATTAAATACAGGAAAAATATATAAGATAATAAATACACAACTAAATCAGTGAACATATTGTACATATTTCTAATGAAAGTAACAAGAAAACAAAACTGACCTCTAGGTGCTTGCCCTGACGAGAGAAAAGATGGAGGAAACGAAGAGAAAGAGGAGAAACAAATAAAAATTCCTATGGATTACTGACGGGAAACTCTTAAAAGTAAAAGTTCTCGGAAGGGTTGGAAACAGTGTAAACATCCACGAGTTCAAAACATACAGCATGGAAATAAAAATGCCCGAGGCACAGAGGAACAATATGAGATAAAAGATATTTCTAAAGGCGGAGAAACAGGATTCTTAAATGCGGTGCAGATCCTCTCAAAGAATGGAGAGAGAGAGAGAGAGAGAGAGAGAGAGAGAGAGAGAGAGAGAGAGAGAGAGAGAGAGACTACAGGTTGTCAGGGCTGAGAGATGTAGTAGCCGTCGGCCACTGCAATTAGCCCTTCTACCTTTTGACGTCGTTTCAGCCGTCATAAATTTGAGGGCCCTTCCATTCTACGACACGTGTCAATATGACGAGCGACCGACTCCCCCTTGTGAAGGAAAAAATCTCTTGCCTTTTCAAAAGACTTTCAAAGCTCAATTTTCGCTCTGGCCAACACGATCCGAAAAGTCTGACAGTAACTTCATCTGTGCATTTTTCTTTTTAAATGACGCGGCTAATGTGGTTACGAAAGCCTTTTTAACCCGACACTACGTGTCCGGCGACTAAAAAAAAAAAACTGTGTATAATTCAAGCAAAAGAAGGCAGAATAGGTGTAACTTGCAGAATATGTGTAACTTACTTGCCGTAAGCTTCAAATAAGGTACTGTAAAACTGCTCTTAATAAAAAAAAAAAAAAGTCTCAGATTTCTAATCCTAAAATTAAACTTTTAAAGAAACTGCACAAAGGAAGGGCAGACTTGAGTACCAATATTACAACAATCCCATTTTTTGACACTTGCAAAACTACATTACACTTTTTTAAATAATGCAAGACTACCTAGTTGGTACTTCAGAGAGAAATCAATCTAAACACGAAGTTAATTTGTGCAATTATTAACATCATCTCGAGAACTTTCAAGCAAAATGGAAAAACGAAAAAGTTAGCCAAATCTTAGAGTGAGAGGTAGTCAGTTCTTCTCCGAAGACGATAGTCCATCAGAATGACTTTTACGTCTCGAGAACATCTGGTCGTCTTATTACTAACACTCAGCGATGTCCGAAGGGTTTCTATAACATTCTAAGAACTTTTAATCATGTCGTATTCCTTACCAGCAATTTTTATTTCTACATATGCATACTTTCAACTCATGTCCTCTAATTTTTTTTCCATACCTGGCAGTGAACATGGTACTATGTTCTTGTGACGGCAGTCAGGCTACGCTAACATTTTTTAACAATACCAAAACACGTGATTAACGTTAACTACAACGTAAAATGCATCACCCCAAGAAAAGTTTACTCTAAATGCTAGACTTTTGATATAATCACGACAAATCACTGACATCCAAATTCATTTATAAATGTAATAACTAAGAAACCGCCTGGCCCTCCAAGAACGGAAACGGTGCCAAGTATTCAGTACAAAGAATCTTGTACTCACGAGCCCTGCTTATACCTGTATTTACTTCGCATCCACTTTTCTCCTACTTAGAGCTTATGACTTATTCAAAGTTCCATGGTTATCTTCAAAATTATTAAACAAATCGTCTGACGGCTTGCAAGGGGTCAATACATTCGTCAATACCACATCGAAACCCTTTCGGTTTCTCCTACACTAACGTAGAGTAAATAAAAACAAGCCCTATATTTTAAGTACTATAAAACCAGCAAACAAATACTGACTCGAGGACAATACTGCTTTTGTTTCTGTACACAAGGAGCTGAACAATTTCCAGATTTGTACAACGTTATACATTTCTTAGCATCAAATATAAATTTTTAAGCTTGAAGATGTTTATAATACAGCCATATAAGTTATGACTACTTGAGCATTTAGCTACAGTTGTGAAAATGCTTTTGATGCAACCTCGCCTCTTCTCCAGTGTGCGGGGCCCGAAAAAATCGGCAATTAGTAGTTTTCTGAGGCTGCTGCACCAGTCCCTGACTCACGACAGCCAGTCAAGTCCTGCCAAACTTCTCAAAAGTCTAACATTTACGACTATGTATCTTTGTATAATTGATTTCTTTTGGAATTATGCAAACATATGAAGAATACAAATAAGTATTTAGAATCACCGACTAAATTGGCGTCTAATAATTGGGGAAATGGCACTTCCATTGTGGGGTAAATTTCCATGGACGTTTACTATTCTTATGAAAAAGTCTATGTCGTCTAACTCCGCAACTCCTGGCACTGCCATTTTAAAGGATTCACTTACAACTTTACTCAGTGTTGAACGAGTTTTACAATAGTTAACAAGTTATAAAAAAAGTAAAGTCTGTTAGCAAAATTTAGAAAAGAACAGGACTATTCGAAGTTTGGCTGATAGAAAATATAACATTACTCACTATTACTCTCACTATTTTATAAATGATTTCTGGATATCACCAGTCCCCCCCTAAAATATCTGACACGTCAATCAAAATTCATAATTTAAATTTGTGCTAAATATTGCAAATTCTCAATTTTCTCTCCCCACCTGCTAGCTACATGAGAAAGAGAGAGAGAGAGAGAGAGAGAGAGAGAGAGAGAGAGAGAATCTGCCAAAATGGAATCAGTATGCAGCAAGCTCGCAGACGGTGGGTTTATGAAGATAACCGGATCCCAACCTCATAGAACAACTTTCCCAAGAGAAAATCCAGTAGTCACTTTCCTTTATCAAAAGTTGGGGAATTCCATTGGCATGACTTTGGAAATTGGACAGACTAAACTTTTGAAGGTTTCCTTATGAAGTAGGTGCTCGCCGCGGCCAAATATCAACATCGGGACGCAGGACCAGGGCAATACTGCAACTTCCAGAAACTGTTGCAAAAGGATTTTCTCGTCTCATCTCTTTGCCCCGAGCTTTTTTTTTTTTTATTTATTTACTTATTTTTTGGCAAGAGTCTTGAAGACCCATTCCTTTTTTTTTTTTTTATAACGAGAACTTTTCTGTCAGCGGGCCAGTGAGTGCATGACTTTATAAAGTCATGGAAATAACGATGCTTGAAGGCAGCGACAAAACTTCAACAGCACTAATTAGAACCTAGATCAATATATTTCTGTTTATATAACGACCTTTGCCACGTCGTAGGGGAGGCTCCAGATAGTGTTAACCACCGAATTCGAAGCCAGCCCTTCCTCACTCTGGCACAGGACCAATGTATTCGACCATGACAAACTATTTGGGTGTGCAATTCGCTGCTTATATCAACATTTTTGTTTTTTACTTTAACATAATGGGCGTATGTCGTCTCCTTGAGTTGGGATCGATCACAGGACTAGCTGGTAAGGCAAGTAATCATATAACAAAATCAAATCGTTTTTGTTGAAACTTGAAGCATTAATTCTATGGTCTGTGTTGTCTTCCAGAAAAAGTTGAAACTACTTAATTACGCATAACTCATGGTGCTGTTTTGCCCCTTCACTAAATCATCTACGAATATTATAAAGAAAACAACTCATCATAAAATACACACAGAATTATAGGTTACATTACAAGCACAGTCTCTTTGGCGAAAGAGCAGGACAACGACCTGTTCGTTTGGTCAGATTCTATGCTTTTTTTTGTATATCTTTCACTGTATTTGACACATCTGGAAAGGAATGAGGAAATATTGCATCGGTATTATCATTTGCCTACTTTTCTTCTTGCCTCATATGATGGCATGTCTCCTTCCAGTAATGAAACTTATTAAGTTTAAAACAACGAGACGCAGATGAAAGACACAACAAAACTGTGAAAAATTCCTTGTCTGTCCTTTACAGGTCACTTAAACGTGCGCGCGCGCGCGCGCGTGTGACAGAGAGCGAGAGAGAGAGAGAATCTTTTGACTTTATAATAATCTGGACTGTGATCAGCTACTCTGTACTGGAAAGAACAATCATCGCCCTGTGGAACACTAAATGGACAGACTTGAACCTAAATACCCTAGACTTTCCTGATTTTTGTAGATTCTCTTCAAACTCATCTAAATTCTTGAATACAAATTCCTTATCATTAAACATAAGCATTTTCGTATTGTGATTTTCGCTGTTCTAATAAAACTCTGCTATTTATGATACCATTTGCTATAATCAAAACTACTCTTTGCTATTTCTTCCTTTCAGAAACCATCAATTTCTCCTCCCTTTCTATCATCTAAGCTTTTCCTTTTTATTACCCCTTCCTTCTCGTCCTACCAGTTCCTCCTTCCCCCTTCAGTGCACTACTCCCCTGCGGCCTTGACGTTGGCTTGGCTGAAGAGGAGAGAGGGCTGTCATGTCCCAGGACGAGGGGTATTCACACTGTATTTTTCATTTTCCACGGGGCCTGTCAAAGCCCTCTGCACCCTGTTGAGCCCATATTGTTAAAGGGTGGGGATTTAGGACTTCTATAGAGAGAGAGAGAGAGAGAGAGAGAGAGAGAGAGAGAGAGAGAGAGAGAGAGGAACCACCATGCTAGAGCACAGTAGTTTTGATTGAGAAATTTTAAAACACATTGATATGTACCGAAATCCTCCTCCAACAGTAGGAGTATTTACACTGAGAGCGACAGAGAGAAAAAGACAGAGAAAGAGAGAGAATTCTGAGTAAACACTTAAAAGCTTAGAGTGATTTTTACAAAACGTCTTCCAAACATTTCATAAGAATTTGTAAAATACTTATCTAAAATGAAGTGATGATTAAAAGTTATGAACAAATTTTATAGAAGAAACAAAACCATTCTACAGCGTTATATATAATAGAATATATTACAGACAACCAATACCACAAAGATTCACTTAACGGCGGAACTACTTTTGATATTTGGGCCTGTCACTTCTTCTTTCTACTTGCTAAATGTTGACAAATTTAGAAGAACTTGAGTGTTTACATACAGAAATTCTTTGTTAGGATCAAGAGTATTACGCTGTAAAATATTGATTTCTCTAGTAAGTATTAATCATACCCTGTATATTTCAGCAAATATTATATTCAAGCCTTTCCAGAATTTAACCAATAAAATTTTGCATTTTACTGGATAATTGCGATACTTATTTTCTTATTTTCATCCATAATGAACATGAAATGTATTTCAAAACCTTTTCATGCCAAACCTTTTGCTGGAAGTTGCAAGACTAAAAATCATGATTACAAACCTGTGAGAAAGCACAATGAAACTGTACAAAAAAAAAAAATGCATCCCAATCTTCAGTGGCTCAAATTAAAATCTTCCATTTTTATACATCTATCATTCTTTCCTTTACAGGTATTAATGAGAAACTACTGCTAACGACAAAGGTGAGCTACTTCAAGCGGCCCTGAAGTTACACAATCTTCGGATGAGGATTCTCTTCCTTGTCATCCTGTGTCACTTCTCAAAAGATCTGCTTCCTGTCCAAGGGAAGATTTAATTTATCTGAAGAATCTTTCCCCTTTCGTGCAGATTTCTGGGAGCCTTCATCCAAACATATATTACAACAGAGAATAAAATAGATTGAATTGTTGCCTAGTTTTTGTTTTCTAAATATAAATTTTCCACACCAGAAATTTTGCAATAACCTCTGCTGTTCCACATTTCCATGGTTCCAGTGCCCTCGATGTTTGCTGAATAGCTGATCTTAGAGCTTTTATACAATTACGTTGAATTATTATACTTCTTTCCTGCCAGCCAATATGTATACGGGAAACTTGTTCGGTATCTGTCAAACCCATGAAGATCTCTTAAATAGTTACATCCAAGACAATGGTTACGTGTCTCAACATTCCTAAACTGATTCTGGCACTGATTCTACTTTATTATCCAAAGGCTCTTACAAATAAACTTTGCAACTTTGGTGTTGGAGGCTAAATACTTTTTCTCATTCATTGTGTCTTAAACTGTCTGTATTGGGAGTTGTTCAGGGTACCTTCAAGTGTCCGTCGCTCTACCTTGTCTGATGTCCCTCTAGCCAAACTAAGAGTTTACTGATTAGGCTAAGTAGATGTTAGCAATTTCCTAAGATCCATCTCATTTAGAGAAGACTGCCTAATGGGGTGGTTTTATTCCCCCAATCCAAGGAAATTATGATGCTGACCATTGTCTGAGGATGTGCCATTTGGTCACATTTTGCATCCTCTGTTTGAAGGAATTCCTATTTCCGCCTTCAGTGCTTGCTCCCCACGACCTAGTGCGTTCTGCTTGCTTTGCAGATCATCCACAGCCGCATTCTGCTAGGTTGAAAGGATGTTACAGCATTTAGTGCAAGAATTATTTCATTCCTTTCAGTGCAAAACTATGGATAGGTTTTCCTGGCAGTATCATCTCTGTCGATGCTCAAACATGGGGTGCATTCCTTCATTACCTCGGTTTTGTTACTTTTTTTTAGCTAAAAATAACAACAGCATCGGTCCCCATAGCTCAGTAAGCTCGTCTCTGCCAGAAAAGCTGGATATGATCTCCAAGCAAGGCAGACTATAATTGGCGCAGGCCGCTGACATGGCAATGAATTATGTACTTGGTAACCAAGAAAACTGTGGTGAGTCGCAACCAGTGAAAAGGTACATGGAGCTAGCATCTTCGTCCCAAAAATCTTGCTTAAAAACTGGAAGGCTAACAATTTCTGCAGCCAACCCCCAAAAGGGAAAAGGAGCACGGTGGGATAAAAAATAATAACTCACAAAAACAAACTACAATAAAAAAAAACTTCTACCCAAGTATTGAAAAAACACTTATGACGCTTCGTGAAAATAAGTTTGCTGAAACAACTCCGCGAATCGTAAGAAACCACAAAAAGGATGAGCTGAGTTATCAAAGGCTGAGATATCATAGAAAAATCACAAAAATGACTGCAACTTAACGCAAACTTCCTTACACAAAAATGTCCAGTGCTGACGGTTCTAGTTAACAGACATTATGACAATAACAATAAAATGTTAACTTGTGGAGTCTAGTAACCGTCACACGATTAGAAGAGTTCAGATTTACTTTAGGGGCATCTGTTCAAGGATACCAGTTACCTAGCAATAAAAAAATAATTTCACAGCATCATTCTTAGGGATATCTAGAAAGAAAAGGCATGTGATATTTCCTCCTAGATAGGAACTAAAAGAATTGTTTGTTTTTTCGCAACGTATACGACGATTCCTGATATTAGCAGATTTTGGCCGTACATACTTACAGTTATGAGGCTAGTGTCAACTTCAATAAAAAGCTTTTTATTTCTCTGGCTAAAAATAAGAATTTGATCTCGCCACTACTAGGCTTGACAACGGAAAGACGTCACCAAAAGGATTACCTCACTCTAAAATGATACTTCCCATCAGCCTCACATGCTCGCAGCAATCTAAAATGCATTAATAAACGGCAAGGAACTTTTCTTTCCGACTCAGACGTCAACCAATTCCTGCTGGAATATAAAATGAACCCTCCAGTGGAAGACACTAAAAACCAGAAAACAAAGTTTCATTAAGTGCGTAGTCGCAGAAAGAATTAAAATGAACTAAGGCTGCTTTCAAGCACTAATCAAGTCTAGAACAATAGCAAGATAATTCAAGGAATTACTTCTCAAAAAATTAAGTCCAGGACTGGGAAAGTCACACGCTTCCCAACTTTTATATTAAGAAGTTTGATGAATGCCGCTCCAAAATAAAATGGATTCTCTCCGAAAGTAAGCATTGCGTTGGCAAACAAAAAATGGCATACGACCGAACTGAGAGTAAAACAATAATACTGAACTTTCTTCCACAGCAAATCAAAATCTTTCGAGTTCTCTACAATAAAAGTTTCCAAAAGAGAAAATTCTGGAATGAAAGTCCTGAAATACTGAGGGGGGATGCACAAAAATAAGCAGTCTTCTGAAATTTTGCAAGTACGTTGTGCACCTAATGGATTTTCCCAGTTTTACTTTGAAAGAACAAAAGAGAAAAAGAATATACTGTTCAAAATAAATGTTTCATACATATTTACGTTTAGCCAAGCATATGATGAAATATGCAAACCTAAGTTTTCTTCTTTTATCGAGAGAAAATGTTGTAGCTTGGAAAATAAAATTATCTTGAAAGAAGTAAAATCCCATAATTTTTCATGAGAGAGTGGAACACCCAGGACAAATAGTATTAAATCTATGCAATTTCCAACTGCTAAATTTTCAAACAAGTGCATATACCCTACTACTAAAAATAAATTAAAAAATTCAATAAAAACAATAAGCTGACTACTAGAATGTTTTCGTATTCAAAGTTCAAGCTAAAATCTGCCTTTTCACCAATGAAACGTCCTGATTTAAACAAACAAAAATATTTTAATGAAAGCCGAATAAAACTCAGCCATTCATCTCAACAAAACGAATATGCAAAATTCCAACATCCCAACTTGCCCAGTAATTCCATTTTCCCTTGAGAATAGATTTATCATGATTACACAAAGATCGTTGTGGATTCCTGAAACCCAAATAAATTTCTGGACATTTTTTATTCAGACAGGGTCATTGGGTCGAGCGATCCAATACTCGTATTTACTTCCGAGGTGACGGAAAATTTCGAATCAAATTGGTGGAAGGGAAAGAGGGGCTTAAGGTTAAGGATGCGATAAACTTATCACTTGCAAGAAATTGACTTTATACGGCTTAGGAGTGAAGGAAACGAGAGAATCCATAGTTTGGCGGCCGTGGATACACTTCCATCTCAGACCACGCTCTTCATTACAAAATTCATGAAAAGAGCAAACAGAAAGAGTGATATAACATTTCCCTGTACAACCCCACTCTATACTTCAAATTCACCTGACTAGACTCCATCAACATTACAATTGAGCCTGCCTCTCTCTCTCTCTCTCTCTCTCTCTCTCTCTCTCTCTCTCTCTCTCTCTCTCTCTCTCTCTCTCTCTCTCTCTTCTCTCTCTCTTCTCTTTCATATATATATATATATATATATATATATATATATATATATATATATATATATATATATATATATATATATATATATATATATATATATGTTAACAGCAGGTTCGAGGGCCATCTTTTATTGATGTATCTGTTTTTAGAACTGGATTAAGCATCTCTTTTTCTTGAGATGTTACTGGTAGCCGTGGCTCTTCCCTTGGGTCAGCAGATCCCTTCTCCTTCGTCATATGACTTCCACTAAACCTATCTTTACACAAAGGCCTACGGAAATGAGACACCGATATACAAAACTAGACTTTATTGACAAACTTAAGGAAAGTGATTTATCAAAAGCTACGGTCATGAAATGGAGTGACACACTTCCTATCAAAGAAACACGTTACTAAAGGAACTACTGTTTCATAAACAAGC
Source organism: Macrobrachium rosenbergii (assembly GCF_040412425.1). NCBI lineage: Eukaryota > Metazoa > Arthropoda > Malacostraca > Decapoda > Palaemonidae > Macrobrachium > Macrobrachium rosenbergii. The sequence continues at coordinate 73,695,164 of NC_089748.1, forward strand.
ATAGACAATATTTTATGCCAAGCAATACTAGTGAATAACCCCCTTGTCATCAAACTAAGTAATAAGGTCATAAAGACCACAATAAAAGTCATATCTTATGTAAGAGTAAAAACACCACTTCAAAATATTTGTCCCTCCCAGGACAATGTTCGAATTCCTGTAGGAAGAAATATATCATTATATTAAAACCTGCAATGCATGTACATACATACATGTTCAAATAGAAAAATGTCTAATGGAACTTGAAATGGAAGAATTCATTATGTAGACATCATTCATTTTCAATGCTTTTCAACCGGGGGTTTTCCTTCTAAGTCTGGAGAAGATTTCAAAGTCACTGTAAGTGATTACTTAAGCTCTATGGCCATAAATAACGTATCTTCATACTGGCGGTTTCTTTACACACTACACCTCTCATTTTTAACTCATGAGAGATCGCACACGCACATGCACATACCCCACCGGAACTGGGCATTTCCGGTGCATCGGCACAATGTCCTATCACGCTGTTTCCATGTGTTCGGACCATGATCAAATAGCTCTTTGCATCCGACTGCGCAAATTCCAATGTCAGCATAAAAGAACCTGCTGTGAGAGCCACTAACAGGTCATCACATATCTCACTGTTCAAAGACTTAATACAGTATATATACATATATATATCCCCTCTCTCTCTCTCATATATATATATATATATATATATATATATATATATATATATATATATATATATATATATATATATATGTACATTTATATATATATATATATATATAGTATAAACATATATACATATACATATATATCAAGTGTGTCTGTGGGCACATACAAAATACATGTATCTTCGTACCAATTTGTTGCCGGAACGCAGAAAAGCGGGTAATAACAGCCTTCTGAGAAGAAGATATTTATTTGGAAAGGCGCCACCAGATAATGGCAGTCTGACTACGGCTAATTCCCAAGTTAAAGACTTAAAGGACAGCAAGATCTGAGTTGGGAAGAAAGTTGTCTCTTCTCTCTCGGAGAAATGTCTGGGAATTCGTCCTCTACAGAAGCCTGACACAAACTTAAACTTACACAGTAGTAATTTACGTCACCCACATACATAAACACGTATATGTATATATAAAAAATACACACACACACCATATACACTATATATATATATATATATATATATATATATATATATATATATATATATATATATATATATATAATATAAAAAAATAACTTCTTACCAGATACTTATGTAATTGTAATAGCTACAATGCCCGCTGAACTTCTAGAATTCTTCACACATTTTGGTTATGCTTCTCACTACAAAGCCTTGATCCAAATGTAAGTTTCAAAGTGAAAGAAAAAAGCTGTTTCGGGTATACAGTATATGAACCTGATAATAAAATTATGCATAAGAGATTCATCCAAGATTCTGCATGAATACACACACACACACTATATACTGTATATATATATATATATATATATATATATATATATATATATATATATATATATATATATATATATATATATATCAGTATATGTATGTATATATATATATATAGTATGTATATATATGTATTTATATAACTGGTTATGTTGTCGTTTCTAGAAAACTTCAATTTAAGAGGAACAGGATAGCCAGAAGACGTGGTAAAATTGCAGACATTATTATTCCTTAGAAATTAACAGAGGCACAGCCGAGCTTTCGGGAATACATAACTTTTCCCATCATCAGGGTCACTTATCTATAGAATGACATAAAAAATAAACAGTAAGAAAACTATACTGATTGATTAAATCTAAAAGTATTAAAACAGCTATAACTGACAAAACTTTAAAATACATAATAATATAAAGTAAAAAAGGAACATAAGTTAAGTTAACTGCAAAAGAGCAATGACTAAGTAATAAGAAATCACGTACTAAACAGAAATCGTCAAATAAAATCACTGAGAAGATACATACTCAGAGAGAGAGAAAAAACAACGAATATTCAAAATAATAAAGATAATGTAGTAAAAAATTCTGGAGAACCTACTGTTTATGTCGTAGTTAAATGACAACTGGGCGAATTAGAAGACTGCGAATGGAAGAGGGTGAAATGGTGTGGAGAAAAAACAAAAAGAAAAAAGCAAACTATGCAATGAGCAATGGAACAGAGGTGGTTTGGCTATTGAGTGTCAGCCACCGCACAGGCTTAGCTTTAAGCAAAAAAGAAAATAGTGCCATTAGACTTCATGCTATATCTTGCCACCATCACATACAATACAGTGATTTTCAAATACTCGGACAAACAAAAAACTGCCATTCGCTTCCATTTTCAGAGTCCCTCCATATTGAACAACAATCACCAACAAGAAAGAAGGGAAAGGAAGGAAGAGCAAAAAAAAAAAGGATAGGCTCGAAAGGGAGGAAAAGCTGAGGGCCCATGAGCTACAGATGGCCCAAATTGGGACTGCCAGCTCCTCTCCAGCCCCAGGTGCATCCGCCCTCATTCAGGCTCATGCTTTTATGCCCAAGTGGACCGAGGCCGAGCCCGAGGTGTGGCTCGATCGGGCGGAAAGGGTTCTTAGCGTCTACCCACTCGCTCCCGCCGAAGTCTCCCTACTCTTGGGAAAATTCCGCGGAGGAAAGGGTCTAATTGCTTTTAATGCCCTCCCTGAGAAGGATCAAGGGAAATGGGTGGAAATGCGCTGGGGACGATGCTGGAGGGGCCAGATAAAAGAAGCAGGGCAGACCTGGTCTGACTGGGCGTATCAGTCAGATAGGGCCCTCTCTAAATGGCCCTGGGAGTCTCCACCGCCGAGTACATCCTCGAGCGGCTCAAGATTGAAAATTTTTTATGTTACGCCCCTTCTGCCCTAGCCACCCATGTATGTGAAAAAGCACCCATGACTCTAGCGGAGTGCTGTCGCCTCCCCGACACATGGGACACCCATCACGTCCATGCAAGTTCATTGGGACGTAAAATATGCCCTCCTTCTTTCACCTCCGGCGCCCCTCCGCCCAAGAATGGGCACTCGCAGAAACCCATTGTGTGCGGGTTCTGCAAGAAAGACGGGCATTCCACCGAGCAGTGCCGAAACAAATCCTTTCCCGGTAATCCACCCACTATCAAGGCTGCGCCCTCCACAGGGTCAGTGCCACAAAGGGGTTATAGCCAGAGCTATTGCACGGCTTGCAAGGTTTACGACCACTCTCCCATATGGGCAAAATGCCCTAATAATAAATCAAGTAGTCCCACCAATGCCCGGTCAGTTACGAATCCCAAGTCCTTAGGCCCTCCAGCCGAGGGTCCCATATATGTGGCACCCTGCACGCCAGGTCAAGGCAGTTGATGACTCTGGCACGCAAATTTCCCTCATAAGGAAGGACAAAGTTCCCTATGGAGCTATCAGTAACTGACGTAAACTCATCACAATTGAGGGTATCAATCAGTTTAAAATGATACTCCCTACTGTTCAACTGAGAGTCACAAGACCTCATAAATCCAAAATTTGCAACCTTGCAGTAGCAAGCTATATTCCTGGAGGTTATGACATCCTCCTGGGATAGGACTTCTAGTCCCCATCTAAGTTACAGCAACCAGGGTCCAAATCCCAAATCATTCATTAGGACGGGTGCCCAAAATGCCTACACTCATTACACTGCCAGTGCCACCTGAATACGATGTGCAGTGGCCCCCCTCCATCACTATCGATTCCTGATCCCATTCAGGTGCCTGGCCCTGCCCCAGTGCCAGTGCCAGGGCCCCAAACAGATCTCCCTCCAGGAGATTCCATACTCAATTCCCAATCTTTGCCCGTGCCACTTGCATGCAATGAGTAGTGCCAAGCTCTGTCCGTCCCGAACGACGAGCAAATTCCAAATCAAATAATAGTGCCTGACCCTGCCTTAATGCCAGCGCCAGAGCACGCCCCCGATCTCCATTCAAGAGATCCCAATCAGGATCCCCTCTCTTCTCCTGGCCTGGCTCCACTACCAGTGTCGGTATGAGAGACGGATTCTCCCGACACAGCGGAAACTCAACCGAAGGTGCGGCCTCGTAACCCATGCCTGAGCTGGTCATGGTAACCTGTGAGCCTATCACACCCACCACGACCTCTTCCTCTCTTCCCCGGTCGCCCGCGGACACGACCATCGGTAAGGATTCTGCAGTGTCTCAAATGGCCGATGAACTCACGGAACTACCGCGACTTGGGGTAGAACCGGGAATGAATGCCCCTGCTTCAGCCGCCAAGGAAGCCGACACAGGTGGCACTCCAATGTCATCCTCGGACTCGGTTTGACCGATTTCCCTACCCAGGAGAACTGCGGCAGACATCACGGGCGTAGGTAACATCAGGTAGCTTAAAGGGAGCTGATGAACTCTCCTGGCACCAGTGCAAAATATGCACAGTGCCACCTTTTTATCCTATGAGGACCTTGGCACCTCTATCCAGAATAGGGCGTCAGGTTTCCTTACCTGTTTATTTTCTTAAAACTAATTTATTCCTTTTCCTTTAACATTTTTCCTTTCATTATTTTTCAGTTAATCCTATTATTTTACGCCTCACAAAGGCTTATATTGCAGAGTGCAATTGACAGACATCCAAATTTTGTAAATGATTTCCTTTCGAAGCCCCCTTGGGCAAAAGAATAAACCTAAGCCATTTTCATTGGCTAAAGAATATAACTGAGATATTATTCACCATTTTTCTTTAACATTATCACTTGCCTCCTTTGTTATTCCTTTGTAATTTAAACACCGAGTCCGTGAATTAAAAAGACCGTCTGTCCTTCCTGGTACTTAACTTCGTGCTCATAAGCACCATTGACTTCAGCGCCACGTCTGGCACTGTGCCGTCAACTTAAGTAACATGGCGACACCTAACGAAGACCATGTATATTTCAATGTAATGTCTCCTCAAGGCAAACTAACTGCATGTCTCTGACTATAACAACTATTAAAAGTTAAGTGCATGATAATTTTAAGACTTACATTAAGGAAATCACTTACAGTTATGTTTAATATTTACAGTAACTTTCTTATATTTGTAACTGTTCCTATTTCAAAATAACAGTAACTTATGACTTATCGCATTTTAATACTTATGATCATCTACGTATATTTCCTTTGAGTTACCTTAAGGAGGTCAATTAAAGTTGGTGTATTTTTAATGCTTACAATAACTTTCTTATAGTTGTAAATGTACCTGTTTTAAAAGTCACAGTAATTTAAGGTTAAAACCTTAATTCTTTTCTTACTCTGCGATTGGTTTTATTCTTTTCTTACTCTGCGATTAACATAAAATACTGAATTCTTTATTAAGTAAATCTTCATATATCTGCTGTGACGCAGCGAGTTAGGTTACTAAATATAGGTGAGTGCCGCTAACGAGAAAATTAAGAGTAATATGAAGCATTTGTCTGCTGAATCCTTGGCTTGGTAGACATTCGCACCCGACTGAAGGTGCGAGATGTCAACCTGGGAGGGGAGTTAATTTCCCAAGAATCCCAGCCACCAATGCTTCATTTAATGCTTGAAATACAACAGTGCATTTTGGGCACTGCCTGACAAGGAAGGTCGCAAGGAATGTAGGCCCCTCCCTTAATCTTAGGCTTTTAATCATCTTTCAACCTTCTCTTCTGGAACATATGACTGCGGGAGACTTTTGTTTACAGAGGCACGAAAGAGCCGAGAAGGGAGATTAACAGAAAGGACAGCTGGCCTGCACACTGTATCCTCCTGCCCCTTGACCAACGTTATTGTAATGGACTGACTGAGGAAACAACATGAGACACTGTAGGACGCGAGGGGGAGACACATCGCTGGACACCAGGAAGTTAAGTATACCTTAGTTTACCCAGACCACTGAGCTGAATAACAGCTCTCCTAGGGCTGGCCCGAAGGATTAGACTTATTTTACGTGGCTAAGAACCAATTGGTTACCTAGCAACGGTACCTATAGCTTATTGTGGAATCCGAACCACATTATACCGAGAAATGAATTTCTATCACCAGAAATAAATTCCTCTAATTCTTCATTGGCCGGCCGGAGACTCGAACTCGGGACTAGCAGAGCGCTAGCTGAGAACTCTACCGACTCGTCCAACGAGGAACTGGACACAAGCAAGACCCGTGGTCCTTTCTCTTAGGAACCCTCAGTCTTTTTACCAGTGAATCCCAGCCTTTCCTCCACCGCCATTTCTCGCTGAAGCCACCTCTTCTACAAGGTAAAGTGATCTGTTGCAAAAGTTCTTCCATGTCAGTCACACTGTTCTAATTCTCGAAATTCCCATTTCCATTTCAAAGTGCCAGTATTCCCATATCAACCTTGCCTTGTTAGGTCAGTGTTACGTCAATGCCTGTGTTTAAATAATTACCTAAAATCGTGTGTTCAAGGCTTCGTGGCACCCTCTATGCTCGCCTTGTCCTATGTATATTCTATTGCGTCCTTACTGGCTTTTAATTCGTGAACCTCTCTCCTTACAGAGAGTCTGTTATCCGTGGAAATCTCTATTGACTGTGCCTTGTGTCAGCATCGTCACATTGACAGATATACTTTCAAGTTTTCCCAGTTATAATTAGCCTCTCAGGCCTTGCATGACTGATTAGTCCAAATCATCTTCTGATATTTCATTTCATGTAAATACAAGTAATTTTAAACTTACCCTAACGTGTTTACTTACAAATACCTTGTGAGTAGAGCCCTCAGCTCAGATAAAATCCCCCCTTCTTCCTTGTTTTTTACGATTTCCTAAATCCACAGTAGTCAGATGTTATACAAAAATAGATAAGTAACGAAATAATTCATTTAGAGCCTATAACTGGCTCATGGTAAACATTTCCCCAGGTCAAATCGTAAAAATATACATATATACATATATATGTATCTATATGTATATATGCGCATATGTATATGTATATATGTGTATATAGATACGTGTATATATACATATGTATATATATACATCTGTATATATATATATATATATATATATATATATATATATATATATATATATATACAGTATATATATATACACACACACACATATATATATATATATAATATATATATATATATATATATATATATATATATATATATATATATATATACATACAGTATATATTATATATATATATATATATATATATATATATATATATATATATATATATATATATATATATATATATATATATATATAATGGCGTACTGGCGGTAGTGGCAGAAAACTGACTCGCGTCCGTTAGGTCCGAGGTCTGATCGCCGTCTTTCGCCACTATTCGATCCAACTGTTAATGGTGCCAGCGTCAGTTGGGTTTAAGAACCGGGAATAATGATACCAACCACATTCATTTAAAAACTTGCTAGGACCCCAAGGCCCTACTATCCACAGGGGGAACAGACACAGGGGAGAATATGTATGATGGAGACGTACCTGTATTTAAGAAAAAATGTAATAAAGGGGGATGAGTGGAAATTATGTATGCGCGAACCTAACGGAGATTATAAGCCATATTTAGAAGGCAATTTTTTAAAGGAAATTCCACAAGTTTGAAGACATGGTTTTGTCTAGCGGTCAACCCTTGTTTAGATCAGGATGATGAACGTAACAATGTTAAAGATACAGAATATAAAACAAAATTAAACACGAAAAACTAGTTGAGGCAGGAAGACTCAATAGGAGTTGATACTGCATATCCTATTATGCTTTTATACAAATGTTTAAGAAACTTTGGCTAGTTTGTTTACTTTTCAGTGCTTGAGGTTTATTTCTTCAGTACTTGAGGTTTATTTCTTCATTATCTGAAGAAATAGAAAAAAAAGTATATCGTATCCAAATGAGAGAGTAATATTCCGAACAAAGGAACATAATGCTAATTTAAAGCTTTTGAACTGAATGTAAAGTCCCCGTTATCACAATAAGCACAAAGGCCTGAAAGACTTAGCACATCGTAATACAAATCTCTTCAACCAATCTCCGATTCATTTTCAACATCCAAAACTTTACGGTGGAGAAATTTTAAATCGTTATCACCACAAAACTGTAGAAAATTCAAAACTGGCATAAAATCAGAACTTGTTAAAATCATAATTATTGTACTTAATTGTTTTAAAACTTGTCAAAATAACGAGTACCATATTTAGCTATGATTTAAAACTTGTCAAAATCACACTTTGTTATGATCTATACTTGTTAAAATCACGAGTGTCATATTCAGCTATGATTTAAAACTTGTCAAAAAAAAAAAAAAAAAGCGTGCCATATTTGGGTTAAAATCACGAGTGTCATATTCAGCTATGATTGAAAACTTGTCAAAAAAAAGAGTGCCACATTTGGCTATGATTTAAAACTTGTTAAAATCAAGAGTTTCATATTCAGTTATGATTTACAACTTGTCAAAATCACTAGTACCATATCCAGCAATAAGTAAAGTAAAGTAACAGATAAAGAAATGAGCAAAAAAGAAACTGATAATAATTACAAACATATAAATAGAGCCACAACATGGAGGACGGAGATGATTGTCAGTTTAAAATGATGAAACAGAACTATTAGCCACATCCGAAAACATACTGATGACAAACCTTCCTCCGCTCCTCAAGATACTTGGCTAAGCATAACACACACATAAGCACACAAACACCTGCGCTATTACAAAAAAGGTGGCCTTACCACTGTAATCAAACTGTCATACTACGTTGCCGTAATGACTCTGCCTCTGTGAAACCTCTGATATACGGCTATGGCAATGAAAAATAGCCACTATATTTCACTAGTTTGACTTCCGAAGACAACACTTGGAATTGCCAACACCTGCAAAACATCCCAAAGGCTAAACTCCTCCCGACGGCCCAGTTCAGTCTGAGAACACCCTTCCATTCTACAGCCAACATTTCCGGGAAACAAAGAATAACTAAAAACAGAATTAATACACAGGTATCTGATGTTTCCAGGCCAAAATCTTTGTATTGTGAATTAACTGTTCTCCTCGCCATCTTGTTCCCATTGATGCCACAAAAACAAATTTTAATTAAAAATATTTCCAAGGGAAACATTTTTTCTTCATCAGAGCCGTTTTCTCGATATCTTTTCTCAGAGAGAGAGAGAGAGAGAGAGAGAGAGAGAGAGAGGTTTTATGAACACGAGATGTCTCAAGACGTCACAGTGATGTCACCCGGCCACGCCCCTTCTCCACGAAGAGGGCAATTAAGGAAGACAGAGGGAGTCTCGAAGACTCGTATAATCAAGCAGCCATGTCTACGGTCATACCTCGGAAAAGGAAACGGCTTGAAATGACCACCCTGCGCCTAGTGGAGTTGAACAGCTAAATTAACGTCCTCCACGAATGAAATAAGACCCATCGCGACTCGACGGCTTCCTCTCTCTCCTCCCTCTACATTTTCATTACCACTGCCCATATCCTACTCTTTGTGTGTGTGTGTGTGTGTGTGTGTGTGTGTGTGTGTGTGTGTGTACGGTTTTAACATAAATCTTTTTTGTAACACGTTTACATGGATTTTTATTCTAACATGAAATAATAAAACTGTCATTTATGGGTTATAATTAAAAAAAAAATAGTCCACGCAAAAGAAACAAAAAAAAACATAAAGTGGCCAGTTAAGTAAGTCACATGAACTTTGGTCTGTTTTATAGTGATACCTTTTCCGATGCCTGGGAGAACAAACTTTAACAAATTCGGAGAGATGACAATTTTGATCGAATTTCGGTAGAAAATTACGAGAGGATTATAATAATATAACTTTACAATCTAATGTAAATTTAATAACGTGCGATGCTGCATAAATTGTTATGTTATTTATGTGTTCATAACATGCTAAATATGTTATCTTCTTGTGCGATCATTTTCACTATTCCTCAAGTTACCTAACAAATTACTTTTTATTTCCTGCCAGTCATAACTGTTTGGACTGTTTTCAAACAACATCAAGGGATTCGTCGTGTCTAATACGGTTATACAACTACCTGGTAGGTTATCGAACTATAAAAAAAACTCATTTTGATTGAGTGGTATCTTTTTAAAGCATTGAAACTGTGTCAGAGAATATGTTCAACACTGATTAGCTAGCAATGCGATGCGTACTTATTTCAAACCAGCACAAAAGAGTGAATCCTACGATACACATACACATACATATTCATGTCCTGATGGCAGAAATACTTCGAGCACCAGCTGTTTCAAGATGAACTTGATCTCTGAGTAGTCATTGTTGAATAAATTTTGAACTCTCCTCTTCTAATAATCTTTAAAGAGATAATTGTGTTACTTATTAAATGAAGATGGTAATGCATATCATGACTCAAGGCTAAAAGCGGATCGTCGGCGAATTTCGTAAACTTTTTGTACCCTTTATTTAACATAAATTAAACCCCAAGCTATTGACGCTAAAGAGTTTAAATTACCTTTATTACACTGAAAATATCCAACGTAGTTTCATTATCTCTCGGGCAAATATCACCTTGTTACATTTTCTGCACAAAGTGGAGCAAGAAAAGACCCGCTGCAGGCAAGGCTTACTAACCTTCAAGATGATAATTTAATTGCCACTATAGGAGCAATCTACTCGCTTCCCCCTTCAAAGAGACCAGGGGTAACCTGGTTTGGTCTCTTTATTCCCTGGGAAGGCGGGGGTCAAGTAGATAATAGCAAAGTTGCAGCCCTGAGTAACTTACTACCTCCTGAGTTCCCAGATTTGTAATTTTAGAAACTAACACCACCATCTTTAACAAGGACAGCCAACTTCTATTTAAAATGCTATTTCAGAGCAATAACTTGGTCAATTTACTGAACAGGAACAAATGCCATTCTCCGAGGGAAATTCTGACAATCAGGTCAGTGCACTATTGTACAGCTGGTACCTTGCAACATTTCTTCGCCGCTTATTCCAGCGTTATCAAATAATGATTGATTGATTATGGCTACTAAAACTGGCGTCAAACATCCAGATTATTGACGCCGTAATAATTTAAAATAGGAAACCAAAAAATAAACAAATAAATTTAAAGGGAGCTTCATATGAGATATACAAATATATATATATATATAATATATAATATATATATATATATATATATATATATATGTGTGTGTGTGTGTGTATATATATATATATGCGTATATATATATATATATACATATACATATACATACACATATATATGTGTGTGTTTATGTAATATATATATATATATATATATATATATATATATATATATATATATATATATATATATATATATATATATATATATATATATATAATATATATATATATATATACATATACATATACATACACATATATATGTGTGTGTGTGTTTATGTAAAATATATATATATATATATATATATATATATATATATATATATATATATATATATATATATATGAAAATAAGAAGGCCCATAAAACACTATTTAAACGTTGAAACCATATATTTCGGGCACTTGTTTCTGTGCCCTGTTCACTGGTAGAATATGGACATGGAAAGTTACAATATATATATACAAAAACATGAAGGTGTTTAGGCCTCCGATGTTAAGGAGGTGGCGTTTCTTAAGAAGGAGGAGATTGACCAAATTCCTAGTGGTTTTTGGCCTCATTAGCTCCCGTTTGGCGATGGATCTGGCGGTCGCGTTTCTGGGTCATCTTCTTCAAAAGGGGTCCGAGGGGATTAAGATCAATGGCGTCCGATTTCCAATACAGGTTCATATTGTTGGTTTGATTGATGATAGCAGATTCCAGCATCTTTCTTTTGTATATAAAACCAACTCCGCCCCACTAGTTAATGACATATTTCTAATATGTAGGAATTTGGTCAATCTCTCCTTCTTAAGAAACGCCACCTAACATATATATACACCTTCATGTTTTATATATATACCATTGTATACCTATATTCTACCAGTGAGCAGGGGCACAGAAACAAGTATAACGTTTAAATAGTGTTTTATGGGCCTTCTTATTTTCATATTACAACAGAAAAAGACATATACATATACATATATATATATATATACATATAATACATATATATATATACATATACATAATATATATATATATATATATATATATATATATATATATATATATATATATATATATATATATATATATATATATATATATATATATATATATATATATATATATATATATATATATATATTCTTACATGGGTCCTTTGGCTGATGAATTTTTATTTAATTACTGTAATTTATGTATCCCTGCTCTACCTAAGACCCACATAATCCTGTCAATTAAAGCTAAAAGTTGCCCCAAAAGACAGACAATTACTTAATTAGAGTAGGTCGCCAGTCGGAGTTATGGAAAAAATGAATTAAATAACCCATTTATTACCCACTTAATCCCAACAAAAGAGAGAGTGCGCTGTTACCGTGAGGGCATTTACATGAGCCAATTAGTCAGTTTCAGACACAGGAATATTTCCCCTACTTTCAGTTATAGCGCAACGGACTATCATTCTAGTTATCTCTATCGTAAGAAATTTTAGTATTTTAAAGTCTATTCCTCTTCCAAACAATGGTACGATCAGGTTCCAAGGCTGCCTGTTTATTAGCTATACTTGAATTCTCCTTAATTCCTACTTACTGCAAGGGGGAATACGTATTGCAATCTCACCAGGTAATAATAATTATTCATATACTTGACTTCATACGGGAAATATGGTTACACCGGGATCTCTAGTCAGTGGTTAAGGAAGGGGGAAAATCTGAAATAGAAGTACAGTGAAAGAATACCAGCAGATTTTGAAAACACAGCCTAACCCTCTCCTCTCTGCTTTTCTCAGAACGTTCTTCTGGTCTTTGTTAGGAGTATACTAATACTAAAATAATGCAGGGAGGTCGAACAGCAGAATATTTATAAAAGCTCCCCCCCTTAAGAAGGTCTTCACTCCCTTTCGGGCGTGAAGGTCTGTACTAAGCAAGCTGTTCGCCTCAATTACTTTACTCTTCTCCCCTGAGCAGATTTGTCTCGTGCAATCTAACTAGCTACGGATCTACCTAACTCAAGAAAGGATCTGAGTTTTAATCACGTATTTCTACAGACTCCTAACTGTACTTAAAGGTGCTTAAGATTATTATGTGCTACCTCTCATGATCGTGATGTTTAGACCTAGCCAAATGGTACATTCTATGGTATCTCCTATCCTAACCTATCAGAACAAGGCCATAGCACCAATATAAAGGACAATGAACTAGCTAAGTTACGAAGTTTTGCACTACAATTGGCAATTACTGTTTGGTACATGAGGTTTGCTCACATGATAAATGCTTGACTCACTGAGGTCTTAGGCCATGTGTGTCATGAGCTTAGTGGCTCTCTTCACAATAGTTTAGAATAGCTGATTTCAATTACAATGTACTTACATGGTTACTGCGGTTCGATGGAAGGTGTAAGTGACAAGGTACTACTACAATGTACTCAATCTGGTCTAGGCTATAGTATGATAGAGATCACACTGGCTACCTCCTCTGGGCAAGGAGCCAGGATCACTCTAAGATGGAAAGGCACTGTGCCGAGAGGGCACTAGTGCCAGGGTGAGCTCATGGCTCTGCAACAACTGGGCTCTCTTCTGCCCTTTCTTTTTCTTTGGGTTCCTCCAAGGACTATCTATGTCAGACCTAGGAGGTAATGAGGGCACCAACCCTGGGGACAGGCCGGAAGTGCTAGTGGGCACGAAGTCATGGGTAACTTCAGAAGCTACAGGAGGGTCCCTACTCCAGCTACTGTAACAATTGGAGCAAGAGCGATCTCGACCTCTGCATCCGAGGAAGCCAGCTCCTGGTCTCCCAGAGAAGGTGTAACAGTTTGGTCCACCAGCGGTTCATCCTCTGGCAACAGTTTTGATGAGGATGAAGTGTCGGGTGCCGGAGGCTCACCGGTTGCCATGATTAGTGCAGTGGGGGATCCTGGATCTCCCGGAGGAGGGTCCGCCTCACGATCTGGACCAGGCACAGGGTCCTCCTTGACTGGTGGCTCGATGTCCGAACCAAACGGAGCATGGCACTGCTCAGCACTCACAAGTGGCACTGGCAGCGATTGAGGGTCAGGCATGCCTAACAAGGGGTCCGGAGGTGCAATACCTTGTGGATGGCTTGAATTTGGCTGAGACAGAGATTCCTGCCCCAGCTGGAGATCAGAGCCTCTCGGCTCTCAGAGAGTCTTGGTCAGGAGCGTCCGCTGGGCATTACTTATTTGGGCAGCCCTCCCAATTAGTGGAGTGGCCTGTCTGCTTGCATGTCCTACAGTGGTACTGCTCCTCCTGAATGTCCCTTTGGGGAGAGGGAGGACCTCTTTGTTGGCCGTCCTTTCGTGGATGGAGAGGACTAGGCCAAGAACGGTTTGGTGTGTGCCCCTTCCGCTGACCGCTTCGGTGGGCGGAAGGTGGTTTTTCTTCTTGGGGTGCTCCTATAGTCTGAGCCTCTGTGGAGGTAGTGTGACTGCAAAGTGGCACTGGGGAAGGGCTTCCCCAGAGGAGGTCCCGACCCAACAGGAAATCCATTCTTGGCCAAATTCCACCCACCACGCCAAGACGGTGGGGTAGCGTGCCCCAAGGTGTCGTGACCTGGAGCTTGATTGTGGGAATGTTTGTGGTGTGACCCTCTATCCACTTCATCTCCCACCAGATTTGCTCATCAACCATGGCACTGGCTGGCACTTGGCCCTGGAGGTCAGGCTAACGTCTGCTGCAGTGTCTACCATGAACGGAAGGGCCACGGGCAGGCTAGAGCTCTTAAGGGGGGCCACCGAGATGAACTGGGTCTCCAGTCTCTCGGGGTACAGTATCTTCTGCGGCCCGGCCACGGAGAATGAGGTGCTAATGAGGTTGACGAACTTGGTGGTGGGGACATGATGTGGACAGGCCAGACGTCCAGCACTGTAGTGGCTGGTAGCACCACAGGATCGGTACAGGCCCTTTGTAGGGGCTTGGTGACCTGCGGTGACTGTTAGTGGAGAAGGCCGAGTGGATGTAGAGGGAGAGGAGTTCTGGCCGTTAGTAGGAGGCTACTTATTAGTGCCTAGCTTGTAGCAGCACTCAGCTTCAGTGTGCCCCACCTTCTTACAGCGGGTGCACGTAGGCTTCCTAGGCAGCCCATTCTTTGGGCGAGTTGAGCCTGAGAGGTACCCGGGTGGCACTATGTGCCGCTGAGATGTGCTGTGGGACTGGTTAAAGGTTTCCCATGAATCGGCCATGCGGCAGGCTTCCATAAGGGTGGTGGGTTGTATATCATTTAGATAAGCAGCAAGGGGCCGATGCATGCATTGGTAAAGATCCTCCAGCATGGTCCAATTGAAGAGGTCCTCAAACGTAGTGCAAGACATGGTCCCAGCAGGTGAAGACTGGTCTTGTGAAGGCCATTCAGTCCAGGACCAGCCGACTTCCTTGGCAAGGCCTCAGAACTGCTGTCTCCATTTCTCTGGCGTTATTTCGTAGGCCTTCATGATGACTCTATACACTTAGACCATGTCGCCTCTCTGACTCTTCTCCAGTGAGCGAAGGGCTGCCTTAGCTTTTCCCCCCATGTGCTCGGTGGTGCTATAGTTATCAAAGAGTGCCTCTTTTTCCCCCAACCATGCTTCTGGCTCGTCCTCAGTCCACTTTGGGACGAGGGAATTAATACTCGAGATCGGAGCATTTGGTGCAGCAGGTGTGGGGTTGGAGGCTTGGTGTATAGCCATAGCTTCAGCAATTTCCCTTTTAGCCCTTTCCAGCTCGAGCTCCTTTTCCTTGAGAGCTAGCTCACTCTCCTTGAGAGCTTTCCTTGAGTGCTAGTTCATGCTGCCTTCTCCGTTCTTCTCTTTCATCTTCCAGCCGCCTCTGTTCTTCTTCATATCTCCTCTGCTCGGCTTCATAAGTCCTCTGTTTGGCTTCATAGTTCCTCCATTCCAGTCTTTCTTCCTTCTCTTGCATGGCCAAGTCATCCAGCTGTTCCTTAACCCACTTGGTAAGGTCCAATCCTGTGAGACCTGCCGCCGTCCCCAGCTCCATGATGGCTCTATGATTATCTGCTGCCATGGTTCTGGTGGGTAAGGGCATCTAACCAGGTTGACTGGACGTACTTGGGCAGCGAGGGAGTGTCCCTCAGATTTAGGTGACACTTCAGGGGTGTGGCACCTTTTCAATAAGGTGGCACTGTGGCTGAGTGTGCCGTGTAAAGGTCACACTGGTGGCACTCAGTATCTTTATGTACTGGTGTAACTTAACACAAAAGGACTTTTCTTATGTGTTCCTTTTCTGTCCTTTTCTTTGGTGGCACTATGGTGCCAGTGCATCCCTAGGAACCTGTGACTTGAGTCCGACTAGTTTGTATTTAAGGGGAAAAAATGGACTCTACCCAAGCAGGGTGTAACTAATAAGAAGGAGAGAAAGAGAAGGTAAAAGGAAGAGACAGACAAGCTATTCAGTTTGTGACAGTGCCTCAGATTAGTGGCACTGTAGAAAGTAAAATTAAATTGTGGTTGCTGTTTTGGGACCCTCGTGAGTGACTAATTCCTAGTACCCGCTGCGCTACTTCCTTTTCATGCAGAGGGAGGAAGGCTCCTGTTTCATCCCTAGAACCTGGAGGAAGGCTCTACCCAAGCAGGGTGTAACTAATAAAAAAGGAGAGAAGGAAGGATAAAAAGAGACAGACTCACAGTTTGTGACAGTGCCTCAGACAGGCACTGTAACTGGAATTAATTAAATTGTGGTTGCTGTTTTGGGACCTGTAATTAATCTTAACTTCCTCATCAGAGGGAGGAGAGGTCTGTTCCTCACTCGTTATTTGGAATTAATTTAATGAATTAATCTTAACTTTTCCTCATCTATTTGTGGGAGAGAGGTGTTCTTTATTTGAAGGTGGTGTCTGCCTGTTCTTTCAAGGAAGGTTTATTCATTTATGTTGAATGCTTACTTCAAGAGAGAGAGAGAGAGAGAGAGAGAGAGAGAGAGAGAGAGAGAGAGAGAGAGAGAGAGAGAGAGAGAGAAATATTGTCAGCAAAACTCGTGCTGCCTGAAAAAATCAGTTAAATTATTGTAACACTGACAGGTTTCTTATTTGGGGAGACGTCTTCTTGGACTGTTTTAGGGGATTGTCTTAGCAATCTTAACTTTCCCTGTGGCCCCGAGTCGTACGTCTTACACTGAGAAGTATGATTAAAAAAAGATAAGTTTTCCTTATTATATAAATCCCTACATCAGTGTATTTGTACAGGAACTTTTCTTGTTATGTTTCCTAAGTAAGTAATGTAATTCCCTGACTAAATTATTTCTTGCTTTTTTCTATTGTACCGGATCCTATACCTATTTCCCTATCTACCGAAGTCTATTTCTTTCTAAGAGTTTGCGAGTATGATTACTACGCAAGACAAAGTTCCCGAAGTGGCATATGAGGCAGAGGATGCTACTGGACTTATGATGTCATACAGGTAAACAATGTCACACAAAGAACCACAACAAGGGTTTTAAGATGGCGGACAGGAGAGCGGTGAACCTGTTTCCAAAATGGTGGACGAATCCCGTTATAACACAGCGAAATTCAAAACACATGCCCATAAGCATCCTAGTGGAGGGATACACAACCTCCCGAGGTGCTGCGTTTCTTTACAATGAAAAGCACACAAAGCACCCAAATTCCTCTCACAAAATGAACGAAGCAAATGTACGGACACAAGTTTTAACTAAATACACCAACAATGCAAGTGATTTCATGTTATAGAGATGGAAAACGAAGTGACTAGGATCTATGCTTTTATTTTTTTTCTCACACTGAATTGACTGCTTCAAGCGTCTGCCATGCGTACTACAGGTTTGAGGACACAAAAGGAATGGATCTGTGACGTCCTGATGGCCGGAATTACATTAATTGGAAATGCAAATAATGAAATTTACCCAGTTATCATTGCTTTGCGACATTAATGGTAAGGAAATTTGATATGATTCCTGCAATATGGAAACTTATTAACTTCGCCATGCTCAATCGGTGGCCTCTGTAGTGGCGAACGGTTACTGGTTTGGAAATTCTATGGATTTCATAAATTTGTCCATCCTACCTATGGGAGAAACATTAGGCACACATCCTCCCAGTACTGTCATGCAATAGCCAACTCATTCAAAGATCATAATCATGCATTAATCTTCAGCCGGGGAAATAGCAAAATATTAAATCCTTACTCTTTAACTTACTTACACGACCTTCGGTGGAATGCAAAACCCAGTATCTGAACGCGGCAAAAGTGTTTCTTTAAGAATTTTGTAAATTGTAAATTATAGCTGCTCTCAATGCACATTTCCCTACCTAAGCTAATTTCTTAATTATAAAAATGGTATTCTTACTGCTATTATGCCTTGGCCTGTCTCCTTGTTTGGAAGAATTAGCAGGAAATTAATATGATCTGACTTTTCTCTTTGAAATTAATTTGTAGTTAATTTGATTCCAGATTCTTTTTCTCTGTCAATTAACTAGAGATCGTGGCTAAGGTCACCACTCTTACATGGGTCCTTTGGCTGATGAGTTTTTTTTATCTAATTACTGTAATTTATGTAGCCCTGCTCTACCTAAGACCCACATAATCCTGTCAATTAAAGCTAAAAGTTACCCCAAAAGACAGAAAATTACTTAATTAGATTAGGTCGCCAGTCGGAACTATGTTTTTGAATAATATGATTATTTCTGGAACAAATTAATTAAATAACCCATTCATTGCCCACTTGGTCCCAACAAAAGAGAGAGTGCGCTGTTACCATGAGGGTATTTACATGAGCCAATTAGTCAGTTTCAGACACAGGAATATTTCCCCTACTTTCAGTTATAACGCAACTGACGATCGTTCTAGTTATCTCTATCGTAAGAAATTTTAGTATTTTAAAGGCTATTCCTCTTCCAAACAATAGTACGATCAGGTTCCAATGCTGCCTGAGTATTAGCTATTCTTGAATTCTCCCTAATTCCTACTTACTGCAAGGGGAAATACCTATTGCAATATCACTAGGCAACAATAATTATTCATATACTTGACTTCATACAGGAAATATGGTTACACCTGATCTCTAGTCAGTGGCTAAGGAAGGGGGAAAATCTGAAATAGAAGTACAGTGGAAGAATACCAGCAGATCGACAAAATCCTGTCAATTCCAGACTTACCTTCACGTAGGCTGCTTGCGCACTGCAACAGATGCCTGGGAGTTGGAACAAAGCGATACGTCGATTCACTCAGTAAATAAAAGACAGGAAGGGGACAAAGGACAGAATTATCAGGGGCACAGATGCGCACTTATGCCCTGGAAGATGGCTGGGTTCTCTCTGTGACCCTAGGTCAGAAGCAGGGTCCCTGTGTTTTCATGAACAGCGCTCCTTCAATAGCCTCCGGCAGTCTGAAAATTGACAAAAACATCGCCGATGCATAGGACAGAGGAAAGGAATGCTTAAGAACACCCTTACTAGAGGTGACCTGATGAAAAACCTCCCTGTGGGATAGGTACCTAATACTGACTTATAAGCTGTTGGGAACTGTTAATTTTGAAAACACAGCCTAGCCCTCCCCTTTCTGCTTTTCCCAAAATGTTCTTCTGGTCTTTGTTAGGAGTATATTAATACTAAAATAATGCAGGGAGGTCAGAACAGCAGAAAAAAAAAAAATATATATATATATATATATATATATATATATATATATATATATATATATATATAAAATCATATCTGTTCATATATATACTATCCATACACACACACACACCTACTGTATATGTATATGATTTAAAATTTGTTGAGGCCCCCTCCCTGACAAAGATACATAACTGCTCTATATTACAGTCGTCCCCGAGAATCGTAGCGGGAATAAAATGTCCATCTCTGTCACGTCCCCAAGAGAGGAACCTATGTCTTAGATCCCCAAGACTGGGGCATTCGGCCACCAAATGTCTCACAGTCAAAGGCACAAGACAGTCCTCACAGAATGAGGGGTTATTGCCTGAAACCATGAGTGAGTCTTCTATGTCCAATTCCTAGTCTGCACAACATCGTTTCTTGCCTATTTTTCATATAGGGATAGGACCCAGAAGACACTGAAGATGTAATACTGAGCATTTTTTTTTTTTTGCAATATTTTGCCAAAGGGACTGCCAAAGCTTTTTCATTTTCTGACCTACTAGAGGATTTACATCCTTATGCGGTAGAAGGCCTCTCTTTGGATCTAGAGAGGTGACAGTTAATTTAGCAAGTTGATCAGTTTGCTTATTCCCTAGAACCCCAACATGGGAAGTCACCCAACAAAAATTTACTTCCGTACCTTTTCTTTTCAACAGTAGCAGCCATTCCAATATCTCTAAAATCAATGTATGTGAAGAGTGAAAAGATTCTAAAGACTGAGGAACACTTCTACTGTCACAATATATGGCAAAACTATTTCCATTCCTAGTTAAAATTTCCTTTACGGCCCTTAAAACCACATGCAGTTCAGCTGTAAAAATAGAAGCAGCAGATGATAATCTCCCGCTTCTCTCTACATCAGGAAAGACCACTCCAAAGCCGACGCCAGCATCTGACTTTGAGCTATCTGCGAAAACTGCAACAGAGTTCTCATCTTGGGATGAATGATCTAAAAATACAGGTTTCATTGCCTCATTGGACATTTCTGCTTTTGTTGAATTAAAATATCAACAGGTTGGGCTAACCGAATACCTAGCTGGCAAAGTCTCCATCCTTGGCATGTTTAATTGTCTGGTCCCAGGTTTGTAACTAAGGGTACATGCATACAAGCGTATGAGTATAAAAAGATACATACCGTAAACTAGAATGGACAACGAGTCCTATGGTTACCACTTACCTCAAAATAAACACTGAATTCTACGGAAGTGTTATAAGTTATAATTATGAAAAAGCGTTGGCGGAATAAGACAATGTTAAACATTCTAAATGAGGACATATCAGTTATAAGCATAAATCTTTAATATGCATACACACTATGTAATAATAATACAATAATAATAATAATATTTGATCAAACAGCTGTAATGGCTAGTCTCCCTTTTTCCAAATACAGAACTGAAGAGAAAACAGACATTATTCTCAAAAACATGTGAAAAATATACTGTATGTACACACACACACACACACATATATAAATAAATATATATATATATATATATATATATATATATATATATATATATATATATATATATATATATATATCTATAGATGTTTAGGAACAGTAAGGCCAAAAGGTAACTGCACCTGAAAGATATAGGACTAGGGTTGTTATAACGATGGTGGCATCAAGATTTTGGTGAAAACGGATGTGTTTGGGTTAAAAACAGAAGCTGAAGGAATCTTTAAAACTTTGGGATGGGGTTACGGAGTCAACAGGTCGTGTTTGAGGGTCTAGGACTCTAGGATATTGGTAGGAGGATGAGTGCTGTGAAAAAGGTTAAATGAGCAACTGGATCTCGAAATAAAAGATGCATATAGATACATGATGTTTGAAGAGACTGCATGCCTAGATCGATACAGAACATTCTAAGGAATTGTCGAATGCGGAAGACAGAGGAGAGGCAGAACTCAATGACGAAAAAGTAGGAGGGGTTACGAAAAGTTTTAGAGTGCATCTCAAAGTGTTGAATGGTTGATGTTCACAGATGATACAGTACTGACAGGATATAGTGAAGAGAAACCGTTGAGACTAGTAAAGTTTAAAAGGGTTTGCAAGATGAAAATACAATTTGAGTTGGGATTACATGCTGTAGTACAATTGTGAAAGTGGGATAGAATGGTTAACCAGAACGTGTAAGCTATGTCCGGATAATGAAAAGATTATGACGAACTAGGAGAGGGGAATTATTTTTCCTCTGTATAAATAAAAAAGGGGTAAAGGAAACTGAAGGAATTTCGGAGGCATACTTTCTTTGGCATACTACGGGAGAGTGCAGTGGGATTTTGATTTCTAATGTAAAACAGATGACAGGAGGTTTGATAGGGGAAAACAGCATGGGTTTAGACAAAGAAGAGGATATGCTGATCAAATGTCTGTTATGAAAGTTATGTGAGAAGCTTAAAAGTACAAGGAAAAGTTATGTATGGAATATGTAGACTAGGAGAAAGTTTATGATAGAGAATATATGAAAAGACAATGTGGAGGGTGTTGAGGGCGCTTGTTTACAGAGGGTAAGTTGCTGCGATCAGAAATGAGTGATTGGTCGGGGATAAAAATGGTGCTGAGGTGGGTGTGTAATTCTTCATTGGTGTTTCATATCTTTAAAGATGGAGGGATGCTTAAGTTCTGTGAATGTAGTGCTGAATAGCTGATCTTCTCAGATGATACAGTACTGACAGGGTGGAGTGAAGAGAAACTGCCGACACTATTGAAAGTTTAAAAGGATTCCAAGATAACATCGATGAATTAAAACGTGAGCAAGAGTAAGGTTGAGATGATGAACTGGAGCCAGGAAGATAAGGCAATGAATGTTAATAAAACAGTGAAAGAAGGGAAGGGTTTATTCTTAATAGGATTTGGGGGTAAAAATTTCAAATGACAGCAAGAAGAGAGGTGGTGAGTTAAAGAAGTGAAGCAAAAAAGATAGAAGGGTGCAAACTGAATGCAAAATAAAGGAAAAAGGTGGAAGATGTAGATATGAATGGCTTACGTAGCGTATCTGGTATAAGAATAACAGAAAAGATTACAGATGTGAAGATATGTAGGAGTGGTAAAATGGTTACCTTTGTGAAAGGATGGATCGAAGTGCTTTAAGATGATTCATTCATATGGATGAAAAGATGATGAAAGTTGCACACAATTCAGAAGTGTTGGAAGGAGTCGAAGACTCAAAAAGGATGGCTAATATGGTGTAAAGGTGGCGCTGGAAAGAAGGGCCTCCAACATAGAAGATTAAAATAATCTTCAATCGGCCAAAATCCAGTGACTTGATCAAGAAAAACTGGCCACGACTTCATAGAAATATCAGGGAGGAGACACAGTGGGCCTTATTAATTTTCCATTTCATCCAGGAAAGTAACTCAGACATCGACCAAAGATGTCCTTCGCTCAAATTACTTTTTCTAAGTTTAAAGTAACAGCAGGGCAATATAGGCATGTTCCGCGAGATCGAAACGATATGCATTACCCAATTGTATCCTCTCTTCCAACTGCAAGCTTGAAAACGAAAGTTCAGCTGCCCACATATCTATTCACAAGGAGTTACCTTTTGAAATTTTCATATACATAAAAATGTATCGCGTAATATAAAATAAAAATACAAATATAATCTCTACTTAGCAAATGTAACCGTGGCCATGCAGATAACAGCTAAAAAAATCACAGGGTCATATTTTACTAAAATAGTTCCGAACGCCATAGGATTACAATCGGAAGCTATTGTATTTTCAGCGCCCAACCAGGGTCAAAAGACGTATTAATAACATAAAACCGCTTGGAATTGTGGCCCACCCCAACCTACTTGCTTTGCATTAATTCACACACATTCATGTACCGACATGAATATGTACAAATTCCTATTTCTACAATGGACACCTGAACTCCCAAAATTCCCTCCCCCAGTTAAAAAAAAAAATCAATCAGAGAGAGAGAGAGAGAGAGAGAGAGAGAGACTTCCTATCCAACGAAAAATTCGAAATTGTAAATACAGAGTCAAAAGATCTTATCTATGTCGAATGCTTCACCAAAATGAGCCACACAGATGCCCAGACAGACAGACTGTTGGCTTTGGAAATCAGAAGGCATATAATCAAACACAAAATCCACCCGGGCTAAGAAGATAAAGCATGTAACATTTACATCCCACACTGAAGGCATCAACACAAAATGCCAAACGAACGGACAGGTAAAACGGCACAATAATTACATAAATTCACTGCACTCTGCAGGAAAACTATTTTCTGGGAGGTAACATTTCTGAATACGAGAGATTCAATTAAGTCAGTTTTTCAGAGGAAATACAAATGTGTATAATGCATTTATGTAACCATTTCAGGAGTAAAAATGATTCATTAATTGAGGAGGTTTCATAAGTTCACTAAATATGAACAGTTCAAACATAGAGTATTCATGAACTCTGCCTTTTTATGTTTTTATTCGTGGAATAAAAGGAATGCCGGAACCCGTTGAAGCTAAACCACAAAAATATAAGGGGAAAACGATACGAAAAACATAACTGTAATTGTGGCGAATTTAACAATACATTTTCCAATTCCTTCGAGCCCAAGAAACAAATTGTCAGCCAAAAGTAGTGAGGGGAGAGGGGGATAAGAAAGTGAGAGAAGGAGGGGAGGGAAAGACTAGCGTAGGGTAGGGGAACGGCTGAGGGGGGGGAATACCTGGGTAAGGGAGGGGCATGGTACAGGAACGGGAATATCTCAAGGAGGTTGGGTACAGAAAACGATGTTAGTGAAATAAGGCCTCCTGCCAGGTCCATTGGCAGCCTATAATAAGACTTACTTTAGACCAAGATAACATCATTATTCATAATTGCCCCAGCTGGTTTGCATAATGAAAGGTATCGGGAGTTGGGTTCCAGAGACTAACAACTACGAGGAGAACTTAAACAGATGTCCAGTTCCTCCAAAGAGAGCGGGAGAGGTTTTTACAAGAACGATCATCTAACTTCTATGATTTTTAAACTTCAAAAAAATAAAAAAAAAAACCTTCTTACATATTTGGAGTATGACAGTTTATAAAACTTTTTTTGAAGTATATCAGTGGTTTTTTTTATAAACATATAAAAATGAGATAAATCGTCGGGGAATAAGATGAGAAACAAATATACAGAGTTCTTATGTCACAATTTTGCAAAAAGAGAGGGAATCAACCACATAACAAGGGACTTATCCAAAACTGAAAAATCAAACTGATTAATAAAAATTAGTTTCATCCATGTACACCAAGGGCGTGTCAGACCCCCAAAAATCCTTTAATGCTCCCAAACAGCCCCATCTCTTCTGAAAATTTAGTGTTGGCATTACAAACTGCTAACAAGAGGAAAAAACCAAAATGCAGCTAAAAGGTTTAGGAACAGTGTCTTGCCTTGCCTTTCTCTTCTCTCACTAAAACAGCCGTTACTGAAGATTTACTAACATACACATTATAGTTACATACCTTTCCATCTCTCTTACTGCGGAGCTACTAAAAAAAAAAAAAAAAAGCTAATTTCTAACTTTCGTTAGAACACATGCAGTCACCTCAGTTTATGTAATATATATGTGTGTGTGTGTGTATAAACCTGCTTCCAAATTACTGCCTTCTGCTGGCCTAGACGATGCATCACGTGTCCGGTTGCTATTCGACTGATGGGTGACAGCAAGTGGAAAAAAACATGGTTCTAGCTATCTCATTCCAAAATAATTGCTAAGAACCAGAAAGCTAACAATATCTTGTATTCCCCCTTAATGAAAAGATTCATTATATGTATATATAAATATATTGTATAAATATATATATATATATATATATATTGCTATATAAATATATATATATATATATATATATATATATATATATATAATATATCATCACGTTAAAATAATAAAAATTATTTTCTGTATTTCTAAATTATCTATTAAGCGTAGTATTTACTATAAATATTCCTTTTATTCTAGTAAGATTTACCGTACTTTGGCTGTTTTATTTTTTTTTTTTAATTAAGTTAATATTTTTGTTTTTTGCTCCCTCCTCTGTAAGGCAAATTGTTTTAACCTATTAACACTGTTTTTGTTTTTCCTTGGGTGCGGGTGACTGAGTGAGCTGTAGTGCTTAAGCCATCTCCCTCCTGCGAGTTCAGGCTTATCTTCCTCCCAGGTTTATTGGATGTTAGCAAACTGCCCTTTGCATTATTTTTCGACGGATTTGGCTCCTGACCTGGAAAATTCTTATCGACCGTACTTCTGAAGAGTTTCATTGGTGTGCTTTATGCATCTGCGGCGCTAATACTAGAATCACGGCTTTAGGAGCGCGGTGTGTTTGTCACCTGCGAAGTACCTCGTTGTCCGTGCTAGATTAGCGTGTGACTTGTTCCCTGATTTTGTTCCCCGTCGGAGGATCCTTCAAAAGACAAAAGTTGTCGTTCTGTCCGACACTCGTGTGATGATCTAGATGCTTAGAACAAAGTCAGAGTGCTCGTCGTACAACAAACAACGTCTGTTGGGGGCTCTGCCGTTAGAGGAGAATTCTAGGAGACCAGCACTCAGGCTGCACTACTTAACGTTGTCGCTAGACACTCCTTGTGTGTGCACCTGGTGTCCTGTGGTCATCCTTGATGCTGGACGGTTTTCATCGCCAAAGGTATTAATGCCCTTTTTAACGTCAGGTTAAATATTTTGCAAATAAAGCCAAGGTGGTATATATATACTATATTTTTTTATGTGTTTATATCTTGTTAAGCATTTTACAAATAATGCCTTTAATTTATCAAGTACATTTTAGTTGTCCACTGTATTGAAAACCTTTGGGTATTCCTTCAAATTAGTTGTTACATGAATCAGAGATTGATATTTTGTTTCAGCGATTTAGCTTTGTAAAGCTTAGAAATAGTAATCTTAAAGTTTTCACCCACACACACCTTCTCTCTTTCTTTCTTTCTAACATAGTAAACAATATGAGTATTTTTTTTTTTGACACATCTGTTTGAGCTATTTGACTGACTGTACACATATTTCTCTCACATATTTAGTTATTACAATTATACCATGTGTTTCTGGGGACTGAAACTTACACTTCTGAATAATTTTGACAAGGATGTGTCCTTTGTGTCCCCATATTTTCTGCCTTGCCTACAAGGTTGATTTATATTAAGTGTATACTATTTTTGTAATAAATATTGGTATTTTCTCAGTGTTTGTGTTCATATTCCTTCTCACTGTGTAGCATTATGTACTGCCTGTGACCACAGAATCTCTCTATATAAGAACCTGCATATATCCTTAGGTATATATATATATATATATATATATATATATATATATATATATATATATATATATATATATATTTATATTATGTATTTCCTGGGTTTATGGTATTCTACAGGCCACCAACGTTAACTTTATTTAATTTGGAGTTCTGACTTGCGTAAAAATCAGAAAAAATAATAAAAGGGGAGACTTTGGGAGCTGATGGCTCTACTTCATGAGGAAATGTTACGTAAACACTTGGGCTAAATTAAAATTGTATTTACAAAAGCAAGCATTTGAAGGGAAAATGGATAAAATAAATTGATAAAGCGACACTACTCCTGAAGATCCTTCTACTGGAGTCTTGATTAAAGGCAAGGCACAGGCCAAGATGAGTCCACTGCGAATGGGTCCCTCTGCAGAGATTTACATTACACGCCAGTAAAGGAACAATATAACACTGAATATGTCTCGAGTTTGCACTGAGGTGCCAAAGACTCGAGGAATGAATGACCACTTTGCACTCCAGAACACAGGACATTGGAAATGGCACTGGATAAACTGGCACAAGGACAGAACTGAAATGCTGGTACTCAGGCTTTCTAAAGGTAAACTTTCGTGACCAAAAGTCTTTACTCCACTTTACCTTAGGGAAGCGTGGTCTCTGATGAAGGACGAGGGACGATCACACGTATGGCGGTTCATCGTGGATGACTGGAGACTGAGTCTGGAGTCGAGAGTCGGACGGGGAAAGATAATCTTCTCAGCAAGCCCGCTCGCCCGTATGGAGGACTCTGCACGACTCCTCGTCTGCATGTCTAACTGCTCCAAACTCTCCTTAGCCTGCCTCTCTTCCTTTTTGGCAAGCACGCGGCCAGGGTAGGGGCCGTGTGCAAGCGATGAATCACTGGCCAGGTGTTCAGCGATTCCGTTGCGCCTTCCCAGGTTTCCTGTGGAGGTAAGACAATTCAGGCAACAATCTGCCTTTAGAAGGTCCATTTAAGAAGTTTAGTTGGGCTAATCTTGTTAAAGAGTGGCATAAAATCCTCTCTTTACCTTTTTTTTTTATCTGTGTCATCTCAATATTTGTTCCAGAGTAAAGGGTAAAAAAATAGCAGGGATTTCTGGAATGTTGATAACACGATCGGCCATGCAGTTCAATAAACAAAAGGGTAAAATTAGGTGGGGGCAGCGCTGTACGGACTTCGTCTTTATTATAATAGTTTCCCCATGGAGAGTAAACATGAGCCTTCATTCCCGGGCTTTTATGTTGATATCAAAAGTGCTACTAGTTTACTGTATTCTTCTCCAACAACAAAATGGAAAAACTTTTACTTTACTCTATCACCATGCAAATGGAAAGTACTTCCACCATTATACTAAATTACTTTAACATTGCCCATTAATTTCTTCAAGTTTACAGTATACACTAGTTTGGAATTACAAGAGACAAGATAATTTTTGAGGCAGGAGACAAAATTTAAGAAATGAATTTACATATAAGTTTCTTAAATTCTAAATCAACAAGGCATTCGTTAGTACAGTATGCCTTGAAGAGGCTGTGTAAATGATAAAACAGCAATTATTTTGTAAATGATCATCCCCTTTACATGATATTGTAATGACTATACCCAACTCGAATTTACCAACTCGACCCATATTCTGAGGTGACTTTGACAGTTAGTTGGCGAGCGAGGTATTCACAAGTTTTAATTCGCTAACTTTAACTACCGTTTTATGTGTCTGCCACTCGGGTACGAGCTATAAATAGACACTCAATGTTATGCCGGGATGAGCAGACAAAAAGACGTGGGGTGGGACAAAAAACAGAGTTCTTAGAAGAAGGAAGAAGGGGAAAAAAAAAATAATAATAATAATAATAACAAATTAAAAAATTAACTGGATATTTACGAATGAAAATGTGACTGCACATGGAAGGACGAACACGTCTCGAGCTTATAAAAGGGCATTAAAATCACAAGGGCAAAGAGTCTATGACTCACTGATTCATTAAAAAGAAAGATAAATAAATAACTAAAAAGTAAATGATATTGGCAGAAGAGCTAAGGGTAATAGAGTGAGGGTTTGTGTGCATGGTGGAACTATAATCCTTCGCCTATAGAAATTAGCCCCAGACTATCACTTCCAACTGCAGGGCTGAAAAGGGAACCCTGAAGGGGTGACTCCCTTCCAGGAAAAGGCTGACATGCATGCCCTGTGCCAGGTAGGGGGCACAAAAAGGTCGCCACTTCTCTCTGTTATTCTCAATGATTTATGCATTTTTAGGTAATGGTATCCCGTATTTAATACTCTTGGTGATAATTTAAGAAAAAGATTAATAGAATGTAAGGGATAGAAGTTTCAGAGGAACGGAAAGAAGATAAGCGGAGGGCTGACATCCCCTTCTGGATTAGAGTCCCAAGACCTTCAAAGGAAATGGTGGCACAGGTGCCAGGGAGCTCTAGAGCTCCTTGTAAACTACCTGGAAATTCCCACGCCTGTGCTAAGTTCCACTCGAACCTTTTCCTACTAGGACAATCGTCCTCGGCCAGGGGAAGCGGAGGGCCAGGGCAGGAGGGCAAGGAGTGCCACCTGGGCCTGCTGCTGCGACAGCTGGCGCAGGAGTCTTCTGTGCTGTTTCTACCATGATCCGTTGCAGCTCTTGTGGTTCATCGGCCCAAATGAGATATGGCAGAATCCTGACTTGCCATATCTGCATCAAAGCAGTAAGGCAGCGGGGGCATGGGGCAGTATCAATGACCAGCTCAGGCCACCTGCAGGTGAGCTTCCGCTGTGGTCAAAGGGACCATCTCTCTTATCGGCCTGGTAGCGGTGCCAGGCGGGAGAAGAGATGGGGTCCTAAGGTTGGATCCATAATGGAGATCGGGTGGTGCTCTGGCGCTGGCACTAGGGCAGAAGTCAGGCACTATCAGAAGGTTTCTTGTGCTCGTCAGTTGAGGACGGACAACTTGGCATGCTCAGTGCATGCAAGTGGCACTGGCAGAGGGTAGCATCTCTGGGGGAGATCTGATTGGGGCCCTGGTACTGGCACTGAGGCAGGGGCCAGGCACTGGAATGGATCTGGGAACCAATCAGGGGCCACTGTACATCTTACTCAGGTGGCTGGTAGGGACTGCACGTCCTCCTGGTACCCAGGGGACACCAGTCTTGACTGAGGGAGAAGCGGGGAGGATTACTCGCGCCCGAGTAATGAGTTGGGAATGTGGACCCTGGATTGTCATGATTTCTATGGGGACTGAAAGTCTGTCCCAGGATGACGTCATAGCCTCTGGGAAGATGGCTTGCTACTGCAAGATTGCCAATTTTGACTGATGAGGTCTTGTGACTCTCAATTGGACCGTAGGGAGTATCATTTTAAATTGATTTACTCCCTCGATCGTGACAGTTTTCATCTATTGTGATAGCTCCATAGGGAACTCTTTCCCGTGTGAGGGGAAGTTGCGCGCCTGAGTCCTCGAATGCCGTGACTTGATGCGCGGGTAGCTGCCTCGTGGAGGGCCACATATATGGAGCCTTCAGGCAAGAAGGGACCAATGACTGAGTTAAATGACGCCAGGCGACGGTGGGAAGTATTTGACTTTTGTTATTTTTAGGGCATTTCACCCATGAGATGGCCATAAACCTTACATGCGCCCGTGCAGAAGGTTGGCTAAGTCTTTCAGCACTGCCCCTGTGGAGGTGCAGGCGAGTTATTGAGGTTTTCGGGAGAAGAAGTGCTGTTTTCTTGTTTCAGCACTTCTCAGAGGAATGCCCGTCTTCTTTTAATAATGGCAAGTTAGGGGCTTGCCGAGTTTCCCATTCTTGTGGTGATCCTTCGAGGAGGCAGGGTTTATCTTCCTGCCCCATGGATCCCTCTTGAGTGGTGAGTCTCTCCCACATGTCTGCTATCCGGCAACACTCGGTGAGTGTTGCTGGGGCTTCCACTACATGGTGGCGAGGCAGGAGGGCGTGGCGCAGGAAATGCTCGAACTTAAATTTTAGGTACTTCAGTGGGCCTCAGTGACCCCTTCCGGACTCGAGCCATTTTGCTAATGCCCGCTCCGAATGGTACGCCCAATCCGGACCAAGTCTGGCCTGCTTCTCTCGGCTGCCCTCCAACGTCTCCTCCACCGTTAGGGAGGTAATCTCATCCTTCATAACCACTTGGTGTACGTCTTCCCCAGTTTCCCCTATCTCTGCCGAAAGAGGCATGGTGGCAACAAATTGCCCTTTCACCCAGGAATTTAGTGAGAACAAGGGAGGTTCCGCGGGGAGAGGTTGCAGCACTCCAGGACTTCGTTCAGCCCTTTCAAGCCATACTTCAGGTTCAGACTCTGTCCATTTTGGCATGAGCAAGTGAGGCTTGGCTGAGGGCACTCATTCCCACCGCAGGAGGGGGCTGGCATTCTGTCGTTCAACATCTGGAGCTCATGGCGCACAGCTCTCGATCTTCCGTTCTCTCGTTCTTCCCGTTCTTTCTCTCGTTCTCTCAATTCTTCTTTCTCATCTCTCCTGGCAATTCTTTCTCCTTCTCTAAGTCTTCTGTCTCTTGAGCAATTCTTTCTCTCTCTCTCTCTCTTCACGTTCTTTCTCCTTCGTTGCTCTTGGGCAGAGTCTTTCTCTCTCTCTCTCCCACGTTCTTCAGTTCTTTCTCTCTTTTTTTTCTCTTAGGCGATTCTCTCTTTTTCTCGCTCCTGATTCTCCTTCCCTCTCTGCCTTGGCATCATCCACTCTCTCTTGTACCCAGTCTCTCAGAGCTTGCCCTGATAGTCCCATGTCCTTTCCAGCAGACATGTAGAAATTTGAAATCCTCATTTTGTTGGGCTCTGTTACTAGCCATCTTGAAATAATGGTTATATGGACTGGACTCTCTAGTGAATCAAATATGTCTGAAAGACTCAGGTTGTCTGAAAAGACTCAATTGCAGGAATCTGAAACACTCAATTATTCAGACTGCAGGGAGAATGGATCTGTCTGAATGAGACAGTTGATCAATAAGTCTGGGGAGACTTTGTTAAAATTTAATATGTCTTGGAAGATGAACTGGTTTTCGTCACAATCACGGACTTGGCCAGCTGTAGCGTGAAATAAAGGCGTTGTTCTAACATGAACTAGAATGATCAGTCCGGGGTTTAGATATCTGTGTGCTACACTAATATAATGTCTCAAATGGACTTGATTTTGTGTTCCTGCAGGAATTAGAAATTCCTCTTGCAACATAAATTTTTTTAAGTCTCTTAGAGCTCAAAAGGATTTGATTTTGAAAATTCTCCCTCGTGCGTAGAAATTCTAAAGTCTCTGAGGACTTGGAGGTTGACTTGGAGTTTGGAGTCTCTTAGGACTCAGGAATTTGTTAAATTCTCGCCACGTGCGATGTAAATTTTATTAGGAGTCTCTTGGGACTTGGAATTTGGTTGAGAAATTCTCGCCATGCGACGTAGAATTTTATTAGGAGTCTCTTAGGACTTGGAATTTGGTTGAGAAATTCTCACCTCGTGCAACGTAACATTTTTAGGAGTCTCTTGGGACTTGGAATTTGGTTGAGAAATTCTCTCGTGCAACGTAGAATTTTTATTGTTTCTCTTAGGACTTGGAATTTGGTTGAGAAATTCTCACCCGTGCGACTTAAATTTTATTAGGAGTCTCTTAGGACTTGGAATTTGGTTGAAATTTCTCGCCTCGTGCAAAATTTTTTTTGCCCATGGGACTTGGAAATACTTGTCCCTTAGGACTTAGAAATTCTAAAAAAACCCCAAAAAAAATGTTTTGCTGAGAAATGAAAAAAAAAAAATACATGCACATGCAGGCAGGGGCGGATGTGTGAAAGGTCGTCTGACCAACACCTGAGTTATTTTAAGATTCTGTGTGAATGAACCCGTCTATTTATAGACCGTCTGGGACTCTAAGGAATTTCCCAGGATGAGGATAACAGTAAAACCACCTAGTAATTTTTTCCTAGAAGCGGAGTTAAATTTTTGCTTTCCTAACACCTAATTCGAGTTTAACTAACTGAGATAATTTCAACGCAAGCCTGAAGCTGACTTGTCTTGTCCCGTAATGAGAATTTATTCATGCCCTAAATAATTCAGCTAATCTGAAATGCAAAGTAAAATTTATCACAAGGAATTTCACACTATTCCTCGAAGCAAATAATATGTAAAGATTTAAAACAGGAATTTCACTATTCCTAAAAACCAAAAAGATATAGCAAACAGAGGAATTTCGTTTTCCTCAAGCAAAGAATGTTAGACTAGTTTATTTCTAACTACCTATCCTGAAAAGGCATGCATTAATGAATCTAATACTGGCGGTTCTCTTCTCTCAGTGAGATACATGCATCCCTATTCACTAATTCTAGGAACAGTCACGATTGTAAAAAAAAAAATTTGCTAATATAAACACATTACTTACGTGGAACTCTCTTGGTCTGTGCTCTTGATAACAGGTTCGAATTTGTCTCGTACCCAGCTTAGCTTTGCTAATAGCTGATCTGGCAAGTTGCAAATGCAATAAAGCAACAATAGAAACTGCACAACTGCAAAAAGAGATCTATGGCCAGGTTGCCATTTGTATTTCCCTGGGTTTTCTGGTATTTTACAGGAAACCGGTAGCGGAAACTTTATTTAATTGGCCTTGTGATTCTGACTTCTTGCGTCAAGGGAAATCATAAAAAAAATGAACAAAGGAGAATTTAGGAGCTGAAGGGCTCTACTTCATAAGGAAATGTTATGTAAACACTTGGGCAAATTAAAAGAGTATATTTACAAAAAGCTTTTGAAGGGAAATGGATAAATAGAATTGATAAAGGGCTTGCAACGATGAATGATCCTTCTGGGAGTCTTGATTAAGGCAAGGCACAGGCCAAGATGAGTCCACTGTGAATAGGTCCCTCTGCAAGAGAGATTTACATTACACGCCAGTAAAGGAACAATATACAACCAGATATGAATCAAGTTTGCACTGAGGTGCCAAAGACTCAAAGGAATGAATGAACCACTTACACTCAAACACAGGACATTGGAAATGGCACAGGATAAACTAACACAAGGACAAAATGAAATGCTGGTACTCCAAATTTCTAAAGGGCAAACTGTCGTGACCAAAAAGTCTTCACTCCACTTTACCTTAGGGGAAGCTGGTCTCTGAAGAAATAAGGATGAGGGATGATTACACATATGGCCAGTTCTTCGAGGATGACTGGGCTGCAAGTCTGGAGTTGGACAAAGGGAAATGGGAAAATCTTCTCAGCAATGTCACCGCACTCCCACGTGGGGACTGTCTGCAGAGCTCCCTCACACGACTAACTCCTTGTCTGCTCTCCATAACTGCTTCTCTTCCTTTACAAGACACTCGACCAGGGTAGGAGTCGTGTGCAAGGATGAGTGTTTTCAGGTGTTCAGCGTTTCCAGGAGCCTCTTCCAACATCCTGTGGAGGTTGAATCATCAATTCAGGCAGCTTAATTTGCCTTTGCAAAGTCCATTTAAGAATTACTTTGCCTCAAAGCTTGTTAAAAAGGAGTGGCAAATCTCCTCCCTTGCCCTTCTATCTGTGTCATCTCAATATCTGTTCCAGGTAAATAAAAGGGATCAGATCGGAATCTTGATAAATACGATCGACCATGCGGTTCTCAATAAACAAAAAGGGTAAATCAAAAAAGGGGGGAAAGCAATGTTGCTAGAGATGTCTTGTTATTATAATAACATATATATATATATATATATATATATATATATATATATATATATATATATATATATATATATGTATATATATATATATATATATATATATATATATATATATATATATATATGCATCATATATATAGGTGAAAGAATGACTTATAAATAATGTTTCATTTTATACATTTTATCGGGGTTTCATACAAGTGGCAAAGAAACAAATACAGTCGCAAGTTACTTCGTGGCAAGACAAACAATGCTAAAAAAGATAAACTCCCTCTAGCAATTGATAAATTGGCTGCTTACTAGCCTACTTGTTTTAAATCCATTCGCTAAAATTTCATCAACTTTATGAAACATTGTTGTTGAATATATAATTCCCTCACGACTGGGATTCGCAAGTCAAAAAAAGCGTTCTTTGGTCAGGCCTAAGGGCTCTTTTAGCAAGAAGTGCATGAAAACTCAGGTTTTTTAAGGCTTACAATTTTATTTAAAAAAATAAACTAATTAAATTTAACATACATTTCTAGACAAAGATCTCACGGTCGTACAAAGAATCTGCTTACTATACAAAACCCCAAAAACTCCAAAAAAATGATGTCTAAAGCTACGATTTTGACAAAACTTAGTTCCTACAACGCAGGTCTAGATTTAAATGAATATAACTCCAGGCCCTGAATGGCAAAAAATTGAAGAGATTAATTTTCCCTAAGGCCACTTTTAAAATGAAGGATTTTGTATGAAATCTTTTACCCCTTGGAAATGCACACATCTTAAAATGGTATACCCTCTGGAAAGACGCGTATACCTCTTACACATGTCATTGTAATCAGTTCAACACTAAATTTATATAATATATAGATTTATTTTACTAAAGTACCAAATTATATAAACTATATCTATATGATCATTCCCCGTGGTATATGGAAAATAAATATATACAGATAACCAATGACAGGGCGTACAGAAAAAACCTTATTCTGCCTGCTTATTACTCCCCAACGTATCTGATGTGTATATATATAAAAAAAACGGATCAATTTTTCATGGGGATACCATAAACAAATATCTGTATTGGTTTGACAGCAATTGGAATATATATAACATATATAGGCTCGAAGGGAGGTTTGTTGGTGCACTCAGTTATAGTGAATCTCTCTCTGAAAATTGTTTGTGATACTCTATACAATCAAAACAATAATCAAAACACTGTTGAATTTATGGGAATATGCTAGTAATGTCAGGAACTTTAGCCTGTAAACTCCTTTAATCAAAGGTCTTAATACCTTGTGTTATGTAAAATTTAAATTCAGGCATTTCTGCCCAGTATCTGCCTCCCCCACTCGTGTGCCCAAAAGCTAAGCAACCCTCGCTGAGTGTTGCCGGTCTTCCATTTCATTTTACAACTCACCACACCTCTATCAGGATCCATGGGTGGAAAATATCATAAGCCCCCGTCCAAATCAGAGGACTCCTTTAAATATAAAAATAAATCGTGCTTGTTGATATAATTTGTTTCGGCAAAAAATATGTTGTAGTGAAACTGAATGTTTTAATAATATGCATTTATTATATTCTTTTTTTGATTAATTCTCCTTCATAACAATTTCCTCAATCTAAACTAGTAATTAATTTTAAACATTAATTAATCTCTCTCTCTCTGTGTGTGTGTGTAAGAAAGTTGGAATGGGACCAAATCACGGCGTAATTCGTCAGTGCCGAGTCACGGCATTCAGACTGTTAAAGCTCCTGTTCGTTTCATCCCTCATCTGAAGATACGGCAATCCTATGGGCTATGACCAATTGTGACTTTCAACGATCAACTGAACTAAAATCAGTTTAGTTCCCTTTCCCAGCTATATCATTTTTTCAGTCACAAGACCTCACCAATAAAAATCTAAGCAATTTTGCTTGGCAAGCCATCTCACTGCACCGCTATGACATCATCTTGGCAGATTTGAAATTCCCGGACAATCTGAAACCAGTTCCCGGAAACTTCCTCAGGGATCGTCTTTAATCCCGGTGCTCCTCGAATGTCAGAAATGCGCCTGGGTACTGGAGGACTGCAGTCCCCTACACCCTCGCGAAGCACTGGCTTTTCATGTGGGCGCCCCCAGCAATCGTTTCCGATCCTTTTCCAATGCAAATTTCGATACTTAGTGTCGAGTTTCCAGGGTGGAAACCTGAGAATCTCCCTTTCGAAGATGCCATCATGCAGGTGCCATCGTTTTAAGATGGAATCGTCCGTCAGATGCTTAGGATTTTATCGATGATTTTTAAAGTTTTTTGTTTACACCAGTTAATGATCTCCATTAAAGGGTTTTATACAGGACCCCCCATGTTTTCTCCGGCCTGGCAAATTAAAAGTTTTACCTTATTTTATCTCGATATCCTCATTATTTAGAGCAAATAATCATTTTCATGCGCAGGCTGGTTGACTTTGCCGAGCGCCACGTTACCCAAGAAACCAATCAGTCAGCCGTCGCCAATCAGTGCAATCGGATTCTGCTCTCTCAGTCGATGGACAAAAGGAAAATGCCTCAAGAATTTGTTCTTTTGATACGTGTGCGGAAGGAAGGTTATTATGTTCGATCGTCCTTCTGCAAATAGCAATAGAAAAACACTAGAACTCTCTAATGCTCTCTTGGAAATCTCTCTCTGGTTTTGGGCGCAACGGTGTCTAAGAACGTTGCCATGTCCAGAGGAAAGAGGATAAAGGTTATCGGGATTCTCCAGAAGATACTATAAAAGTTATAAGAGAAGTTAACAATTTAATTAACATGACTACTTAACTCGTTTTGGGTCTCTACCACTCTGTAGGAGGCAAAACAAGACGTGACTTCTGCCGGGGACCCGCTTGTGGTGCAGCAAAATAGTGCATATTTCATGCCAGAATCGTTCAGATAAGTGAAACAAGCATGAAATTTTTGCACCAAGTGCTCTTTAAAGTTCCTCTATCTGAAGGGCGCTGGCCACAAAAATTTAATATGGCGGCCATTCCAGATGGCGGCCAGTATCGATAGATTTTGGCTAATTTTTTCACTAGAATGGCATGTATTTGCTTCTAGCAATATGTTAAGCTCTTCCATACTATTTCTGTGAATATTATGTTTCTGTAGCTTCCCAGTACAATTTACCTTTAAATATGGGGCTATATGGCTGCAAGAAAAGTGAAAACAATAATTATAATGAAATAATGCCCGTTCAACAATTATCATGGATCTTGGTTTCTGCATGGTTTTAGATCTAATGAGGCCATCTCTTCCAGAATAACTCATCAATTTTGAGGAAAAATTAATAAATGTAAAAAGTGTATGTCTGCACACAACCAGGCACACTGAGACATCACTGCTGTAACCAACTCAGCATGGGGTTCAGTGCAGCTAATCAGCTTTACTAATCCTGTAGTCTTAGACTAGTAGTTGTAGTATAGTTTAGTTTAGTGTCCCAAATGCTTTCTAACAGCCCCAGACCAGCTATCAGTTAGATGGCCGCCTGCCTGAATAGACCAGGATGTGTGGCCTTGGGAGAGCCGAGCCAAAGGGTATGGGGGCTGTGTACATGATTCATGCTTACCTGGATGGTGTACAGATCACGGGACTTAAATGGACTTAAATGGCACTGGATGAAGTTGAATCCATACAGGCTAGGTGGTAAGGATAACCCTCCGAAATCCTTGTGGCAGAATGTGATGCCAATCAATATTGAGCAGTATAGGCAGTTTGTGTTGTCTTGTGTCAGAAGGACAAAAGAGGTAAAGAGGATGACCCTCGGCCAAGTCATCATGTCCTAGAAATCATGGGTACACAATGCTGATGGAAGTCAATGTTCATTGAGCAGTAATGAAAGCAAACTGATATGGATTTATCCAGAAGGACAAAGAGGTGAAACACAGAGAGGCACCTCCAAGTCATCATGTCCAAAATACCATGATGGGTACACAATGCTGTTTAACAACATTCCATGTTCGAGTGCAAGTGTGAAATGCCCAATAATGGATCAGCAAGGCTGGATAGTCGTGATAACGCCGGCCTCTGAAAAAGTCATGACAATACCAGTTTGAACTGTGAAGAGAAGTGTTTTAACAACACTAAACTCCAGACGTGCTAAGCGACTAAGGGCCTTGAACACAGAACTGGTCGTGAATGTGCGCCGAACCAGTCATGACAATGCTCACTTACTTCTAGAAGTTGGCTGGTGGGGATCTCAGACAGGTTTAAATGTACTATGCCCTGTCTTTGAAATGCCCTGAATGAAAAAGGTCCTACTTGTGTTGAAAGCTCCAAGCTAAATTTGTCAAGTGGGGATGTCATTGCACTAGTTCTGTTTAAAGCCTGACATACATCTTTGACCCTCTGTTCAGATAAAAGGTCGCTTTCCTGAGGAGCCTTGATATTTACCCACCTCTACCAGCAACGTCTGGAAGAATCAGATGTAGTAGTCACTAGTGTAAATTCAGAGACTCATGACAAACTTCTGTTGAAATTCAGAACTTTGTTCATAAATCTATGATGTAGTCTTGCATTTCAAAGGATGTGGGACCACCTCTAAATCATCGATCTTTGGAACAATTGTTATCATTGCTAAAGCAGCAAATATTCTCAAGACTCTAACTTGATCAAGTCACGGTTTGATGGCACATTTTCTGAACTTGAGGCTCATAAATTCTGTGATGTATCTCCTGCATTTCAAAGGATGGATGGTTGAGCACTTGTCAATCATCTAGGGGAAACTGATTATCATTACAAAGTATTCTCAGAAAGTTACGATTTGGAACATCAAAGTCAGACCTCTCCTGCAGTTTGTAGGGATGCTCATGCAGTTCAACTGCTAC
The DNA here is from genome assembly GCF_040412425.1 of Macrobrachium rosenbergii. NCBI lineage: Eukaryota > Metazoa > Arthropoda > Malacostraca > Decapoda > Palaemonidae > Macrobrachium > Macrobrachium rosenbergii. The sequence goes on from NC_089748.1 coordinate 73,734,610, forward strand.
TCCCAGACCACAAAGCACAGCTCATGAGCAACAACTCCCGATACAAAGGGGCAGCAACTCAGACACTCCAAAGACAGAGAAACACCATTCCCAGTCTACATGGGACTCTCAGTCTATGCAAAACCAGGAAGAAAACCTGGTTGAAATGCTACATCAGTATGGCCTCAGTATCTCTTATGACAAGAGTAGGTCTCTACGGATTAGGAGATGCCAGTTAGCAAATATGTGGAGGGTGTGGTCTGTCCCCAATTACTGCGAAAAGGTTGTTCACCACTGCAGTGATGGACAACATCGACCCTAACCCATCTGCAGCTACTGCCCACTGCCCCTCTTCCATGGAACTAGCATCTCCATATTTCAGCACCCCACCAGGAGAGACACTGGACAAGGAAACTGGACCCAGGAAAGCTAAGTTTTGCACCTGAGAAAGTGAGGTCGGTGCCTGGGTGCCGGACACATTCACAAACATCTCTCACCAGCTTCCTTTCAAACAAAGAACCCTGTACCATAAACACTGCACAATACCAAGCCACCCCAGATATCTTAGGGCCACAGCTTGCACTGGAGTATCAGTGGCTAGACAAGGTCATAGTCACCCAGGAAATAGATGATGCGGGTGGATCTGACGTGGTCAGCTCATCACCGCTTCAAATGAGAAGCCCAGAATTTGAAGTAACCATAACTTCATTGCTTCCTCTCCGGCGTGATCGAACTCATTCTGTTGCTGATCAAACCATTGATGCAGAAAGTGCAGGATGTCACTGATTTCTGAACCCTGGCCAGATGCCCATAATCACAGCTGATCAACCAATCTGTGCCGTAGCAGCAAAGCAGGTGCAGTGGCAGTGGCTGAATCAAAGTATGTGAACAAGTATCTGGTAATGTTTGGTGGTCTACATTGAGATGGCAACAATGACAACTCTTGGGTACTCTTCTTCATGGCAGTGGTTGGACAGGAGCTCTGGTGGAGGCAGGTTGCTTCATCTGGAACTGCAGAATCCTTCCTGTCAGCTGCAAGTGTAACCAGGACACGGCAGATGCACCAGGTTACAACCCTCTAGTTTGGCCTGAACTCCTGGGGACAGCATGCACTGACTACTGTGCTGAGAAAGCAAACAACAATGAGCAGGCATTAGAGTTTGAGGGTGGTGTGACCAAAGAGACAACAGAGTCCACAGTTCCACTTCTGGCATGGTGTTGTCTATGGAACTTGTGATATTCCCTACCTGATCAGGTCCTTCCGTGAGGCCAATTTGTCCTCTACTGCCAGGCATTGCATGAGCTGATACCCTACTTCTTTTCAACAATAATACAAACTATGCTTTCATTGGCTGCCTATTCACCTCAGGGACATACTTACCTAGGTTTCACACCCCAGAGTTTGCACAAGGAGTTTCCAAAAGGCTGGCAACTTTGATGTTGTGCAGTCCAGTCACCAGTTCTCAGCAATGGCTCTTGACCAAACTCATGAGCAGACCAATGCCTTTATAAGGCTGATGGCGGAGCCATTAGGGCTGACTGAAGATCGTCAGCACTCAGAAGATGGATGGTGGCTGGCCCAGAGATCATCCCGCTTGGTGTCTGCATACGAAACAGGAGTTCAAGTAAAGAGTCTAATGGGCAGACAACACACCATGAACAAACACCTCATGCGCAGAAGACATTCTTGGAGAGTGTCAGCAAAGCTGTCATTAACTTGCAACACTTGGGAAGTCCTTTTCAGGAGGAGAGCCAGGATCTGTATTCCGTGACAAAAGACATTGCCCACCCCAGCTCAGCAAGAACCACAGACACACCTTGACAGAGGCCACTAAATTTCAAGTTTTCAGACTCTTTGGCAAACAATGCAGTCTCCTTCTATGACCGATAAGAAGAACAGAGACTGAGCTTCTTCAGGCAAGCTGCTCCCTGTAGAACAGTCAAAGCAGAAATTCTGAGAGGAGGTGCCAGCTTTTCTCAAAGCCTTGCTATTTATATCCTGTCAGAGCCATGAATGTGATCTGCAGGAATTCTTCAACACGAAAATCAAACATTCCCAGCTTCCCTTAGTGAGGGTGGTAGGCTGTACACATGTCGAGTCTCAGCTGACCTCGGTCCTGAAGTCATGTTACACTGAAGACAAGAACCAAGGGCTGGTGTCCCTAAATGAGTTGTGTTTTTTTGCACTGCACCTAGCAAAGAAGGAAAAGGACCTAAACTGTTGGAGGGGATACTGGTTTTGCTTTTACTTACCTTACTACAGCAGAGCCCAATGCCTATGCAAAAGGTCATCTACAGACTTGTACTGGCTGTCTCTCACCCTCCAACTGGGAACTCTCCAAACGGGTACATGGTAAATGTGTCTTGTTGACATGGTCACAATCCCATGGCCCTGCACTAAATTAATTGACACAGACCTAACTAAATGTGATTGTTCAGTTCTGGCATTACACAATTCTTGCCCATGAAATAACACACACAATCATTTTGGACATGAGCAACCTGAAGGGTCTGCTGTTAAGGGGTCAGGTGTACCAGCAGGCATTAGATAGATTTTTGAGAAGCATAAGGTTATTAACAAGGTTAGTACCACAAGATGCCTGGGTGTTAGATGTTAGTCTACTGCAGAGATCACTGGGAGGTGCCAGGATCACTCTGAGGTGGAAAAGGCACTGTGCCATTGGGACACTAGTGCCAAGCAGAGCTTGTGGCTCTTATTGGTTAACTGGATCTCTTCCACCCCTCCTTCTTTTTCTTCGGGTTCCTCCAAGGTCTGGCTACGCCATTCCTAGGAGGTGACGAGGGCACCGACTCTGGGGAAAGGCCAGAAGTGCCGTCAGGAGCAGGATATGAGTTAGCTCTAGGAGCTATGGGGAGGCTCCTTACTTCGGCTGCTGCGACAACCATTGTGAGGGTAGAACCAGCTTCTGCTTCCCAGCCAGACAGTTCCAGGTCGACCGGAGAAGGTGTAACATTAAGGTCTGGAGAGGTTCATCCTCGGCAGATGAAAGTGATTGAGAAGAAGAAACGTTGGGGGTTGGAGGCTCTCAATTTGCAATTATCAGTTCAGTGAGGGTTGGAGGATCTTCTGTAGGGGGATCTGTGACATGATCTGGATCCGACACTGGCACTAACTCGGGGCCAGGCATAGAGGTTAAGGTTAGTGAAGGCGCTACGTCCGAGATAGATGGAGCTTGGCGCTGCTCAGGGCTCTCAAGTGGCACTGGCAGAGAATTGGAGTCAGGCATGCCTGACAAGGGACCCAGGGGTGCAAAACCCTTCGATGTACCTGAGATAGTGTGAGACAGAGATTCCTGTCTTGGGTGGAAGGCAGAGACTCTTGAAATGGTTCTTGATGTGGTGGCTGCTGCCTTTTGCTTACTAGGGCACCTCTCCCAATTTGCAAATTGCCCTGTTACATTACAGGTCTTGCAGTGGTACCTGGCAATTTCCCTTCACGGTGAGGGAGGAAACTTTGGGTGTCCATCCTTTTGTGAGGATCGAGGATTTGGCCTGGAGTTGCGCGAAGAGTGCCCCTTCCATCGAACACCTTGATGAGTGGAAGGTTGAGCTGATGGTGGCACACCTGTCACAGTGGCGGTGTCCTGGTCAGGTGGTTTTGGAGTTAAGGACTCCCTGGTGGAGGTAACTAGGCAAAAAATGGCACTGGGGAAGGACATCCCCACAGGATGTCTCGTCCCAACAGGAACTCCACTCATGCCTGATTTTGTTCACCGCGCCAAGGTTGCGTGCCCCAAGGGGTTGTTACCGGAAGCTCAACTGTGGGAATGGTCTTGGTCTGCTCCTCTATCCAAGTCATCGTCCACCTGGTCTTTCCGTCAACATTGGCACTGGCTGGCACTTGGGCCCAGCCAATCAGGCTAATATCTGAGCCATTGTCTACCGTAGCCAGCAGGTTCAATGGTAAGCTAGAGCCATCCAGGGGTGCAACTGAGACGGACTGAGTCCACATCCGCTCAGGGTGGGACATATTTGGCGGCATGGCCGCGGGGGTCATGGTACTAATCAGGTTAACGTGCTTGTTAGAGTGGATATGTTTTGGACAACCAGGATATCTGGCAGTATAGTGCCCTGGAGTTCCACAGTATCAGCAGGGTCCTTCGAATGGGCTGATTTCCCCATGGTGACTCTCAGTGGAGAAGATTGAGTGGCTATAGAGGGAGAGGAGTTCTAGCTGTTGGTAATAGGGTGCCTATTGTTGCCCAACTTGTAGCAGCAACCAGATTCACTGTGCTCCAACTTCTTACAGTGGGTGCATTTAGGCCTGCTAGGCAGTCTGTTCTTCGGGCGAGTCGAGCCTGATAGGTACCCGGGTGGCACTATGCATCGGTGAGACGTGCTGTGGGACTAGGTTGTAGGTTTCCCAGGAAAGGCTTCCATAAGTGTGGTGGGCTGCTTATCACAGAGATACACAGCAAGGGGCCCATTCAGTCCAGGACCAGCCGGCTTCCTTGGCAAGACCTCGGAACCACTGTCTTCATTTCTCTGGGGTTGTTTCGTAGGCTTTCGTGATGTTCCTACGAACTTCGACCATGTCGCCTCTTTGACTCTTCTCTAGTGAGCAGAGGGCTGCCTTAGCCTTTCCTTCCATGTGCTTGGCAAGCACTAAAGGCCCTCTCTGTCTCGGTGTTGTAGTAGTTCTCAAAGAACGCCTCTATTTCCTCCAACCATGCTTCTGGCTCTTCCTCAGTCCACTAGGGGACTAGGGAATTAATGTTTGAGATCAGAGCATTTGGTGCAGCAGGTGTGGGGTTGGAGGCTTGTTAGATAGCCACAGTTCCAGCATCCAGCACTTTCCTTCCTTGCCTCCTCTAGCTTGTGCTCCTTTTCTTTGAAAGCCAGCTCGCTTGCCTTGAGAGCTTCCTCGCTTGCCTTGAGAGCTTGCTCGCTTTCCTTGAGGGCTAACTCATGCTGTCTTCTCCTTTCTTCTCTTGCATCTTCCAGCCGCCTCTGTTCTTCTTCATACCTCCTCTGTTTGGCATCACATCATAATTCCTCCGTCTCAGTCTTTCTTCCTTCTCTCGCTTGGCCAAGTCATCCAGCTGTTCCTTGACCCACTTGGTGAGTTCTGGTTCTGTGAGACCTGCCTCCTTCCCCAGATCCATGAAGTGTGTCTGTAATTGTCTGTCCCCATGGTTCTGGTAGGTAAGGGCATCTAATTGGGTTCACTGTACGTACTTGGGAAGTGAGAAAGTGTCCCTCAGATTTGGGTGAAACTTCAGTGGTGTGGCACCCTTTCAATAAGGTGGCACTGTGGTTGTGTGTGCCATGCAAAGGTCACACTGATGGAGCGATCCTGAAGGAATAATAATCCTTATGGGCAGATACGCTGGTAAAATGGAAGTGATCATGAAGGAGTATAGGTCCTTATGGGCATATACACTGTCGTTGGCACTCTGTATCTCAGGTACAGGTGCAGTGGCTTATATGTGAGGACTGTCTTGGTGGCACTAGGGTGTCAGCATGTTCCGGGGGACAACACTGAGAGGCAGTGCAACCAAACTGCACTGAAGGAAATGGCACTCTGCCTGAAGCAGAGTGTGAGTAATGGGTAAAAGGGAAAGTGGAAAGGTAAGCGCTTCAGTAACTTAAGTCATTGGCAGTGCCTCAGATTATTGGCACTGTGGAAGGGGAAACCCTTGGGCTTGCACTCGTGGGTGGCTAGTTCTAAGAACTAGTGGCTGCCTCCTGACATGAGGAAAGTAAGGTTTTGGGGTTTGCACTCAATGCGATTTGGTGCTTGCTGTATATGCAAGTCTTGGATAATGGAACCCACTCGTGCATGACAGTTGATAACTGGTATTAAATGGTTGTACATTCGCTCTGTGAAACGAACGAGAGTTGGGAGACAATTCAATGAACAAGGGCACGAATACAAGTGTGAATGAGTACAAGGAAGAATTGATGGAGGATCTAAAAGATCAAAGGTTTGGATAAGAATGAAAAAAAAAAAAAAATTATTGTACTTGGCTTATGAATTAGTGGGTTTATTCTCCAATACTCATTTACTGGTACGACTGTTTCTCTTGGTATAATTGAAGAATATTAGAGTTCTTTCTCTCTCTCTCTCTCTCCCTCTGAGAGCATATTTGTATGGGAATGTATTTGTTGCGTGATTTACTTTATTCTAATTAAGGCTTATGATAAATTACGCTTTTAAAAAATTATGCTAAGTTACTTTTTTTCTAAAAATGTACTTTTGGTATTTATGTAATTTAATACCTAGCTCCTGTTATGACAAGTTATATGGTGGAAAGGGTTTTCAAATTACTATCAAGATATTTCGTTAGATTTTACATTAGGGGGCGAAAAGGAATGGAATTTTGTTCGGCGAGTGAATGATGAGAAGTGAAACTAGGTGCACGGGAGAGAAACAGCTGAGGGTTACTGGTGTCGTCGATCAAGTGATACAACAATTAATGGTGATTTAAAATCTAAGAAAAGAATGCTCAAGTTTTCTAACTGATTTATTGGTGCTGATATGCAGAATCGAATTATTTAACTTAAAACATTAAATGTAAATTTGACTGGATATGACGGTCTTCGAATTGTGGGAGTGAGAGGATGGCAGGTGCATGCGCCAGGGTGCTAGAGGTTGTCCACGTCTTCTAACAACACGAATTTTCGAACTACACTTCACTAACATTCGAATTGTACACTTCCTCTGCCATAACTGTTTTCGAACAACACACTTAGCTAACTGTTCACGGCTAACACATGCAATAAATCCCTGGCAAAGCACTTCCTATTTCCTAACTATCAGTCTTCTGGCATCACAACACAGCTGCTATTCTTCTAATGATGCACAATTTCGCGGGCAGTTATTCTGCATCACTAAAAAACTTTTTTGCGCTCTCGCCTTTATCCTTACGATATTCTAACTAAAATTTGTGCTGCCTATCGTTTCTTTTTTAAGACACTTCTTCCCTATCTGTTCCTAACAAACCCTTAATTTTACGTCAGTTATAATAATAACCCTTACCTTGTTATCTTTAGCTTTGGTTCTGTCACTCATATTTTTGCCTTGTGAATAATGGAAT
>NC_089748.1:73746649-73754149 GCF_040412425.1 Macrobrachium rosenbergii
TTCAGTAGTACAGTAGAAGTATTAGTAGTAAAGATAATTCTGCTCTCTCAGTCAAGTGAGTGTCAATAAATACATGTTTGGGCCACTTCTTCAGTATCTCGTGAGCTGGTATACTTTGGACCTTTTAACAGAGTTCGATAATATTCTAAAGATTATAATGAAAAAGTTTTCCTATAATTGAACTTAATAACGAGAGAGAGAGAGACAGAGAGAGTGCGCTGACAGGTTTTGAGCGCGACAATTAGCGCATGTTGGCACGATATACTAACTTTCATTTCTACGCATATATTTTCTAGGCATGCAGTAAACAAACGTGTTTGTTAATAATTCCAATCTATTACCAATATATCATGAACAGATAAAACCCTGGCTTACTGTACATGCTAAAGAAAGTCCTTTGTGAAGAGAAAGAACTAAATGAGTAGGCAAATATTCAAGCAAATCCCATGTGAAGAGGAGGAGCAAGCCTAATACAGAGGGATCTGAAGAATCCGTCCTCCTTTGGAAAGGAAAATAGGACGGCTGATAAGGGAAGAGTAGACACTGCAATGCAACCCGTGCAATTTATTACCAGATATTGCAAACAGTAACTGCCTTAAGAAGATTTTCTTCTGCTGCCTCATGTGCCGATGGCAGACCCTATCTCCCTGATCCAGATTCATGGCAGATGGTCTTATAAGAAAGCATTCGCGATTGGCAGGCATCTCTGGATGGAGATCCCCAATAAATCAGCTGTTGATCTCTTCTCGAGCTGCGTTCGCCGCATCTGATGATGCAGCTGTATTGAGAGGCGAATTCCCACATATCCATTTCCTCGGAATCAGAGCAGCAACTCCACCAAAGTCAAAGGAAAACAGATGGCCGCATCCAGGGGGGCTAAAACTCGTTCGCTGGAGGCATCGACCCGCCGCCCGTCTATCTGTCTATACGTTCGTTTGCACTTAAAATATTATTCTGTATCAATGAATCCTTTCGTCATTTTCTTGTCTTTTTAAAATACTGTAACCCTAAATGATAAAACAAATTACAATCTTCCAGTCCAGTACGATGTCTATTGCTTCCTTTTACTATACCCTACCTTACCCCGTATTTCCTTTGATTTCCAGAGTTATTTAAAATGTTTAACTAAAGGAAATGATGCATTTTAATGATCACCCAGACACAATGCAATATGCAATCCGTAAATCATTTCTTAAATTTTTCGAATGCCACTTTTATCTTGCAACCTTTCTTACATTTACCTAAATAAAGTGCTGTAATGTGAGAACACTGTCCGGATGAAAATAGAAAGAGGCAGTTGTACAGAGGAAGCGAAGTGAACACAACTATACGGCAACTGTTACGACAGGAGATTAAATTTTAAAAATTATCCCCTTCAAAAATATTTGAAGTCCTTGATGACTGACTAATGTTATCCTAATCAACGGAAAGCTTCCTTTCCTGTAAAACACCAGGCAAGCAGTCGTTGACCTCTTCGCGTCACACGTCATCAAACAACGGAAAAACGATCTGGAATCACGACGGTCATTACGAGTCAAAGGAGGTTACACGAAGTCGTCAGTCGACTAAAAACACTTTAACGTGACGCACATACACACACGAAGGGAAACAGAGAGAAGAGAGAGAGAGAGAGAGAGAGAGAGAGAGAGAGAGAGAGAGAGAGAGAGAGAGAGAGAGAGAGAGGGGTCCCCCTTTAACTAACAAATGACAAAAATTATACTAATTGACAATACGAAACCATAGAGTTAACAACTTTTGGGAACTTTCCGTCGACAGTAAAAGAAAGCGATTTGCATAAATTTTAAAGCGAGTCCATTAATTACTGTGAATCTCACTTCATGTGAATGATGCGTATAAAATACCCTACCACCCCTATCAACAGTAAAAAATATATATTTTTCCAAAATCCTAGATTGTTTTATAACATTCTGACTCAAAAAGACTACTGAAATTTATAACTGCGTAACAAAGGTTTTCAAAATTCCACTTTAAACAAAACCCAAAATACAGAATTTCAATTATCCTCCCAAAATACAGTTATCAAAGATCATCTATCATACAAGAATCATCACCAGTCCAAGCTGTGTTAAATATCAGTGGTATTAACCATCATTATGCCTGTTATCTAAAAATAAATAATTATATACCCGTAATAGCTTTGCAAAAAAAGGGGGAGGAGGTGGAAGAGGCTAAAAGGCTATCAGTATGATGAACAGGAATAATAAATTGATAAGTATCTTGAACAGCTGGTGCAAACTGCTAAACATACCAATCATAAACACACACACACACACACACTTATATATATATATATATATATATATATATATATATATATGTATATATATATATATATATATATATATACACTCATACTTTTCTGAGGATTCGGGAAAAGGAAAAACTAACATTTCACACACTCTTCCTGGTATAGTCATGGAGGTTTTGCAGCCACACACTAGTTTTGTATTGCAAACACAAATGAAAAGAATAAAACACTAAGTCTTGAGGTTCCAAATGTTCAAATTTTTCCTGGGTCAAATGCATGTCACTTATAATTCCCTTTCGGTATACGCGTGTCTAAGTGACAAACATTCTCTGCACCTATCCGGTTTCTTTCTCTCTCATGTGTATATATATATATATGTATATATATTATATATATATATATATATATATATATATATATATATATATATATATATAATTATATATATATATATATATATCTATACTATATATTCCTAAGTAGAGTTTGTGCATTAGAGCAAAATATGCTACTGCAAAACTTCTCAGAATGTACAGCTGGTGTGAAATGCCTTCTTTTCAAGGGTTTTTGCATGTCCTTTTATTGTGTATCCCTTGTTTTTAAAGTAAAGGTGTCAAACCTTGCCAAGTTAAGAGCGTGTTTTAATAATTTGTATCAGAAGGTTGTTTAACTTGACATCGCGATCTAGCATTTCCCAGTTTTGCGTTCAGCTTGGTATACCAACATTTAATGAGATAAGACGCAAAGAAGTGGTGAGCTTGTTAGGTAGAACGAAGGCATCAAGTAACAAAACTGTAAATAACCTCACTAACATGCTGATGATCAGTGATAATTTTGTTTTTGGCATATGGAGGGGTTTAGCATATGCTTGATATTGTTAAGCGGACATGCATTAAACCTGTATTTATTTTTTTTTTGTATCTACTTTTAGTATTTTGTAGGTTAACTTTTATGTATAGAATTCACTCCAGTGTAGCTTATGCGAAATAAAGCCTTTATTTTACAAACTCAAGAGCATATGGGTACTAATCAGACAACATTAACACAAAAACAAACCAAACAAGGGTGCAATTTAATCCTAATGGTGTGGATGATTTGCAAGAAACAGAGAGGCTCCACTTCTAATCATTACGAACCGTCCTTAATCAAGGAGCTTTAATGCCTATTCTTAACGCAGGTCATACGAGTCAACAGTCCACCTTTATGAACCTGGTTCAAATTTTCTTTTGTTCAATTCATCCCCGATTGTCCCGCCCATCCACATCCCTACTAGACCATTACTTCACTCATCTATCTCAAGTCACACTGGATCTCTTCATTTTCCCGCACTCACGAGCACCACATGAAAAACGGCATTAGTGTCGTAATCAGCAGGACTGCATTGATTAAGCGATGGAAAAGACTGGTCATTAGAGCTCCGGTGATGTTGAGGCCAGAGAAACCAAAAGGTAAATCACCACCTTAACCTGTCACCTGGGACACTTTCTATTGACATTTTTGGTTTTTGCCTCTGAGGAAGAGTTTACGTTTCAAGAGTTGTGATCGACTTACTGGTGAAGTTCAGATGTTAATTCAATAACCTGGAAAAAAAAAAAAACTTCAAAGATAAACTTTTCGAAGCTCCACAAAAACATCACGGTAAATGAAATATACCTCAATATGGAGGAAAAAATATATATATCAAAATCAACTATGAAAAACGAAAAGAGGAAATCAAAATTTTGAAAACAGAAATCGATTTTAAAGAAACTGGATTTCCTTGGTAGTGTCGCCTATTTCTTATCATCAATGTCTTGAAACATCTAAGGAGTACATTGTGTGCAAATATTCTGTTAATGTAGCGCAAATGGCAAGCATATTTTACATCGGCGATATCAAACCTGACATCTTAGCAACTTTCCTTCAAATTGCAGGGTGAAATATCCCTCAATAAGGATCAGCAGGTTTAGATTATTGTTCAACTGCTCAAAATACAGCTTGAACTTATTCTGCATTTGAATTCCTAGGCTCTACAAAACATGGACTACAGACATAACAGCAATGACCATGCAATAGGCTAGTGATAGGGCATCCGCTAACTCAACGTCCGGATTGTGAACGTACGTACGCTAAAATCGTACCTGAAATTCTAGACCAGTTTTAAATGCAGACCTCTGACCCTGTATCCTTTCCCTGTTTTCTAGACAACATAACCTCACTTTTGCTCATGTTTATCTTCATAACACACCATTCAGGAGATTCCTGCCACTCCTTACCCTTCTTTCCAATTCTTCACTGCTGTAATCAACAGAACATTACACAAAACAACGTCCAAAGATTTTCATTCCTAATCCCTTCACTTAATCCATCTATAACCAGCACAAACAAAAATGAGCTAAGTGCCAATCCTTCATGTAAAACAATTCTAAACATCAAACACTTCTGTTTTGCCAAAGGCAAAACTGTTGTCCTTGTTCTTTTATACATTTCAACCACCCAAACCAACTTTTCTAGCACTTTCCAATTTCTTAAACACAAAAAGACTTTTCTAGTCATTTCAGACTTGGTATGCTATCAAATAGTCAAGAAAAAGCCACTGTATAAAAACCAAGTTTAAGTTGACAAATATAATAGGAGCTTTCAACCTTTACTAAGGTCTTCTTCAGCTTACTAAACACTAACTACAAAGTTTACAAAGAAATAAAAGTAAAAATATAAATTTTTAATAGAGCCATTAAAATAAAAACTGTCAGTCTAGGGGTCTTCCTTGTGTATTATTATTTCTTGAAGATGTTTTCTTCTTGTTATTCAAGTAGCTGAGTTGTTTGCTGGCCAAAGGAGCAATTTCCTCCAAAATATCTAATTGCAGATTGGCTGTCAGGCATATTAGGCAGTCTGTGGAAATGCCTTCAGAGGTGAAGGTCTTGTTATTCTGGAAAGTATCCAACAGTCTGATGAATGCACTCTCTACTATTCTTACTTTATTGGTATCATGCAGTTGGATACTTTCCAGGGTAACAAGCCCTTCACTTTCGACGACATTTCCACAGATCACCTAATATGCCTCAGAGCCAATCTGCAATAAGACACTTTGGAAGAAATTGCTCCTTCAGCCACCAAACAACTCAACTACTTGAATGACAACAATAAGCTTATTACTAACTCTTTTTTACTTCCACCACTTTCTCTTCCCACTCACGAGTGACTAAAACTCCTTCTCTGTGACCCACAACAATAAAGCCTAAACCATTACCTAACTTTTTGGTTCCCTTTCCTTTCCACCTAGTCAATTGTGCACATAGAACATTCCACCATCCTTTTCATTACATTAACAATTTCTCTTAACTTTCCTGTCAGGGTTGCAACATCCTCCAATCCCACTCTAAATTTCCATTGTGAATCAACGATGCCAATGACAAGATCACTCAGACATTGCTCCCAAACAGACGAAAATCTCAATCAAGCTCATGCCATTTTCGAAACTCACTTTGCTGTTCAAAGAACTCCAGAGATTATCAATGAGTGGTGTTGGGTACTCTGAAACTCCATCTATAAGTGTGGATGATGACAGTCACCAACCAAAGCTACATAATACTTATGTTTTGCTGGTCTTGAGTAATACACCAGAAAATAAAACCCCCAAGGATTCCACATTACAGATAATGGTCCCAGTCACCATAAGGAGTTACTTTTGCCTCTTACCATCATCTCTTTCCTCTAACCAATGCATTGAGACTTTGCCACTGCCTTCAAGGTGCATTACCTCCAGAAAACAATAGCCCTAATAGGAAGGCAATGAGGTTGTGGAGCAAGGATCCAATCAGCTACATTACTGATATTTAAGGTGAACTACAGCTGTCAATACTGAATGGCATGTGGAGTGAAATGTGCTTTGATTTCACATACTTTCTACATCATAAGCATTTGTAATGGCACTGTCAAGTCTAACATAAGGTAAGGTACCATTAGATGATGTGAGCAAAGATGTTAGCTGTATTTGTCACAGAAAACCACTGACCAACATGAAGTTGCTGTTAAAATGTTTCAAAACACCTTAACTATGTAAGGGAAATTAACTCTAATCCTACCAAGGTGGTACTACAGGTACCAAAGTATAATGATGGTTGGGTGTTATCTGGAGAAGAAAACAGGACCAAAACCATTTAAATCATTACTTTTTATGTCGTTTTGTTTAAAATAGAAAACGGAAAAAACCACCAGTATTATTACTTTTAAATTTTGAACTAATCCAGAAACAGGAATCACAGTGTTAAGGAACCTTATTTCAGATCAAATGAACATGTTCATTGGCCTTGGCTTTCATGTCAAGCAACAAAAAACTATTCTCAGTTACATAATTCAACAGGGTACCTCCTAAGCTAACATTCCCTTAACCTAACATATGCCAGGGCATCATGCCTTGACCTGACAAAGGAGGCTTAACTGTGACAGAATGGCCTACTTAAAGCAGATCAAAGACTATTTCAACAGGGATGCATCCTAACCAAAACTTCCCTTAACCTAACCTATCTTAGGGCATCATGCCCTGACCTGACTTGGGGAGGGGGCTGTATCCCTGGGTAAATATGTCTGATGATAATTCTGGGGTGGGGGCTGTATCCCTGTGTAAATATGTCTTTGATGATAATTCTGTGTTGACTGAGATGGAAGCAAAGGAAAATGCTCATGCTCAACTGATCTGCTCACACCCTACACCCTTGAAGACAGGTAGACCATCTGAAGTGGGTAAAACGAACTAGGTACTGTAAACGTTATTTTAGAGGTTTTGAAGACACGCTGTCCAATATATATTCTTACACCATTTGTCACATAAAGGATTGTATCAACACATGCAAATTCTTTAGTTGCATGCTGTTCTACACACTACTGGAACTACAGTCTCTGTGAGCCAGGCTTACTGAAGCAATTTTACACTGCTTTCAAACATATAAGAAGATATCAAGCTCATACCCTTTTAAAAATATCACCTGGCTATTCAAAGAGCACTAGGGACATAACAAGAGGCAGCTTTGGTCAATCTGAAAATCCAACTAAAATGTGTCAATGATGCCATTCATCAACCAAACCTACTTGGTTATCTATGTTTTGCCAGCCAATGACTTGAACCAAGGAATGGAATAAAATTGCCAACCGATTCCACATTGCAACCAATAGCCCTAGTCATCAAGGTATTGCTCTTACCACCTTCCATCAATTCTCTCATCAAGACAATGGGCAGAAGTATCATCTCT
>NC_089748.1:73764149-73834149 GCF_040412425.1 Macrobrachium rosenbergii
CATATATAACACGGAATACAACAATAAGGTGCCCAAACATTTTCCCAAGTTATTCACCCCACCAAAAACCCTGAATTCCCAACAGATCCCTCTTACTGTTAGCTATTCTCAAAAGGGTTCTACCACACCCAAAACCCTGATTCCCAGTGGGTCCCCTTTACTGTCAGCTACAGTTTTAAGATAATTTACAGCTTAATTACAGCCGAGCGACAAAACATTACTTTAAATTGTTGTTCAGCAGGTAAAGTTCTATAGAAAAACGTCAACTACCATAGCCTAACTCATCGCGGCCAGCTGGCTTAGATCTACCCAATTACCCACTAAAACATCAATTTGCTTACAGAAATGATATTAACTGTTAAAACATTAGAAAACAAATGCAAAAAATTAACCGAGTTTTTATGCATTTTCAATGGTAACAGTACCACAACAAATGTCCAGAAAAAAATTTGCCACTATAAATTCCTTGAAATAAATGCAACAATTACCAGTGGTACCTATCATAACCTAACCTAATACATGCCTTCTTATCTGTAGCATTATAGAATAGGTGACCACACATTCTGCCATGCACAATGGCACCGAGGGGCGGGAGGGGAGGTGTGGAATGATGATCCTGTCCATGTCAGGGTTTCATTGCCATACGTTGCAGTTAAGCTGGGTTGTATCCCTGTTGAAATACTTCTTTAATGACTATGCCTCTCCATTATGCATAACATTACCCCTGAAACACTTTAAACTGTCGTAACTA
The DNA here is from genome assembly GCF_040412425.1 of Macrobrachium rosenbergii. NCBI lineage: Eukaryota > Metazoa > Arthropoda > Malacostraca > Decapoda > Palaemonidae > Macrobrachium > Macrobrachium rosenbergii. The sequence continues at coordinate 73,764,901 of NC_089748.1, forward strand.
TTTGGGAGCTACTTTGGCTTACCTATGCGTCAACTACTCCGAGGTGCTAGTACTAAAGATGGCGGACGCTCCTTGGGATGCTGTGTTTAGTACTAGCCCCTCGGGGATCAAAGTATTATATACACCCATTCCTATATTGTTTGGTCGACAAATTATATTAATAAACGATATTTTCGTCCGTCCGTCTACTTTATGTTTACCATACAGTGTTTAGTACTAGCACCTTGGAGTAGGTGACGTTTACATAACAAGGCAAAGTAGCACACTATTTGTTAGTAGGGAATATATATTTTACTGCGTTAACTAAACCAATTTAATCCTAAGCAAATATAACACAGCGCCACACAAACAAGACTTAATGGTAGGCCAATGGTGAGTTATAATGCAGAATTGTTAAACACATGATCTACTGTGCACTATGACATCTGGGGTTGGGAAGGATATTTGTTAATGATATTTGTTAATAGACATTATATATCTTACTAAGCTAATGAAAATTATACAATCCCAAGCCAAGATAGCAGCAATGCCACACAAACAAGATTTAATGTTAGGCAAATGGTGAGTTATAGTGCAGAATAATTAAACACATGTTCTACTATACACTATCACATCTTGGGATGGGAGGGAGGGTGCCAAAGCCCACGCATCCGGGCTAAGGAACAAATCCCAATAAAACTGAAGACAGGTACCGCACTCCTCTGGTTAGGCAATTATCTGTTTATATGCAAAATGAGTGCCATGTTTAGTTGTAGCTCCTTAGGGGTGAACATAAAAACATGAACAAAAGACTGCAAATATCATAAACACAAACAATAAGATTAACATAAAAAAAAAAACGCGAAACGGGGTAAATATTACGGTTAACAGATGGTTAGGTTAGGTCATGTCCCTGTTGAAATAGATCTTTGATCTGTTTTTGAACTGGCCATAAGCTGTGGAAACTCCGTGCCCAACTCACCTCCACTTCTACTGCAAAAAGTATCTTCTGCCCTGGACACGATTGGCTGCCATTAAACCTTGTTTGTTTGCCCACCATCATGGGAGCTTTGTGCTGGTAGGAATTGGAATATAAGATATACGCCAGAGGTAAGGCACTGGGGCCTATGAAGTCATTCAGTGCTGAAAGGAAAATTGAGACTAAAGGAGGTTGTAAGTGTAACAGGAGGAAAACCTCGCAGTTGCGCAATGAAACAATTGTTAGGGGAGAGGGTGGGAAGTACGACAGAATAAAGAGAATATGAACGGAGGTATAGTAAAAGTAGCTGCTGCTAGGGGCCGAACGGACGCTGCAAAGATTCTTTAGCAATGCCCACAGTGCACTGCAGGTATTATTGCAGTAAGAGGCAACACGCCACAATAACAAAGAAATATGTTTTTCTGACTGATTTTGATGTGTTTTGTATGAATTTCACCTTCAATTTCGTCGGAAATTAACGGTTTTAAGCCAACCCCGTACATAAGGGACCAAAAACCATCAATTTCCGACGAAATTAAAGGTGAAATTCATTAGCTTAACACATCAAAATCAATCAGAATAACATATTTCATATCAGTGAAACCCCACAACCTAACCTAACCTAACCTCTCACAGAAGTAGCCAGGTCACAGCCCCTAACCCTATCTTGTAACTCGACTACCCAGGTCACAGTCCCTAACTTATGCATGACCAAAGGACGAAAAAATAAGGTTCATATCCCGTCCGGCAAGCGCAATAACTTGGTAATGTATGGGTACCCAACAGCCACGCCCCCTGGGCCAGTACTAAACACGGCAAGGGGACATTCCATTTGGCCAACAACAAACATGCACCGCCAGTATCAGAACCCCTAAAAGTGTTAAGTGGGAGAAAATAATCCAGGCATTTCTAAGAAACTATCAATTTCCGACTCATTTTAATGTGAAATTTGTGCGAAACATATCAAAATGACCTAGAAAAGTGTATTTCCTTGCCATTTGGCCATGTTGCCTTTTACTGCAATTTTACCGCACTGCATGAGGTGCACTGATGGCGCTACCCCCCAAGGAGTTGTGCCGGTAGGGTCTCTTGATCTTGTAGCATTCCTTGAAATTAGGTCTAAAAGTACAGCTAAACTAAAGACTTAACTAAATATTTTATCAATAGCTTAAATGGTAATACTACCCTGATGATGTTCAAAATTATCAGAAACCAAAATATTGCGGCAATTCTTACCTTCATACAAGTAGAGCTACAGTCTAGCCCAGTTACCAATAATTGCTTGGAACTCTACTACCAGACTATCGTTGTTTGAAGTGCTTTAACGCAAGACTGAGTTCAGTTTTTCAAAGTCACACAAGATCTCACGCATAAAATGTACACCAAAGGTGAGCACCAAGAGAGTGTCACAAACCATTCACAATTCCAGCTTGCCTCGCTATTTTTTCACCGCTAGGGTTGTGGACACTGGACAGTCATTTGAGGTCGCTGCCGATAACTTGTTCCGCAGCTCGTTGCCGGCCTTGTCTCTCTTTCAATAAGCAATATAAAACGTAAGGATAATTTTAGGCTTTTGTACTGATATATCAAGTAATTAAATTTTGAAATATGCTAATATGCAAAATTGATTTTTTTAGTAGGCTACTCTCTTCAAAAAAAACCTCCTGGATTTCATATTTACTCAAACGCAAAACAACACTTCCTTTAACTTTTTACAAAAATGTCAAAACATTTAACAACAAATTTGGATTTTAAAAATTAAAAGGAACTTTGAACAATTTCCTGTGCTCGAATATGATAGACTTCTCGGGAAGCATCTTCTACCATTCGTACTAAAAAAGGACATGAAGCTCTTAAATGACAGGAACATTAAAATCAAATACCCATCCTTGACCCGAGATAAAAGATCAGAGATGTGGCAGTGCGCATGCTATGTTTCTCAGCGCCAAATCTGAAGAATGTTTAAAGACAATAACTAGTAAAGTGTGTATATTAATCGCTTGCGTTTTCAGAATTATCTGCTTCCATTGCCAGTACGTCGGCTTCCAAAATATCGTTTTTCACTCGCATGCCGTAGGCTACACACTATCATTTGTTTTACTGCATATCTATAATAAAACATTGAATTGGCTTATATATATATATATATTATATATATATATATATATATATATATATATATATATATATATATATATATATATATATATATATATATATAAATGAACATGAAGCGTAAGGAGGTGATTTCATGATGGAATCTGGAAATTCGCATGACTACTACAATGGCGATTGCATGACAAAATCTGATAACTCATGAGTCCGTTCAGATGTCATTGCAAAAGCTTCATAGTCGGATTTATTTTTAAAGTACTTGGAATATATATATATATTTATATATATATATATATATATATATATATATACTGTATATATATAATACATAATACATAAATAAATAATATATGTATGCATGTATATACATACATATATATGAATATATATGTATATACATACATAGATATATACATACACATATATACTGTATATGATATATATATATATATATATATACATAGATATATATATATATATATATAATATATATATTAGACACACACACACACACACACACACACACATATATATATATATATATATATATATATATATATATATATATATATATAATAAATGGACACGTGAGTTATTAGATTTTGTCATGCAATCGTCATCGTAGTAATCATGCGAATTTCCAAATTCCATCATGAAATCACCTCGTTACGCTTCATGTTCATTGTTAGATTTCGTCAGGATGGTCATCATATGATATTGTACCGAGAAACTGCTAGATCCTGTTATGAATAATACTGAATGTTGTTTGTTAGCCTATAATGCTAGATTATACTCCCTCATGCACTTGTGACAAAACATATTTTGCTGCTCTTTTATAAAATGTATCTATCTCCATTCCTCTATTTCTGTGGTTTCAGTAAATGCAGACCTCACCACTTATCAGGACTGTTTACACTTGTGTACTTTATATGTTCAGTGTTAAAAACGATAGGCGATTTCACTATAAAGTATGATGTTTTGTGGCTAGTACAAGGGGAAACATATCAGAGTGATATGCGCCAATCAATATTATTCAGGATGAAACCTAGCATTGTTCCTGTACGATATCATATGGTGACTAATCTGACGAACTCTAACAATGAGTAACAATGAGTTATATGTACCATAAACGAAGTGATTTCATGATGAAAATTCGGAAAATCGCATGATTCCATGGCGGAATCGAACAATGAATGTGTCCACTCAAAGTCTTCACAAAACAGCCTTTAGTCCGATGGAAGTATTTTATTTGGGGAGTTTGTAAAATTATAAAAAAAAATTAATAGAAATTAAGAGGGGCCCTGAAAAACAATATCATACGGAACGTACGATATTGTACATAGTATGGAAAGGTACGATACTTAAGGACTCGATTATTGTACCAAATCTTGGTACCTATACCATGGCATTAAAAATTTATTTCTTCGAAAATATGATGGCAATAAAATGAAAAAGCAGAAATAAAATGCACTTGAATGCCTATAAGTAAAATCTTTTATTTCTATAAATACCAAAAGTATTTCCCATATGATATCTTCTCTAGCAACATCCCTTTTTCCTGGGCACAATATATTACGTAGTCCAAAGCGGATCTATTGGGTTCTGGAAACGGATAAAGGGACTGAGTTAAGTAAATCTTAGTTTTAACATTTGAGAAGAAGCTGTAATTATGAAAGTTTTTCCTCTCTCTCTCTCTCTCTCTCTCTCTCTCTCTCATAACAAACTAAACGATGCTTTGAAATTATGAAAGGGGCGCTCGTCTTGCCTTTGTTAAAAATACTACTTTGATTAAATAAACACTTATATGCCGCGTACATCAACTACAACGAACTGTGCTGGATTCTCGAAAATATAATTTCAACCTTAGGTGCGTTCGCGCCACAAACACGCATTAAGACCCTACTGTATATCATCAGGGCCCGAACAACTAATTAAATTTTCTGAAATCCACTATTCCACTGGAGATAAAAGAGACCGCTGCAGGCACAACGTTCAAAGAGGAACATAATCCTAAAGTTAATAGCCCTAAGATAACCCATCTGAACTGTAGTTTTTTTTTAGAACCATTTGCACGATCAAAAGATATTTTTTCTCTATCTAAAAGCACTCACAAATACACAAGGCCACGTTTCTAAGAGATACGCAGCACATAAGGGATAAAGTAAAAATGTATCATAACGTTTTAAGTCTTGGAGAAAAAACGAAAAACAAATCCAAGAGAAATGAGTTTTATATTCAGTGTACGAGGGCATTTCCTTCGGTGTGAAACACATCAAAAGATTTACACTTCTTCATTAAATTCAACAAAGCCTGACGTATTTTTATTCAAGAGTTAGTAGTGCCATTACGCCTTTTAAAAGTCCTCGAGATTTTTTTTTTTTTTTTGTTCATTATCCAATTCATTTGTGTGGGTTACTCGTTTGCGAGCTCTTGACGTATCTTTAGAAACATCAAAACGGGGGACAGAAAACACTTCCCGTTTATGCTTCTCTCTCTCTCTCTCTCTCTCTCTCTCCCTCGCGATGAATAAATTTCCTTAAAAGTCCCCAAAGAAACCCTTACCTTTTGTCACGAGTGTGTATGGGTAGACCCTTGGACGCCCATACACCAAGGAGAGACTTCAATAAGACGAGGAAATCCTTTCTTTGAAAAGGTGGAAATCTTGCACTTGTTTCCTCTAGTGTTGGGTCTTACCAACATTTTTGTCAACAGCGGAGTCGCCAGCGCGCTTTGATTGTACATAATATTGCTGGGGGCTCTATTTTATATATGAAAGGACAAGGGGAGAAGCCGTAGAAGAATCCGTAAGAGGAAGAGGACTATTTTGCGCTATTTCAGGAGTAAGGGACCCGTGTTATTGTTCTATCGTTTTTCGTTCCCCTGCCAGAGCGACCCCTCATTTCCTTCACCTAAAAGCTCTCCCCTCTCTCAACCCTCACCTCAGAAGATTCTTCTTGTTCCCCTTACTTCAAATACACAGATTCCATTTAAAATTCTTACTGCTCCTCGACAAAATTTATTCTTTATTTTAGTCTGAAAAGCTTCCTGTTCTTTTTATCACGTTTCCTCTTTGAAATAAACGAGTTCTGTTGATTTGTATTCTAATGAAAAAATAAAGATGGTACAAGTTGGGGTTTCAATCTCTTACTTTTCCTTTTATCTTTATCTTTATCTTAAAAATTAGTTATCATAAAGATCTCAGATTCACTAAGGTCATACACTATAAGGGAATAATTAAAGACTTATTGAATCACTGACGGATTATTTAATACAAGTGTCAGTTCTCGATACGAAAAGAAAAAACTAAAAGTAAACAGATCAGGAGAAGAATAAGATGACTTTGAAGGCAAGTCCTAATTCCTGACCATCAGAAAATCTTGGAGGGGGCACTAATCTCTAAATGATTCGGAGGCCTTATGTCTTCTTGCTCCTAAATTACAGTGCTTTTTATGATGGAAAAGAAGGGACCCACAAAATTTCGTTCCGTAATATATCGCTTCTCAAGCTATGCCACTATAGACGCTGCTAGGGTGGTATTACAACTATATATAGCTGGCTGCACAGTTTATTGACGACAAGCTCATAAAATCTGAAGTCATTGATGTTCATGTTCTCAGGTTTCAAAATCTTGACTTTGGCTTCTTTAGTTGTAGTTGTGAAGTTAATGCCTAAGCAACCGGTTACGGATTCCAATTTGCTAGCAAGACAGTGACAGAATTACAGCAGTTATACCAACAGACTTGAGCCCAAGTACTCCTCTAAGTGTTAAACAATGAAACAATGCTTGCAAAATTATTATTTACTAATAAGCCGAGAGTGACTCATCAGATCTAAATCATAAGGCTTTGGGCTCTACCCTAAGGCTAACCAACAAAAATTTGAAGCTACAGCTGTAACGCATTAATTCTGCTGATATTATCTGACGTTGAAATAACCGCACCAAACCAGACTGGTAATCTGTCAGAAGATCCAGAAGGAACCTAATTTACCTAAACTCTGTGTAAAATTTAGATTCAGTATACCTTTAGCAATATATCCAGATTTATACTCAAGAAAAGTCTCATTTCATCCTCACCTACAAGTATCGTGACTATTCTTTATAGCCCTCAGTGAAGGCTATGAAGTGAAATTAAAAACTTACATGATACAGAATATCATGAATGCAGCGTACCACAACTGTATATTACATTCTAACAAATTTTCTTCTATCTTGACTGCAGTTTATGGAAAACGTGTTTCATCTTAATTGGCAGGGCGATCAAGCACGGTCAATGTGAAATTCAAATCAGTTATATTTCTGTACCGCAACCGCGACTGGCAAGGAAATGACAGCAACATAATTCCTTTCTCTTTCTGAATCGCATCAGCGTTTGCTGCAACAACAACGTCGTCTTCAAACCACACGATCTCATCACTAAACCGAGGATGTGGATTTATCATCAAATGCATCATCACTCCAAAACCCGCTCCTCAAACAAACTCTATTCCTTACCCTGACTTTTTTTTTTCAGGGGTGGAGGTGGAGGTGGAGGTGGGGGTGGAGGGGTTGGGCATAAATTAAAAGCCTCACCCCTTCACCTCCCGGCCCCTTTCCCCCAATCGAAAACATTGATCTCCACCTTTCCCGGTCCCTAAGCTTAAAAGTCCTGCAATTGGGTTGTCGGTTGCAAGCATGACAAAGCCCTTTGGGAGAATTGCAACAGTAATTGTGATGGATGCAACATCTTTAGTCAAGTTGATTGCAATTCCTCGCAGCAGCTTTCTGCAGCAAGCAGGCCAAGATAATGATATTGTTTCGCTTACCCAGGTTAATTGGTTATCAACGGGGCAGGTAAATTAAACTTAATATAAACAGCAGCCTGCTACTTAGGGAGAGACATGTATTTAGTGTAGCGCCGCCACAGGAGGACGGGAAATGGCAGGAGATAAACAGAATAAATAAATGAAAGACAGAAAAAGAAAAGGTTCAGAAGACAGGATCTCAGTTCAGCAAGGCAACAAACAAAATGAAACTCAGGTAGGTGCAGGCAGGCAATTGTGCTTGTAGTTGATTTTGTGTGCTTATCTATCTATTTATAATACCAAGGCAGATAGATAAACAGATATATTCTCCAAACATAAAACAACACACCAAGTCATTACAGTAATTTGGGATATCTTTTTCAACAATGAAGGGAAATGAAAGATGGAAGATACATTGAACTTTTGACGTGATTACCGAGACTAATGCATAATATGACAAATCATTAAGGAGAGGAGACACTGTGAGATTCAGCAAAGGATGAAGAAGAAAAGGCGAGGAAGGGAGGACCTTTGTAATGTACCAATGATATGATTGCCGTTCATCCTATAAAATGTCCTTTCCTCTCCAACGGAGGAGGAGGAGGAGGAGGAGGAGGAGGAGAGGAATACAACATCAAGCCCGGAGCTGAGTTTATGTTAAACAAACGCCAACACCATATCCCTTTCTTCGTCCACTCTTTAAAATTCAATCCTTTCTTCATCATTTTATACAGATGATGAACTTCTCTGGGGAATTACCACACATGCAAAAATCCATGTGAGTGACTAAAGTAGTTAAGACACCCATTTGCTGAAATTAATGAATTCCAAAACTTCGTGTTTTATTTTAAATAAACACACACGCACATACACACCTTGTGCGTATAGAGAGCCACGTCCCATAATAAGAATGTAGAAATCACCAAAAATTAAACAAATTGCAATTACATCATAACATATCACTCGTCCCTATGAAAACCTATTAAAAGAAGCCATCTAATTGGAATTTCCAGAGGAGGCAAAAAATCAAGATAGCCTTAAAACTAATTTCCGTAACATCCAACCATTAACTGTCGTATTATCATGACAGAAATAAATCGCTGGGGGAAATCCTTACAAATTAACCACCGCGAACACAGTATATTAATATACTGAACCCAAGCAGATAATTAGTTAGTCATCGTTAATTTACAGAGTCTCGAAATTATTGTTATCAAGTTGGGACAACTCGGTACTCCACTCTGATTACTGACGCTGAAATCGCTCGAAGGTAATACTGTAATCACCTTTCCGACATTCATCACCTGTCTTAATTATGCACCGTAGACCACTACCGGGTGTATGTTTGTTTACTTTACTTAACAATAATACTCAGTTGTTTATCATTCCCACAGATAAAAAACAATTCTCATGTTCCACCTGTCACTTATTAGGTAGTAATATAATTAAGCCTTACTTGTCATTCTCGCTCTTCCTCTTCAAACGTCTAAGCAAACAGAAACAATGCTTTGTTACAATTACTTATTTTTTCAGTGACGAAATCCTGATTAAAAATATTACTGCAAAGGAATTTAAGAACAAAAACACAATGACTATATACGCCATACAAATAAACACAGATACAAAAATAAAATCATATAAAGGGCACTTTGGCAAACGCAACGTAGAATTCGATCAGCTTTCATCATTAAACGTTCCAGTCCAATGACTCCAAGCATCTGGACTGTAGGCGCCAATGCACCCGGCTGTGGAGACAGTCAATGGAATTCCAACAGCATGACAAGGGCGCTTGAATGTTCTTCCAATTCAGAAAACAATGGGACGATTTAACCTCCCAAATCTCACTTAGGACCGAAGGGAAACAATGGACAGAAAGCATCAAGGAAAAAAGACGTCGCGAGCAACGACAGACCATACTCTTAAAGATTAGGGAAAACGGAAATGAGAAGAAAATTCTACAGCTTGGCAGCAGGGGGATACAAGCACCGAACTATGCAATCCACGAATGACTGTTGTTAAAAGACGCAAGAAAAGAGGAGAGACGTCCCTTGGTCTTCATTTCTCTGCAAGAAAAGCACTTCATGCTTTGCTTCTTTTAGAAGCATTTCCACCACGCTACTGCAGACACGATACGTGCGCAAGATGCTTCCACGGGCACTCGTAAGTGATTATTTACTTTACACACTGTAAATATATTTACAGTGTATATATATACATATACATATATATCTATATATGTATATATGTGTGTGTGTATACACATACATACATGTCAACATCAAGCCATTTCCCTTAACAAGGGATAAATCCCAGGAAAGAAAGCAAGTGATCACTGCCTCATTCATACTTGAACTGCTGAATCGTGGATGAACACCCCGTCTAGAAAAGTTCCACAGCACTAGCTACCTCTCTTAACCTCACGATTGTTTAAAATACTTAAAATCTCACATACCTCATCATACTGAATTCTTCATTGTCAGTTGTGCTGCGATAAACTGTCTCTTATAATCTACATTATTTTTATGAAAGTGCCCGTACAGTTTAAAACAACGTTCCTGTTGTCATTCTTATGTCAACCTTATTTCTTCACAGCAGATTACAGATTCCTATCTGCTATTAGAATTCCTGACACAAGCCAAGAAGCTTCTCCCCGACCATCCTGTCTTTCGTGATTTTCTTAAGGTTTCATGATCATAAACTCAAATGCTGACGATTCTGCAAGTCCCGCATTTCCCTCTATTCTCGAAGCTACTTGAAGTTCAAAGTTAAACTTGCTGTTGAGAGAAGGAATATTTGCCTTTATCTAAACACATCATCATTTGAATTAAGGCCAATGAAACTTTGCATGCCATTAAAATCCGCCTCTGTTCACCTAAATAATGACGTAATTACCTAGTGGTCAATTTTAGTGGGTAGCGCGCAAGACGTAAAGGGTATTGGTCTACCAACTCATCCAAAATATTGTGTATATATATATAAATACATATATATATATATATATATATATATATATATATATATATATATATATATATATATATATATATATATGCATCAGTTCCTGTCACAAGATACAATTTGATGAAAGATGACCAAGGTTAGTGGGACGGGGAGGTCGGGGCAACTTATATGCCGTTGCCATGCAAAGAGGCCATTTGAGCGTACCGTAGTCTATATATTCTACATAAAAATATTTTGTTTCTTTATCCCGTGAGGGCAGCAAGTTATAGAAGAGAGAGAGAGAGAGAGAGAGAGAGAGAGAGAGAGAGAGAGAGAGAGAGAGTATGTGCCATATTCATCATCCATTTCACTCTATAAATAGTCAAGAACAGGCCTGCCCTCTCTCTCTCTCTCTCTCTCTCTCTCTCTCTCTCTCTCTCTCCAGCATATCTGTGGATACTGGAAGCATACTGGCTATTAATCATCAACTTGTTTACAAGTCAGGGCACAAAAAGAAGCGGTTTTGTCGTGCTATAAATCAACGGAGCCAAAAGCTCTTGACCTCGACGATTAGGAAGATGACTTATCCGTCTTCTCTTATATTGTTTTTGATTATAGTGCGGTCGGGTATCGCATTGCGAGTCGAGTCGCTTTTAAAAGACAAATAATGGGTCCGTTAAGAGAGATTGACGAAGACGTAAACAATTAGCAGAGACATATATGACGTGAACCTACTAGGTAATTTTGGCTGCACCAGGGGAGTTTGTGCGCTTGCTGCCCAAGAGAGAATAATATCTTCTTTGCAACACAGATAAGCTTATATGCATGTGCTTTTGCCTTTCGGCTGCGCAGATGCGCTACAAGCATATCTATATATACACATGAATTGAGCATGTGCTGATAAACGCCTAAATGTTTGCGTGTTTGTTTATGCGTACGTTTCTTCACGAAAGCCGAAGTACATAAACATGAGAATACTTATGACTCTAATTTACATAAACACACATGTTACTCTTCTTTTTTTCTTCCTCACTCCAGATTAATATCTACTGCAAGTGTTTGAAGACCAAGTTAAATATTTAGACCACTCAATAAGAATGATGTTTTTACAACTATACCGATTTAAAAGTAGAGAAACGTAATGGCGTGGAATGAATATATAGAGATAAAGTGTGAATCTTCACTTGCCTGTCTATTGATCATGGCCATAATTATTCTCAAAAAAAAACTGTACCGCTAATTCTCGTCAACAACTTCTGATGGTGTTTCTGCCACCGGTAAGACTCATGATGGAGCTACTGTTGGTACGTATTATTCACAGGCCTCTCTCAAGGGCTGAAACACAGTTCATCTTGCCATGGGGATTTTGGCCACAGACTAACCATATAGCGTTATATACAGTATCTAACGCAGCAACTGAAAGTACTAAGCGCATGGAGATTATATGATGCTCATTCTATGAAGTTATTATTCAACTCATTTATTTTTTAACAGTGATAACAAAAAAAACGACATTAGAATCTAAAAAAATCACGTTTATTAAAATAATGACTCGCTCATGGCAATATGCTGCTCCAGAATTTGAAACGAACGGTAAATATGGAGTCCGCCTGAAGTAATAAAGCTGATTTTTCCTTATTCCGTCACATTTTACATAGTATCCATTTCTCGATCGAGTTCAGCTAAATTAGTTGCTAAAAACGTTGCCTGTGTAGGGTCATGCTTGCATTACACCCGGCAACGAAATTGCAAGGAGGCCACGTATTCTACTGCCTTGTTTGCAAGTGTTTGCACACGGTATCACCAATAATAATTTGGTTTTATCTGAACTGTTTCGACCTTGAGGAATCCTAAGCCTCTACGCTTGCACCTTAATCATAGCATCCATCATTACCTCTGCGAGGAATGTTGACGGAAGGTGCTGTGTTCTCCTTGTCCGTGAGATTTCACGCGGATCCGGTGGATTACAACCTTGTTCAAGGCTGTTGTTCAAATTCAACGGCTGCGTGCCAGCATGTACCCTTACTCGATGGCGACCCTAAGTGAAAAAACCGGCCTAGGGACGTCAGGTCGCAGAAATTATATAATTTGCCTTGTTTAGATGTGCGCCTAAATGTTGGCATCTGCCAGAGGCATGCACACTCTGGGTGCTTCCTCGTAGCAAATGGGACATGTGCAGGCTACTTCCTGTATTAAAGATGATGCCAGATTTCTCCCACTACAACAGACTTCCTGTCATTAAAATAAATTTAATTTATGATTGAACAAAATGACTGTTCAAGACTTTCGAATGATGGATGAGACTAATGTGGCATTATTATTATTATTATTATTATTATTATTATTATTATTATTATTATTATTATATGAACCCATTTGTATGGAACCAACCTAAACAGTCATTAATATGACAACAGGCTTCAAAAGACTATATTGCCGTCGACAAAAAAAGAAAAAAGGATTAGAGAAGATTTAGTAAATTATAAAATTAAAATCAACGATAAGCATTATATATATATATATATATATATATATATATATATATATTATATATATATATTTATTATATATATATATATATATATATTAGTGTCTAATCCATAGTTTTCGAGGTTGCTGAGATGAATAGCAACACTCCGAATGCCCTTAAGTCCAAATTCAGCCCCAGGAAGGGCGGAGTGAGAAGGGGTGAAAAATAAAACATAAAAAATGACAGATTTTAGTCTCTAGTCCATAGTTTTCGAGGTCGCTGAGATGAATAGTGACACTCCCGATACCCTTTAAGTCCGAGTTCAGCCCCACAGGGGGGAGGGTGAGAAGGGTGAAAATAAATGTCAAAATGACAGATATTAGTGTCTAATCCATAGCTTTCGAGGTCGCTGAGATGAATACTGACACTCCCGATACCCTTTAAGTCCAAGTTCAGCCCCGATAGGAAGGGGGGTGTGAGAAGGGGTGAAAAATAAAACGTCAAAAATGACAGATATTAGTGTCTAATCCATAGTTTTCAAGCTCGCTGAGATGAATAGCAACGCTCCCAATGCCCTTTAAGTCCAAGTTCAGCCCCAGTAGGAAGGGGGGTGAGAAGGGGTGAAAAATAAAACGCCAAAAATGACAGATATTAGTGTCTAATCCATAGTTTTCGAGGTCCCTGAGATGAACAGTGACACCCCTGATACCCTTTAAGTCTAAATTCAGCCCCGATAGCAAGGGGGTGGGAAGGGGTGAAAAATAAAATGCCAAAAATTACAGATATTAGTGTCTAATCCATAGTTTTTGAGGTTGCTGAGATGAATAGTGACACTCCTGATGCCTTTAAATCCAAATTCAACCCTGATAGGGAGGCGGGTGAGAAGGGGTGAAAAATAAAATGTAAAAAATGACTGATATTGATGTCTAATCCACAGTGTTCAAGGTGGCTGAGATAAATGGGGACACTCTCAATGCCCTTTAAGTCCAAGTTCGGCCCCGATAAGAAGGGGGAGGAGTGAGAAGGGGTGAAATATAAAATACCAAAAATGCTGGGCAATGTAATTGAAGCAACTACCTTAACAGGAGAGAGAGAGAGAGAGAGAGAGAGAGAGAGAGAGAGAGAGAGAGAGAGAGAGAGAGAGAGAGTTGGTTTATTAGTTTTCATTCAGAGTTTTCCTGGGCAGTGTCGGGTTGGTCAGCTAGTATACCTATAAACAACATCCTCTCTGAAAGCTGCATTAAGGGTAACTACTCTTCACATAATTAAACTCTTGGATGAATTCCAGAAACTAGGTCACACAACCACTAAGTGCCATATTAGTCAATATGACCAAACAAGCGTCATAAAATATCTAAGACAACTCAGCCATCAGGAATCCACGCAAATTACGGGTGTGAGCAATCCTCAGTTGGCAAAGCAGTCTTCCATGTTCTTGGTATCTTACTACACCCCACTAGAAGTGCTGATCTGATAATTTCCAACACTTGGTTACTTGTTACGACCACCCAAATTCTCCGGTGAAAGATGACAATTATCCATAATATCTTTCCTAATATTTGAAAAATGTCCTTGTAAGGCAGTGCAGCAATAAAACTTTGCCTGCCACGCAAAATGGCCTGGTTGCCAGCCTGTCTGCTTTTCCATACCCAATCACCCACATGGGTGCTGATAACAAACATAACTGTCCTCTTTGTTAAAATGCCTCATCTTTTCTCATTAACTTCACCATTGGAATTATTAAAAAAATGAAATAAATCTTCGAAGCAAGCCTATTTATAAAAGTGAAGAAAAAATCTTCATAGAAACCGTCTCTGTCGGTTAGTCAGAATCTGGAGATAAACACCAGGCCTCCTACTTTCTTTCTTATCTTACCTTATTTAGGGAAAGCGCCCTACTGGCATAAGCCCAGCTTAATCTACACTAACCACCAGCCGATGGATCTAATGCGCCACAAATGAATAAATGCAACCCTATTGTGAGGATTCACTTATGCTTTAGGCAATGAGATATCATAGTTATGGGAGCAAAGGAACCCCATTTTATTTTGCAAACAAAAAATATTAAACTAAAGAATTAGCTCAATACCTGTTAAAAACATGTGATACAATGTGGCCTGTTATAACAGGAAACCACTTGAGAAGTCTCCTAATGTGATTTGATATATTGAGGTAGCCTTGATGATTCTAACAAAACTGCTCCAGTTAACTGAAAAAGGTTGCATGAAAACAAACTTTAATAAGCGTTAGAACACTGACAGCTAAGTGCGAGCAGCTGTACCAAATCAGTGAATTTAGCTGGTTATGAATGACTAGCCGGTCAACCAGGAACTACGCCTAACCAATGAGGAACTGTTACCCATAAAAGAAAAATATAAATCGAGATTCAACTTTTTGTTCCATCGGTCGTCCAATAATATATAATAAAATATATATTGTATTAAAAAATAGGTTTTGCATTGAATGAAGTTAGGGACGAACAAGGCAGGGCTTAACAGCGTGGGAAAATGATCGCAAGAGTCACCATGTAAAATATAGAAGAAAGCATTCTGTACCAAGAACCTCGTTCTTAGGGTGAAAAGCAGGAAAAAATGCATTTCCCTTGGAGGCAGAGGATAATAATGCAAAACTAACCTACTACCTTGCAGTTCGTGAGAGGGGCACGCGATTGGTTCGAAAGCTTGTCTCAGAACCCAGCCATTATTGCATCAAAGAAATTAATACCGTCATGCGATAAACCAAACCTCTCGCTCACTCTCAGCCCTACCCCCTCCCCCTCCCTAACCCCCGTACCATCCCCCTCCCCTCTCCCAAACTCCCACCCCCAACGCCAATCCCCCTCGCTCTAATGATCATGGTCATATTTTTTCTACAACTAAAGATGTGAATATTAACGTTTTTGGCCAATAAAGGAAAATTTAAGATTACTGCATCATTTAATGAAAACTGACTTATATTTTTACAAAATGACAATTGCGATAAAAATCCAGGTTTAATATAGAAAATGCTCATTCACTTGGTATTGTAAGTTTTCGTTTTATAAGTCTGAATATTCTACCTAATGATATCCGTGGATGGCTATACATTTAATATCAAAACTACAGGCAGAGACAGGGGGCAGTAGTAACAATGTTAAAAAGTGGAGAGAGAGAGAGAGAGAGAGAGAGAGAGAGAGAGAGAGAGAGAGAGAGAGAGAGAGAGAGAGAGAGAGAGAATAATTACGCAAAAACCAAATAAACTCTTTGAAATTTTAAGTAGCTGATGAATCATATGGTATGGGAAGACGTAACACTTTATCATTTTCTTATAAATATTATTATTGTATAAGGTCAAAAAAACCTGACGGAAAGTCAAAGGATAATACGCAAAGGAACTGAACCTAAACAAAAAACTCAAGAGAATGATACAATTATAAACGAAACATAAAGAGAAATAATGGTAATGGCGCTTTAAATGATTTCAGTAGAGCTAAAGGGTGTATTTCTTCAATTTACTCTGACACTTGAATGAATGATAACAATAAATTTTTTTTAATGAAACATAACAAAATTTTTATTTTTACAGAAGACGCACTTGATTTAGTAATAGGTAGTGCCTTGTAAATCGGCTTATATGTGCATATATATGAATGTGTATATATATATATCTATATACTGATAGGAAATAATAAATACACACACACACACACACACACATTATATATATATATATATATATATATATATATATATATATATATATATATATATATATATAAGTGTGTGTATGTGTGTGCTTATATGTTACACAATCGAGAATAAATCTTATGGCTTACATTTTGTTAAAAAGTCGAGAAGTCCCATGTATTGGTAGCTTGATAGTGACCGCATCAAAAAGGCTACTGGCAACATACATCTGTGCATACACACACTCATTCTCTCTCTCTCTCTCTCTCTCAGGTCTACAGCAAAACAAACGTTACCCAAAATAATTTATTTGACAATAATCTAACATAACTGGATTGCAAGAAACAAGAGAAGAAATAAAATGGAATACTAATGTTCACCAATTGATCAAATATATTAAAGTCCACCATATTCAACTAATTATTCTTTCTACATAGTTTTCCCACAATAGGTCAAAATAAGTCAAGGTCCAGTACATTCCCATTGAGTACATCTTAACCTCTTCCTCAGCGAAACATATGAAAAAGTAAAATAAAACCTTCATTAAACAAATGCAAAAAAATAAAGATATGGGAATACCTCCCATGTTACTTATAAGGTACACACAAATCTATGTTAAATGAAAGGAACAACCTACAGTTTGGGAAATCTAATATGTTTCCTACCTCCAAATAGCAATGTTCACAGTCTTAATCGACAGGTCTTGAACCACAGAGTCTTCATCAAAGACTTCTAATAATATTCAGGTTGATCTTCGAATGCCAGTTTGTTTGATAACTAATCCCTTCACACTCTGCGGCTCCGCCCAAAAAAAAACCCACATACAAACGAATTTTCCTGAACCTGGACATTTCCAGCGAACGCACTCACAAAGTCTTGTCTCTAGGCAGGGATGTTTTCACGTCTCAAGAATATCTGATGCACCTGGCACATATACAGTTCCACTAATCAGGATGTGCGCAAGACACCAGCTAATCATCCTCCCAGTGCCTTTAGCCACACTTATTAATAAAAAAATCTACTGTGTATTGTAATTCATAAAATATCTGTGATCTATGAGCTTTTCATATATATATATGTACAGTATGTATGTAGGTAGATGTGCTTATGTATATATATATATATTTTGGCTTCCTTGTCAGTATATGTATGTATATATATATATATATATATATATATATATATATATATATATGTATATATAATATATATATGTATGTATATACTGATGAAATAGAATATATATATACATATATAATAATGTATGTGTATATATATATATATATATATATATATATATATATATATTATATATATATATATATATATATTACAAAATATACAATTTACTTCAATTTTTTATGATGTGTATGTAACTGTAAGATTACAGTGACCTCTTAGTTTCTCAAATTCTTCACACTTTTTGGATACACTTGTTACTACAAAGCCTGAGATCCAAATGCAAAAATATAAAGCAATTCTGGCGTCCGTAGCAGTATTGGAACCCGCATCCGGAGTATCAGAACGGGGTTTCATTACCATGTTAAGGATGTCAGTTGCTTCTTATTCTTGCATTTGCATCCCAGGGTTGTGGTGACAAGAGTGTCCAAAAACTGTGAAGAATCTGAGAAGCTAAGAGGTCTCTGTGGTTTTACAATTACATACATACATGCATATATATATAGATTTTATATATATATATATATATATATATATATATATTATATATATATATATATATATATATATATATATATATATATATATATATATATATATATATACACACACATATACATATACATATACATATATGCATACATACATACATGCATATATATATATATATATATATATATATATATATATATATATATGTAATATATATATATATATATATTATTATTATTACAAGCCAGCCTTGGCCTTGGCCTTGGCAATGGAATGCTATGAAATGGCTGACAGTAATACAAAAAAGAGAGGAAAATAGAAAGAAGTTAACTAACCTTTGGTACTCCTTTTAGTCAAGTTACTGCAAGGTATAATTACATTCAGTGTTCCATTAATTACATTTACTCAATAATTAATAATAATAGTTTACAAAAAATACTATGGGCACATGTGAATAATAGTAAATGAGCTGCGATTATAAGGATTTGGCACTGCCATGAAAGATGAAATTCCTCGTCACACATGGATAGGTCCAGATGACAAATGCAAGGGGGAGCTGAGTTTCCTTGGTGACTCGCGATAAAGGAATCCCTCTGGAAGAGAGAGGAGTCAAATTAACTATGGGACTGGTGAGGACTGAAGCCCTAATACCACGCACTTGGAATATTAAGGATTCCCTAAACTAACAATGTGCCCACGAATGGCGCAACCAATCAAAACTCTCTTATATTGCACTGTTCACAAATTAGACTAGCATGCAAACAATGGGCGGCGGGCTGAAAAAAGGATCAACTAGGGGAACTAAAGGAGGGTTTACTGATTATGGAAAGAGAGAAATACATGTGGTGGATCACAGGATTTACTTGGAGGGGTTCGTTAAAAAGTCAAGAAATATTTCAGTAGGAGGAAAAACATGCTGTCAAAATACTCGAGTTGACCTAGGCTTACTGTAGGAGACCAAAGAAACGATCCAGTACATGGATATCCATAACTAAGGCCCGTCAAACATGGGGCACGGGTTGGCAGACCTGTGGAATGGGCAAGTGAGAACAATGACCATCCGCTCGCTACCAGAGCCAAAACACTTGTGAGAATGAATCCGGGTGCACGTGGCTGAGCTTGGGAAGCTGGATCGCTTTAGGGCCCAATATCGCCGCCGCCAGGGTAGTTCTTCTTCCAATCCTTGCAGCAGCGCTCCCTCGGCAACCTATAATGGTATGAGATATTGACGGCGGATGAGGAAGGATACAGGAAGGACAAAATGAGAGGAGTTTAATATATGGGCAGCCATTTTGTACTTTGTTTGTATGGGGCTGCCATTTTATGAGCGAAGGTTAACCTGCAAATAAAATTATATATATATATATATATATATATATATATATATATATATATATATATATATATATATATATATATATAATATATATATATATATATATATATAATATATATATATATATATATATATATATATACTATATGTATGTATGTATGTATGTAAATATGCATACATACATACATCTTGTTACATATATATATATATATATATATATATATATATATATATATATATATAAAACATTAAAACGTCTCCTCTGTTAAGAAGAGGCTCCAGAAAAAAAACAGTCATTGCACACTGATACTTTAAACTGATTAACTATAGACAAACCCCCTGTGCAGTTTAAGTTCCGTTACATTAGCTGCTTCACACACTTACACAGAAGACTCACCAGCAGTGCATCACACCCCGCACACACACATGTATATACATATGTATGTATAATATAATTATATACATATAGCGGAAGCTTTGCTGAAAGTCTCCATGTGTCCCTAGCTATATTTGTTAATTTTCACTTTTATGTATTTGTGGTGTTTATTTATACGGCCCACACCCACCTCACACACACACACACACACACATACACACACACACACACACATATATATATATATATATATATATATATATACATATACATATACATATATATACACACATCATATATATGTATATATATATATTTGTGTGTGTGTGCGAGATGTGTTTCTACCCCATAACTCTTTTCCATCGGAGCGGCTACCTATTACAGTCGACTCACTAGCAGGCCAATAAGTATATAATTAACTGCTGTAATCAACAGGCAAAGTGGATTTTAATTAAATGTTTGTAATCTTCTCTCCTCACCAGGATACAAACCATGTCACGCAATAGTGAAGTGATTACTGTTAACTGCTAAATCACAGGAAGACAAGGGCCATATAAATAAACACCCCAAATAAAAAAAGGTGAAAATTAACAAAGAAGTATTGCTGGGGACTGATCTTGTAGATTTCCCATAAAGCTTCCTCTATAGCAGAAAATTCCTCTCAAAATCTCTATTTTCCTCATTCAGTTTTTGAAGTCTCACTTTTGTCTCCTTTTCCCCAAGATGTAGTAGCTTCTCTTTTTTTTCCCGCTGATTCCCAACATTCTCTCCACATCATCAAACCATCCCAAAACATATTGTACCATTCTTTCACCTTTGCTAAGCTTTTCACCTCTTATAGTATGTATCTTCATCCTAATTTTCCCATGCCAAACACACTACATCTCAGCAACTTCAACCTTCTTGCTTTCATTCGCATTCCACAGCCATGCTGAATTTCTATGAAGGAGCTTAATGAAAAAAGTCCCACTATAATTGACCATCTTGCCTTCTATGGTCACTCTAAACATCTTCCCAACATTTTGTGGGAAATTCTTATCTATCTAACTACCTATCTATCTGTATATATACATATAATACATATGAATACACATACACACACACACACACACATATATATATATATATATATATATATATATATATATATATATATATATATATACATATGTATATACAATACATACAGACACTATTATATATATATATATATATATATATATATATATATATATATATATATATATGATCTGTTGCAAGTGTCCAATAGACTCTCTTTAGGTTCAGTGTTACTTTAATATCGATTCTTGTTCTTTTCGTCCCCTATCCTGAATACTGCACATCAAGAACAGATCGATAGGAGAAGTGAAATGAGAGGTGTAACAATTACCCCAGTTTAGCAGTCCCGGTGGCTAAGGTCACGTGACTCACTTACCTGACCGGGTCACGCACACATCGAATTAGGTTTTTTCTGCCTCGGAAGTTTTAACCGAGGATGTCAATCATTCCTTTTGGTTATCGGCGTCGTAGCTCAAAAATACTTTCCGGGTTAAAATAACTACTGCGGAAATGGGCCGTGATTTTCGGATGGAAAATGGTTCCTGTCTGTAGAGAGATGATGAATGTTTTGTAATTACCCTCCATCATTATAGAGAGTTTATATGAATTAACATTTTTCAGGAAGTTCGTGGAACGTGTATAATTTCTTCTACAGTAATTTTTCAAAGTTCTTACTAATTTTGTCACACATGAAAATTCTTTCAACAAAAGGTAGCGTTTAAACCATCTTTTTGTTACAAAACAGCAAAATAATGAACCCAGTATCTTGTAATTTTTCCCAATTGAGTTTTGTGGACTCGGTAATTACCAAGGTACTTCATACTGCAATTTTTCATTAGGAAAATACAAGCCAAGAAAAACTATACATTTACCATTACAGCTACATTTAAGAAACACCCAGCTGAAATTGAGCATATCACGTTTGTGAAGCCTTTTCTCTTGATGAGAGAGAGAGAGAGAGAGAGAGAGAGAGAGAGAGAGAGAGAGAGAGAGAGAGAGAGAGAGAGAGAGATCTAAGCTTTTTAGGAATTTGCGTTATAGCAGCAGGTCCTGTGCCATGACTTATACTGTCCCACTGTTATTGTTACGTCGAGAACTTCCTATTCCGTGTCGTGATTTTTCCCTGGTACTGAAGGTTCTCGGGATTATAATCATTTGTCGACTGAACTAGAACTTGATTTTGTCACGGTATCTTAAAAAAAAAAAAAAAAAAATAGGGGCCCGTCCGTGGGAGCTGCTGGTTTTTGAATAGAAGTTACATTTGCTCCCTTTTTGTATAAATAGTAATTACTCAATATTTTTCCAGTTTGCAGTCATTCTGCATATGATATGCTTGACACATTTTCTTTAGTCATGAATTTACCACAGTTTACGGAGAAAATCTCTGACAACTTGTAAATTTCGTTCGCATAGTAAATAAATACTCTCGGCGTGAATAACAGTTATGATCAATAGAGATACTCTCTGTTGCAACATTTGATCGAATTCAAGTACGTAGACTCACTTGCTTTAATACGGGCTTGGCAACTGCCTTATTAATAGTAATTCAAAGTGACGATAACAGACTAATTTTTTACCTAAAGGTTTAATAACTTAAAATCTACAATAGATCTCTGCTGAAGAAACCAAACTTGAAACACTGTATCACGTTCTGTTTATCACGCTTGTTTTACATGTTTTTTTTCTTGTTTTACAGAAAGACATTCATCATTTAAAAACAAGAAGCACAAAGACTTTATTCTCCCTAAATATTCAGATCTCGTTGACACATTGATTGCAATTCTAAATCGAGACCCGCTTGTAATGTAAGGTGGTTTCCGAGAAATCCTCGACAATCTTCTCGGTGTCGAGAGCCTCAAGCACCTTTAGCTGATCTGTCCTGAGACTCGTTTATCGGATTAAAATGTCAGTCACTTTGAATTCTTCGTCGCTTCCGAAAAGTATAAACAGGGGGGAAAAGAGCGGTCTCCGGCTCTGTAGATCTTTACAAGTTCTTCATAAAATTGTTCTTCACGCAATCTAGCTGTGTCATTAACTTTGTTATTATGATAACTGTTCAAATCATCATTTATTATTCATGAAAATATTTTTCTGCAACGCTGAGATAACTCTGAATAACACTACCTTAATTAGTAAAAGCACGCATGTAGCAGTGATGTTGAATCTAATTTCTTTCTCTATTGTTAGAAAATGAAGCTGTTACAATGACGAATTGTCGTGTGTATTCGTATAAGTTTGCATAAAGTAATTACTTACTTATCACGTAGCGCGTTTAGGTCATTATCAGAACGCATAAGATATTGAATGAATCCAAAAACTGTCATGATGTGAAATAATGATTACAAAAGAGAAAGCCATACTTTTCCACATTCTTTTTATGTTCCACTGCACGTTGGTTTAAACTGACAATTGGAAAAATATAGGACGTTATAACTGTCACTGTATATTTGGTCTCCTACGTGTTGCATGACCAGTGGTGTTTATTTATTTATATGTGTAAAATTGCTGGGGCGACGAACATCCTTTCCGTGACACCATAAACTAATCCTGACCGAAAAGAATGTCTGCCGAGGTACGAACAGCGGTTAAGCAAGCTGTCTTTTTCTGTATAGAAGTATGTCTACTATCACCTACTTTTTCATATATATATACATATACACACACATATGTATGTGAATGTAATATATATATATATATATATATATATATATATATATATATATATATATATATATATATATATATTGATATATATACACATATATACACACATATTTATGTACATATAATATACATATATGTATATATAAAATGTATATATATATATATACAGTATATATATATATATAAAATATATATATATATATACATATATATATATATATATATATATATATATATATATATATATATATCTATATATATGAATATATATATGCCTATATACACACATATTTATGTACATATAATATACATATATGTATATATAAATACATATATATATACATATATATATTTTATATATAAATATATATATATATATATATATATATATATATATACATATATATATATATATATATACATATATACTCGTATATGTGTGTGTGTGTGTGAATGGGTATCGGCTTGAGCTAGTGTCTATAAAAGGGCTGGCAAATCCCATCCCAAACACTTGCTGAGAACACGTAGGCTCTATCCTCTGGTCCCATTATTTTATAATATATATATATATATATATATATATATATATATATATAATATATATATATATATATATATATATATATATATATATATATATATATATATATATATATATATATATTTACCTTTACCCGTATGTTCTAGAAAGTAAGGGTTCAGCTGATACTACTGCTGAAATATTAAACTGTAATAATATAAAAATTATATATATAAATTATATATATGTATATATATATATATATATATATATATATATATATATAATAATTTACTGACAATAACTGTCTTGGAAGAAATGCTGTTTTCCTCGATGAGAGAGCTCTTGTGACAGTTGTTATTTTACTCGCCACCAATATCAGTAATTATATCATCCTTCTCAATAATGTTTTTTTTTCTCGAGGACAACATTTATGATTACGCGATTCTAAATCTAACCTTGAACCTACCACAGATGATAATCCTGACGTCGGACATTATACAGATTTAGCTTAGACAACATACCAGAGAGTCAAAGTTGGAAGCAGACGATTAATACAGAGTAAATACTATAAGAATGGAATCATATTGTTAAGTATAAAAATATCTTGCTTGTGGGGCGTTGCGTTTCGTTTCAAGGAAATCACTTAACAACCAAAATACCTTCAAAGGAACAGGTGAAGTTCTGAAGTCTCTCTCTCTCTCTCTCTCTCTCTCTCTCTCTCTCTCTCTCTCTCTCTCTCTCTCTCTTACACAGAATATTACGTCAATTACATGGGCACTTTGGGCAAAAGGTTATCAGAAAAACTTTCCAGGCAAAGTATCTTTTCCTCTTATTCTGTTTGTGTCCCCTTGGTTAATTTCATGCTTGCCCTCTTGTCCTTACACCCAGTTATAAGAAAACATTCGGTCAATAAAACTGCTTGTTCAACATGAAAAGACGGATGAGTCTAAAAAAAAGGCTGCTCATTGTGTTTTAAAAATTCCGCACAATACAATAAATAAATTTAAAGGGTGAGTGCGATGCACCAAGTTACTTGGGGTTTTTAGGACTGTTGTACCTGAAGACATATCACTCACCCAGACACATTTTATCATGTTCGGTTTTTATTCTATTTGCGTTTTTATACGTAAATGGGCAATCAATCTGTGAGCCTGGTATCATTTCGTGGTTCTAAATATGTATAAAAGGAAGCAAGTGATAAGGCTTTTAAGAAAAAAGGGGATTTCATATGTCGACATGGTTAGGTTCCCAAGACCGCATCGTTATCCACAGAGAAAAACGGCATAATGCGAAACTGAGGTGGCCTTAGACGCTGTTTGGTTCTTTTATCCTTTAGGAAGTGGATTTTTTGTAACATTTCGTACAATCTACAATGTTGTGATGATATCACGCTAATAGACCTTTGGCAGTAATCATTACCAGTTGAGCATAGGCCCAACCTACGAAACTTTTATCAGATCCCTCTGAATGGTTTTCTGTTTGTCTAAGGAATTCTCATTTCACTGCATCGATTCTCCTCATTATCTTCATAAGTTTTATACTATAAACCTTATTTTGAATTCACAGACTTTTAACTGAAAACCTTTTAACATCTTATTATTCAACAGCAACTGGTATCCTAAGAATCCAGTAGTCACACTGACGCATGTACTCACAGAAATAGAGACGAAATTACACAGATTTAAATCTAATAATTCTTTTATCTTAATTTGACCCGTTTCTGTCTCCACTAGTTACAAAAGCACTACATTTGAGACAGGGAGAGCTGTTATTTTGGGAAGGATGGACCTTTAGGGGATCTTCCTCTCTCGACAGAGAAAAGTATAGAGTGCATTCCAGATTCGCATGGCATATCGAAAAAGGTCTAGGCTACATTAGGCTACATACATCTTTTCTTCCTTTTCTTTTATTCATACCTCGCAGCACACTTGCTTTTTGATCATGTGCACGGATGGCACGGTAGGAAGCGGAGAAGAGGCTGTAAAATGTTAAGCCGTCAGACATCGCCAAAAGCATTCCTAACTTCGCAATTTACCACATCTGTCAAGAATGTAGTGGCATTTTAGAAACTTCGATCGCCATAAATAGAGTGACGTCGTTAAACCTAAGATGTATTGCCATGTATATTCTAGTAAACTACGATGTTACACCTATTTTTTTGTTTTTTAATTCAAGTCTACCAGAATATCTATCTAAATAATACTTCTTACTGCATTCCTTTTCCTCATATATAACTCCATATGATATTTTTCATGTACGCTATCATAAAAGCGATGCATTTAACCTTTAATCGAAATGCATAATTCACAGAAAAGAAAAAAATTAACGCCTTCCCGCCTGTAGAAAAATATTTCGAAAGATTTGTGTGAAGTTATTATCATAGTTCTACCAACACAAGACGAGTCACGCAAGGGAGAAAATCTGGATTAAATGACTGGTTGTGAAAAATCTGGCATACTAACTACTAGGGTTGCTGAACTCCTCAAAAGAATACTAATTGGTAAGAAAATCAATCAAACATCAGGATTATTAAAGAAACATAAGAGCACAAAGCAGAACAGCTAGCTGCTGTATTATAATTTAAAATTATACTTAAAAGGTACTTCAATAAGAAGTACATTTGTTATTTTGTGTAACAAAGCTTAAAAATGCCATTAGAGCTGTACAGTATATTCTTTGCTAAACTATAATTTCCAAAATTATCTAAAGTCTAAAAGAAAGTGGTCTCTCAGTTCCCGGATACTGTGACATTCAGCCAGCATAAGCAAATCAATCAGCGGGTCTACAGTCACCAGAAAAGGAATCATTCCCGCCATTTATGAGGTAACCACACTGAGGAGGAGGGTAAGCACCTGAAAATGTAATGGGCTAACCAACAGCAACTGGGGTTTTCCACATGACTCCACGAAAATCGGTTTCGAAGCTTTTACATAACAAGGTTCTGTTCTGCTGAATCCAGATTGCCTACAATGTTGGTTCATTCCCTCAAAGTAACACATATACAGTATGCACACACAAGTGTATATATGTATATATATACACATATATACACACACACATATACAGTATATATATATATATATATATATATATATATATATATATATATATATATATATATATATATATATATATATATATAACATGACAGTAAGGCAGTACAAAACCAGAAAGCGTAGAAGACAGCATGAAACGCAAGTCACTTCATTCTTATTGCGACGTTTCGAGACCAATGTCTCATCATCCTGGCTAAAATGAAAGACAAAATACTGATAAACAATACAGCATAAAAAATTATTTTTCGTTGACACGCAAAACACATTGAATAAAGCAAAACAAGCAAGATACAAAATAGAAATAAAAATTACTCTACAAAAAAACACTATTAAAATTAAGAGTAGTTAAAAAGAGCCCTTGTATCAGCGGAGTTCAGCTGCTGTATGGACGGTGCACCGAAAGTAAACTACAAGAAGGGCGTGGTTTAAGCTATGTACAAGGGAACAGATGAAGAGTAGTTGTTGAAGGTGGGAACTTGCCTCTTGATAGCAAGAGATTCTAGTATTGGAAGGTGGTGCTCATATGGACTTGATAATAATATCTTGACATCCTCATAATTTATATTAATTTTGCAAAATTTCACATGATTCCTAATGTCAGATAGTTTACACCCTGTACGGAAACTAATGCCCATATGTGCATCACATCTCACCTTAAGCAGGTGGCGCGTGTTGCCAATGTAAGTCTGCCTATTGCATCGGCAGCAAGTATAAATATAGACAACACCGGATTGCGTTGAGGGAGGTAATCTGTCTTTATGATGCAACATACTACCAATAGTCCTAGGGTTCATTAAGACAAGCTTGACATCAACAGCCGGAAAATAATTAATTAAAATTCTCCTTAAGTAAGGTAACAAAGAGGTGTCATGCATATAAGGAAATCGTATGTAGAACTTGAGTTTATGGGCCAAATGTATTGCTGCTCGAGGATGAAATGAAATATCCAGCTTTTTCCTGACATATTTCATCAAGAGATTATGAGGATAACAATCTGATTTAAAATAAACGTAAAGGATTCAGATTCCTTTGTGGAAAAGACTCCAATCAGAAGTTAACGCCATATCTCTGTGAAGGAGGGTAGACAATGAATTTAATTTAAAAAAAAAAAAAAACTATAAAAGTTAAGACCAAGGCCTATGAAAGTTGCCTTTCGAAAAATACCTGTGTGAAAACGGTCGTCATCACGGATGACAATAGTATCTAAGAAAGGTAGCTGGTTATTGTTTTCCAATTCATTTGTAAATTTAATGTTGGAATGTACAGAATTGGCATACTGTAAGAACGAATCACAATGCAAATGGCCCTTAAAAAGAACAAAAGTGTCATCCACATATCGGCGATAGAATAAGGGTTTAAAAGAAGAGGGACAACTGTCCAGCAGCTCGCTCTCAAATTTGTGCATAAAAATGTTAGCGAATGTGCAATTCAGTGGGTTACCCATGCCCATACCCTCAACTTGCACATATACCTCACCATTACAAACAAAGGCAGGGTCTCGCACTGCCAACTCTGATATCTTCTTAAAATCATGACGGTTGAAACCATGGCGAACACATTCATCTTTAGTAAAAATAGTGTCTAAAATGTACTCAATTGTTTCTTCCAAGGGTATATTAGCAAATAAAGATTCTATGTCAAAGCTAGTCATGACTAAATCGGAATCCTGACACAAAATGCTATTTTTTGAATTCTAAGGAATTAGAAAGACTAAATTCATTATTAAAGGAGCTTTCCAATAAACGGATCAGATATTTGGCAATTTTATAGCCAGGCGTGGTATAAGACGAAAGGATTGGCCTAATCGGAACATTTTCCTTATGTATTTTCGGGACCCCATACATGACACCAAAAGAAGAGCCAGTGACGAAAAGCTCATCGTAAGTAGCCTGATTAATTGTATACTTGCCCTCTAGGTCCTTTAAAAAACGGATGCTCCTGTCCTCGTTTTTAAAAATGAGTTTAAAATCTTTTTCGCCAATTTTCCGAAATTTAGAGTCATCCGATAGAATAATTTGCATCTTGTGAATGTAATCAGCCCTATTTAGGACAACGGTTCCTTTACCTTTATCTGGTTTTTGAAAAATCAGGTCTTCCTTTTTACTCAATTCACGAAGTGATTAAATCTTCTTTATTAAAGAAAGGAGCCCATCTAGTTTTCAGTTTGCTATAATTAGGGTGGGCAAAAGCTGGTAGTTCGGTTTGAAATTTCGGCATAATTGCATTTAAAGGTAGGTTCTTTAGTCTGGAAAGAAGCACCTCAAAAGGCAGGTAATATTCATAGTACGAGGGTTTATAATTAGGTAAACAGAAACCCAGCCCAAAAGATAAAAGAAATTCCTCCCTCTTAGTTAAGTTGTAATCGTAACCGGAGAAATTGAACACCATTTTATTTCCTTTGCCTGTAAAACTAGGTTCAAAGATGCCTAAATTCTTTAGTTTATCATTATGGGTATTTTTTACCTTTTCTGTATAGGAATTCAGGTCCTTAGATAGTAGCCAGTTAAATATAATACGCTCAAATAGCGTAAGGCTGTTATGAATTTCATTGTGCAAGGGTTGAATGCGTTTGACATGTTGTGCAATAATTTTCTCTTTAGTACAAATCTCAATAGTTAACAGAGCTATGGTAGAGTCATGATAAAATTTGGTATTATAGAGAGCGTCGATACAACTTAATTCCCTTATACTAAAAATAAAAGGCTCATCAGCAAAACATCGACCCTCATAAATAGTCTGAGCCACTCACACCTTTCATGCACCTACAGTATATTCGTCCTTGCGGCACATCCAGTCAGTGCTTCCTCGGGATCACCCTCCCTCCTCTAAAGCTACGGAATTATAGACACTTTTCACATTCTTACTTCCTCCGTCCTCTTTATGTGACCCAACAACTTCAAAACTCTGGGATCCACCTTTCTCTCGGGTAACCTATTTAATGCATATAGTTCACATCTGTGTTTTTCTCACCCTTTCAACTTTTCTTATTCCACATAAACTATGCAAACAGTTTATCTTGACAGCTTTAACTATATTAGTCATCCTCTTGATTACCTATAACATGATCTCTAAAAATATTTGATCCTTCACCAAACCTTCGATTTCATCACTCCACAAGTTAGACATTTCGCGCGATAAACCACCAAGATCGATGCACATTCACCCTCCAAAATCTTCTACCAGAAAATTATGAAGCTGGTCATTATGCTTACGACGACCCTAAGAAAATAGTTCATACCCTGTTTCTTGATCTACGTTCCGATCAGGATCGAACAGCCGTGGAATGGTTCTTGGTGTGCAACAAACATTCCCAACTGTTCAAAAGATCCACGATGAACATCTAAATACAGAATACGCAAGTACAAAATGCACCGAAGTTTCTTCGGCGCAACCGAGTTTTCTGTACAGCGTGTAATGCTGTATGAAACTCCCAGCCGCGGCCCGTGGTGATCTGTGTTGTTGGCACCTATAGCGGTGCCAGACGCACGGTGATGGCTAACTTTAACCTTAACTAAAATAAAAACTACTGAGTCTAGAGGGCTGCAATTTGGCATGTTTGATGATTGGAGGGTGGATGATCAACATACCAATTTACAGCCCTCGAGCCTCAGTAGCCTAGTTTGTAGGATTTGAGGGCGGACAGAATTGCGGACGGACAGACAAAGCCATCTCAATAGTTTTATTTACAGAAAACTAAAAATGGGTCCGGACTAATACCGAGGTTTATTACCTTACGATCCTTTCACCCATAACAGAACCATGAAAAACATTCCTGGAAAATCCACTCTTCCACATTTGATAATACAAATACCGGCAAACAAACAAACTTATAAAAAAAAAAAACGAGAAGCGTATCCACCTCTCAGATTCTGTAATAAAAATATTTTATTAAACCACTATATTCAAATAAGAGTGAACAAAGGTGCGGCATTACTTACAAAAATTATATATATATATATATATATATATATATATATATATATATATATATATATATATATATATTATTTTTTTTTTTTTTTTTTTTTTTTTTTGCGTGTGTGAGCACTAAAACATAATCATTGCACGTCTCGCCCACACATCCCGACTTTCAGAAAAAAGTGAAATACAAAAAGCAATAAAAGGGGAGAACTTGCCATAACCATCAAAATCAGATTCGTTGGGACATATACAATTTACACGGAGATGAAATTTGTACCCAGAGTTTCGCATTGCTCTTGAGTGAATATTAAGGAGACTCTCCTGTGAAGAGCAGGACCTCGTCTTTACTCTTTCCGTTCCCTCTTCTGGAGTGCATCAGAATGAGAAATGCTCTCCGAGGGGCATAAGCCATAAGGAGATTGCACTGGGAGAGAATGTCTTATTTCACTTCAATATCCGGTCATATCAACGATAATATTAAGGACGTTTAAAGCACTTTCAAGAAAGTATGGGGGCTATATTATACGAATATTGTAGTGAGATGCAATATCTTATGCTAATTTCAGTGAAGGTCTTATCATAGGACTTGAAAAAAATTCAGAAGAACGCTTTTTTCCTTATTCATGGCAATTATGAAAATTAAACATAAAACAAATTTTAAGCTGTGCGCAGGAAACAACCAGACATCAGTCTGATCACGGAAAAACTCCATTAAACGAAATTCATCAACATTCAATGGATAAAAGACGACGTCTATAAATATTTACATTTGCAATAAATGCGCAGAGAAAGGGACTCCAAAAGATGAAGGAAAAATGGAAGGAAATGTGAGTGAACTGGGAAAATGGACCCTGAACTATTCTAAATGGGTGTTTTCAACTGAGAGAGAGAGAGAGAGAGAGAGAGAGAGAGAGAGAGAGAGAGAGAGAGAGAGAGAGAGAGAGAGAGAGACTCACCGACATTTTTGAGAGAAAAATTTTAAGAAGGTCTGTATACAGTGAGAGAGAGAGAGAGAGAGAGAGAGAGAGAGAGAGAGAGAGAGAGAGAGAGAGAGAGAGCCCTCCTTGTCGCCATGCAGAGGTTTGCCATTAGCAGCTCAATATGTAATTTCCCTTGGCAATAAGGGGGCGCTGCAGAGATCTCACGCAAGCGATGGAAGAGAGGGTTGGACGGAATACTGTTGCTTCTGAGCGTTGTCTCTCCCTCCCACTTGGAGGGATGGAAAGGAATGAAAGAGGAGGAAGGGATGGAATGGAATAAAGCTAAATATTGCAACATCTTGTGGTAAAAGTTTAACAAATGGTGCAGACCCATTAAGGATGCTCATCTGTACAATTCATTGTCTTCCATATGTGAATCTAAAATAGACTTACTGAGAGACAACGTTAACATGAGGTAATTAACAAAATGAACAAAATACAGGGGATGAAAAATCGACACTTGTATTTCAATTTCCTCATTTAAGGCAGCTTTGCTTTTTTTTCTTTTTTTTGCAATTATCTTTTGTGATTTAACCGGTAGGAAATGATGATGGATAATGAAATGGAAAAAAGAGCACGCTCATTAAATATCAACACCAACAAACGAAAAAGACAGGAAAGAGAATTAACAAGATATGGGACCAAGATAAAAAGTGAGGGTGAGTAAAAGGGCAAACAAAGAAAAGCAAACAAAACGAAGTTGAAGCCACTCATTAATTTAAACAGGTTTTTGTTATAAAGATATACTTTCCAACCAAATATCCGTTTGATGTTGATATAGTTGCAACATCTTTTTATGAATTTTGGGCAAGACTTTCCATCTATTTCGTTAAAAAAACATCGCAAATTTCATGATACTTTCCAGCTTGAAAAGTTACAAATTATCATACGACGTGTGCACATGATTCGTAAACATCAGAAATATTGCTAATCATCTCAAAATAATAAAACGCAATATGTACACACGTAGAAATTTTTCCTTATATTTAGGCGAAAGCATCATTAGGGAAGTTCATGGTGTCTGACAATATGCAGTCTCCTGTCACACAGAAAAACAGTTATTTATCCACAGAAAACGTTCAATAAAAAGATTAAATTTTAAAACAAGCAAATTTAAGAAACATCTAAAGATTTAAAAAGAGACTGATAAACGAATAAAACTCAAATCCTTCAGAAAATGTATAACCGTATTTTTAAGAAAATATTAAGAGTGCCAAATGGAAAAGTCACTGAAACATCATTCCCCTTCCCCCTCCCCAACCCTTCTGTCTGTCTGTCTGTCTGTCTGTCTGTCTGTCTGTCTGTCTGTCTGTCTGTCTGTCTGTCTGTCTGTCTGTCTGTCTGTCTGTCTGTCTGTCTTTAAAAGGAGATCGGCAAGCCGTGAAACGGAGTGTCCTATCAAAACCAGGCCTAATAAACTGAGAAATGAGAAGAGTCTACAGCAAGAACATTGAAATGACCTGGAATTAAAATGTCCTCATTTGCTCAAAGATTATTATTTTTGTATATTTTATTCTCGCAAGTCTGTTTATAACTACCCTTTGATGACCAAGCATTAATTTCCACTCAATGCAGATTAACACACACCACTGAAAAACATCTCGGTCATAAACACTACTTGCAGTTTCCACATTCAAGCGATATTAACGCGATCTTCAATGTGAAGATCGGTTTTTCCCATAAGATCTATAATCTAACTTTCACAGAGTATAACACACTTAGGGCCTTCATATTCAACTCGGGCCATTTCGTAGATTCGCTGTAATTCCCTACAAAGAATTTGAGATACTATCATCTTGAAGGCAGTCGACAAACTTGCACCTCTTCATGGAATCCACGCACAAAAGATAATGCTACAGAAATGGAATGGAGATTCCAGAACTCCTTGATGAGCAATATCGTAAGAATTTCCGACATCTGCAGTACGCAGTATTATCAACTGCATGAACATGACGCTGCAAAGTTTTTGTTTCCCCAAAACACATCCGTCAATTTCATAAAAGGGAATCTCAAACGCGAGCTTATGAGCAGGGCAGTGATGGCATCAAATTCAGTAAGCTCGTCTGTAAAGAACGTTACATATCAGGTATCAAATTAATCTGTCGTGGGGAGTCATCTCAGGTTATAAGTGCTAACCTGGAACAACTGAGTGGTACTAATAAATTCCCACGAATAAGATCAAAACTCGACAATAATTCAGTTTTAAGAATATAATCTTTTGACTTTATCCTACCTTCTAACTATCACAACAAAAATATGCCCACGATTCAAACAAAAATTACAGCCAGTCAAAGAAAATGAAAATGAAATAAAATGTAAACATTTTTGAGCTTGAAAATTTAATGGCATCATTTCAAAGGAACAAATAATGAGAGCGAACATGAAGTACAACAGGTGCTACTGCCGATTACAGTAATTATAGCAAACTAATTATGGGTAATTAAGATCCACCGATATGAGAACCTATTAGCTAACAAGGCAAGCACTGGATATCAGTCGACTAATATCTCAATAAACATTGTTCTATCGACCATCTCTCTCAGGTTATTTTCATCTGATGGATTACCTGCGTGCGGCGTCGGGCCTTGAGTAAGGAAACAGTTTTCATACATAAAATAAGTTTTTTAGTCAGCTTTGTGTTATGACAGAAATGAAAAAAATATCGTTGTCAATCACGCCAGCATCTCAACATTAATCAAAGAGACATCTCTTCCCTCAAATGTAAAAGGAACAACTGGTTGGTTCCGAGAAAAAGCAGCACCTTCCCTACGGAAGTCTGGCAAAGGTGGTACCTGGAATGACGCCAAAATCCCGATGATCGATTGAATTCGGTTCTGTACTGACACATGAAAATCCATTTCTTCAGACGGGTACGGAAAATCTTCAAGTAATCATCTCACGTGAATGAAGGTTACCATTCGGCGGTATGGCGAACGTCGACATTTTCTTCGATACTTCCCTTCATACACGTTTGAAAAATCATCAATCTTTAGATACTACTCACTGATTTATCTGATGCATAAATAAGCGTCCCACCTGCCAGGTCATCGAGTCCTTGAGAGATTATTATTTGCTGCAGTTATATCATTCACAAAAGGTTATGAAGGCGCATGTAGCAGCTTATTCATGTTACCTAAAACTCACTCACGCACAAACAGACCAAGACATACACACACAAATATGTGTATATGTGTATGTATATATATATATATATATATATATATATATATATATATATATATATATATATATATATATATATATATATATATACATACATATATATACACACATAATATACCTGTCTACCTATCTACCTACTATATATGTATATATGTACGTATATACATACATACGTACATACATACATACGTACATACATATATACATATATATGTATATTTATATATATGTATGTGTATATATATATATATATGTGTATATATATATATATATATATATATATATATATATATATATATATATATATATATATATATATATATATAATATATATAAAAATTCTACGTACACTAAGTTTAAAAATATCAAGCTCTGCAAAAGGATTTAATGTAAAATGAAATATTTGATGAAGCGAAAATGTCGGACGAACGACATTTTCGACTTTCAAAGGTCAGAATTTTTACCGTTAATCCAAAAGACGGATTAAACACGGTAAGGTTGGCTGAATTACTAATTTTAAACGCCTGTAACAGTGAAATGTAATTTCAGGTCCAAAAATTGAAGGCTGTCTTCTTGTTTGTTAGTGAAAAGCTGAACTTTTAAGTGAATGGTGAATAGTGTGCATCAGAAGTACTATATTATGAAAACCCTGTTTGCTAATCTAAATGCCCAACTAGATATAGTTTGCGATTTTCAAAAAATGGACCACAGAAACTAAGTTCATTTCTGAATTCAGACTTTCCTAACCATCATTGATCTTAATCAGAAATTTGATATTGGAAATTTACAATCTAAGTCAAATCAACCAGAGCTTAAATTCAAAATCTACAATCAAATGCCGAAATGAAATCAGATGTTCCTTATCTGAGTTCAGAATCAAAATTTTAGTTCCAAAATCTCACTACAAAGTTTATTTGCAAGTGTCAAACACTTCATTACATTACAACGTTTTTTTTTTTTTTTTTGAATGGGAGAAATAATCACATTTTAGTCACAGTCGTTAGGGGGAACTCAGACGAATTTGTGATAAATGGCTGTAAATCTGCAAAAATGTTACTGAATGATTCCTAATTGTCTTAGTAAAACACCGGTAGTAATTGTTTGCGTTATATAACTTTTGGAATTACCCAGGTACTACACTGTACTTTGTATGCATTATTCATCACATACTGTATGTACATGTATGAGGAATTAGAGAGAGATTGCAAACTGTGACGATTAAAGCTGGAAAAAAAAAAGAAAAGCAGCAGTCAAAAGCCTATAATAGGACTTGACATTACTCCCTATGTCAAATGAAGACAATGAAAACCATTAGATCAACAAATTCATCTTTTGTTTTATATAATTAATCAAACTTTGTGAAGAGGCCACTGGTAATCACAAGCATAACTGGCAATTGCTTCAAACCATTTTAGAGACTATGGCACTTTTTTTTTTTTTATTACATTAAGTTCTATCTCTAATTTAGGATTCTGCGAGATGAGGGTACTTTACGCTGTACTTTTACCATCGTTGCCAACGATAACAGTATTAAGAATGGACGAACAACGATAATCTTAGAGCAAGTAAATTAATGTTGAAGAACAAACAGAGCCAAGACACAACAAAATGGCAAAAAGTCTATTTCCACTGTTGCAGCTTTGATAATAATGAAGTCGCAGAGAACCTGCAATTTATATAAAAAAAAGTAATGGGAGAGGAATTTCCGATTACACAAAATAGAAAAACTAAACAGCAATCGATTTCTTCTTATATTACTTGCAAGGAATGCAAAAGGGAAAAAAGAAAAACGGAGCAGTAGTAATAGCAGGAGAAAGCCGCCCTCTGAGCGGGAAGCCTCTAAGAGGAAGGCGATATCACAGTGGCAAACAGGATTTAATGAAGGCCATTGAAGTCGTTATTACAACTTTCATTCCTCATTTGCGGCGCTAACGAAGATCAACTTGCCGCCTGGCTGCCTATTAGAGGGGCTCGCAGTGGGCACTTACGTCATGTTTATTGGCCCGCCGGCCTTCCCCGTGACCCTGCCCCCGTCCCCAGCGACGCCCAGGGATTCGTGCTTTCTCGTTTCACGCCGGTTGTGATTACGAAGAAAGACAAAGAGATTTAAAAGTGTGATTAAGGATGCAATGGCAAATTTATACTGATGGGGACTACCAGCTCGTCCCAAATAAATGACAAGAAAATAAAAGATGTCTAATAGACTCGGCAGTCGCAATCGTACTCACGCAGATTAATAAAATTTAATTGCATTTCTTGACGTCTATGCTTGCCTGCTTGTAAGTCCGCCCCGAGACGAAAATGATTATGTCCAATTTCAGCGTAACCACGCTCAGGTCGTTGATGTCAGAGCAAAAGGAAAATGTATGTAATCCAGGTCAGTCTCTCGTGGCAACAATTCAAACTGAATGGTAAAACTGATATATACAGTATATATAATATATATATATATATATATATATATATATATATATATATATATATATATATATATATATATATATATACTGTATATATATATATATATATATATATATATATATATATATATATATATATATATATGTTGCTTTTGGGAATCAAAACTAAAAAGGTGTTTTTGATAAATTCTGTTTTTGTGATAAACCCCTAGGCTTAAGGACTCTTGCAGATATGAGAAAACTACGCTTTCCTTTTATAGTTGCATAAGATAATGTTTTAGCTTGTTTTTAAAGTCCTTGTATGTTACTAAATGTTTATGTTACTAAATGTTTACTTCGGCAGTAAATATGACTATACCAACGGATTCACTGGTACTGTGACTTGGATCGCCTCTTCCAATAGGGGATGGTTCCAGTTGGCGTAGTTGACTTTACTCATTATTTACATTAAGGCTGAGATTTTTATATACTATGATGGTCTCTGGATGTTATTATTGCACTATTTTGTTATTTGTGTAAATAATGTAAATTCTGAAGTTTTATAATAACCATATATAATAATGGCTAGGTGTTAAAATTTTTACCTGTTGAAGGTTTAGTGATTGAACCAAGTTGTAACAATTGGTGCCCAGACCCAGACCGAGTTAACATTTCCCTTTAACGTTTAAGTGTTTTTCTATGCTTGTTAAATATGCCCAATATGAACATTCTGAATTTGTGCAGGATGCGTCCATTCAGCAAGTGTGTGGTATTGAAGGGCGATTGCATAAGATTAGTTCAACACTAAAATTCAGGTTACGAGGTAATGGAGGAAAACCAAAATCTTTAATGGAGTCTTCAGTCAGCTAGAAGATTTGGAAATACTAGATGAATCTGCTTTTACTGTATGCGAGGAGGATGAAAACAATGCTTTGTCTCCATGGAAGCTAGAATTGATTGGCCGAGAGAAATGGGATTCGAAGCTCATGAACGTGAGGCTGAGAAATTTCAATTAGATTCGCCGCAAAGAAGGGCTGATCTAATTTTGGTTATCCCTCCAAATGTTGTTAACTAATGTTTTGGCAAAACTAGTTTCTGAATTTGATGAAAGTGATCCGGATTAATTCTTCCTTCACTGTGAGAAAATAGCTCTAAGTAGATGGCCCAGAGAGCATTGGCCTGTGTTGATTTGAAGTTTCGAAAGGTAAGGGCAGTTCTTATTGCTCTTAATATCATTCACATTTCTGATTATGGCACTATAAAGGAAGCTTGGTTTTCCAAGCATTTAAGCTTACTAATGAAATTAACAGAAATAAATTTTAGAAATATGAGAAAAGGTGAAAAGCAGACGTCTCTATAACACCCTCACTGACTAACCAAGATTTTTGGTAGATGGATGACTCCTGCTACTCTGGCCGAGAATTACAGCTTAATCCATAATGTCAAGAATCGGCGTTCAAAAAGACCATGGAAAAAGCCAAAAGTGAATCTTCTCCTTAGGTTATGAGAAGTAGTAACGGTTAATTTTGTCCTAAAACAAAGTTGAGGGATAGCAAAGATGCCAAGGCTTCTCAGCAGGAAGAGGGTAAGGGTGCTGTGAATTTGATATATGTCAAAATCTGCAATTCGTCATTCCAGAGAATCTGTGGATCCACAGTGTGGTTTAAAACCATTTCAGTTTGGGGGTTTGTTTCAGCTTCAGAACAATATGCAGCTGTGAATGCAAGTATCACATCAAGACTGATTTTTATCAGATATTATTAAAGGTACCAAGCATAATATGGGTCTTTTATTGACTCGTGATCTTTCACGGTATTGGAATTACAGTTGTGGACCCACTGTGTCGATTTTATTTTACGATAGTTGTTTACTGGGTACACATAATGGCTGTGGAAGATTCCTTCAGTGTAAATGACATTCCAATACTATTTGCTAATGACATTGTTGGGTGGAGAGTTGTTCCAGACCCAATTGTAAGATTCAACCCTTGCTAACTTGGACAGAGAACAGCCTGGTCTTTTTCCCTGTTGCATTGTGACTGGGTGGAACTAGATATGACAGCTGTACGGATGGTTCAGTTGCTAATGCTGATGTCAACCATTCTACACAAAGTAGTAATGCTGATAGTGTTAAGAAGAATCTTGACAGTTTTAAAGAATTTAAAACTTGATACCCTGTTTGAAGACAGTAACTCACATGAATGTAGCAACATTGTATGATAGCTCTCCCGGGGAGTGTGTGTGAATAATTATGTACTTGGTGAAGATGAAAATGAAAGTTTAGTCTGTAATTGCTAGCAAAGATTTAATGATTGAATTACTGGCTGGGATTCAGTGACTGAACCAAGTACGATTGAATAAGTTCTTCAATATTGCTTTGAAATGAGTTTAGGGTTCATCCGGTTTGTTACTACTATACGGCAGGAATCTTCCTTTTAACCTTTCTAAACGTACATCTTGGAGTGAGATACATCAGGTTCTGTTGCCTCATAAGCTAAGGTCTCATGCACTGAAAATACCTCACGGTCTTAGAGCCTTTGAGTTGGAAAGACTGAGGATAAGATATGGAATACTTTTATCAGCCTAGTTTAATAAAAATTTATCCTAACATTAGGCAATTAAAATTTTGGGAGTAAAACGGTACCTGTCTACCCCCTACAATCCAGAGTTGCAAGGAACCTTGGAGTGATTCCACCAGATTAAGAAATTTGCCCTGAATAATTTGTTAAAAAGTAAAATAAAGATGGAAAGTTTAGACAAAATATCTGAATAGAGAATTTAGTTTTGGTGATTAAGCACTGATGTTTCTGCCTGTTAGAAAATCCCCCCCTACAGTGTTAATCTGAGGGTCCGCTTAGAACCTCTGAAAAACATTGTATATTAAACTGTCACTGAAACTCCAAGAAGGAAAAATCAAAGACTAGCGTATGTGGACTTAGTTTAGGAAATTTTGTGCCGCAGAAAGTAACGATAAAAATGTGGAAATAACTAATGTCACATGTAACTGAAATTTAATTTTCTCCTAAACAAGAAATAAGACTAATTCCAGAAAGTTGCCTAGTCCTAAAGAGACTTACTATTTTATCTTCTTAGTAAACAGATGGATGCTATTTCCTTACTGGAAGAGTGTATAGCTAGTTTTCAGGCAAATCACGTCCTACTTGTGTGGTTCTCTATAATGCTCTTCAACCTGGAATTTAACTATTCTGGATAAGTCCATACAGACTCCTCTTTTCAAAAAAGAGTCAATGAAGAAAGGAGTAGAATTCATGATGCAGGAATTCCTTA
The DNA here is from genome assembly GCF_040412425.1 of Macrobrachium rosenbergii. Classification (NCBI taxonomy): domain Eukaryota; kingdom Metazoa; phylum Arthropoda; class Malacostraca; order Decapoda; family Palaemonidae; genus Macrobrachium; species Macrobrachium rosenbergii. Next base: position 73,806,285 of record NC_089748.1, read on the forward strand.
GCCTCACCATACATTTTAACTCCTAAACCAGTTAAGTCCTTCTGTCTCTGTGCCGATTATAGAAAGGTTTATTGTAGCAAACTCCTATCTGCTTTCCACAGATTGATGATGATACTGATTCTAACCACGTCTTGATCCTTTAACTGAGGAAGCAAAGAAAACTTCAGTTTCTGTTATTACTGATGGGTTGTATCAACAGTTATGCTATATGGTATGACCAATACTGATGCTACTTCATAATCTTTGAATAATCTCATCTCTGGTTTAGATGTTGTGAGCAACTATGATATATTGGCAGCAACACCTAAAAAACTTACAAAACTTGTTTCTATAACTTTGAGATGGACGATTTATGACGAATTTGGCAAAGAGTACCTTTGGACAAGGACATGTTGCCTACCTTCTTCATGTGGCAGGGAGTGAAAAAATTGCTCTGAAAGACATAAATGTACGGTGTATCCAGACGTTACCAACTCCTACCAGCAGAAAGGCTGTTCAACGTTTCTAGCCCTGGAATGCTACCCTTATTTTTCTTAGCGTGAATGCTACCTTGGGTACAGGTGTACCCCGGGATAATAATATGCATAATAAATCAATGAATTGCTTTTATTTACTATTACTTATACCAAACAAAAGAATTATATCTATTTCAGTGGAAAAGCTCAAAATAGGAAAATCTTCCATTATTCAAAACAATCTGGACACTTTTTCATTTGATGCTCCGAGCAAATGAACTTTTTGCACTGTACGCACTGGACTCTACTGTACATTTTCGGTCTTTGCCCCTGGGACAAAAACTGCATCTTTCACTACATGAATTAGGTTTTGCTGCTTCTTTTTCTGGCGTGTTTATGCATCAAAACATGCCTTATGGTATCACGGAGTTGATGAAGTAAAGTAGGAACTGCAGCACGACTCATCACATGCAGTTTCATCAAATCTAGGGAAAGCTTTTTGAGATATGACCTTCTGTACTTGAACGTTTCCTTCTCCATTGATGAGAAACCATTCAACAGAACCATGGAATTTACTCCAGTCATATCCAACAAGTTAAAGAATGAACGTAATGGCCAACGACGTGTTTTACGAGCACGTGTATGTATGACATAGCTGGTCAGAGCTGTCAACACCACCCTTGATGAGGTTATAGAAAACATAATATATATATATATATATATATATATATATATCTATATATAAACTGAAAAATCTTTAATTACTATCTGTAAAGTAATAGATTTATACAGTATATATATATATATATATGGATATTAACATATCCTATAAGGATTAGACTTATTTATATATAACCATACTTGTATATATATTGTAATATATACATTATATATATATTTCTATATATATATAAATTCCCCTAACTATATCATAAACATATAAACAGAAAAAGTAAGTCTTACTCACAGCATCTGTAAAGTAATAGATTTGTTGACACACTACGTTTCTGCTACCTTGGGGTCTGAGTGTACCCAATGTACTGTATCTCAGCGAGAAGTAGCAACAATGTACACTCAGTTGGAGTAGCAAAGGATGAAAGAGTCTGGAAAAGGAAACTACACAACCTGATGTGATTATAGCGCCAACTGGTGGCGAGATACAAGAACGTTTTCCAACCATGAGGTACAACTGTAGCCCAGGTAGCATTGCAGGGCTAGAAATGACTGGCTACTACTGGCAGGTCTGCCCTAACTTCTCAATGGCCGTGTGTTGTCTTAATGGTTGGAATGGTAGGAGAATAAACATTGGAAACTTATTTCTTTGGTACTTTGTTTTTGCAATAAAGCCCTATACCTAAGGGCCCTTGGATGTATTAGTAAACTACTTTTTTTTTATACTGCACGAGATGTTTTGGTTTGTTTTAGAGGCCCTTGTATTTTAATGAATGTTTACTATGCTGGTAAAATAGTTTACCCGCAGATTCACTGGTGCTGTTTCTTGCTTACCGCATTTGCATTATCTCTTAGTAATTTCTCTAGTTGTCTGTGCTTCAATTATTCATCATTTGTATCAGGGCTGATGCATTAATATGTTATGGGTTGTGGATGTTCTTATTGCACTATTTTATTGTGTAAATGTAAATTTTCTAAGGTGTTAGAATAATCATATTGTTAATATTGGCCAAGTGTTGAAATTTCCACCTTATTTAAAGTTTATTGTTATAAATTACATATTAAAATATTCATCATTTTTTGATAAGCATTTTTTATCTTTGAATATTAATACCTGTGATTCCTTTCCCACTTTCACATGTTTGGTCTCGAGTTGCTCATAATTTAAATTCCTGACAGCTCTTGGTTCCTCGAGTCACCTACGAATTAGAATGGAGGAGAGCTACGCAAATTATCCAAATGGTTAATGGTGCTGGTGATAAAAATGCGAAAGAAAAATAAAAATTATCATAACACTAAGCAATAAAAACAAATTAGAGAAAAATGGAAGAATGTATGTGTAAGTCAGGCTTGCTCAATTTTAAGAATTCAGAAAGTTTGGAGATCAGGCTCTTTTCCTGCTAAGAATTTAGGAGTACTGACACAATTACGTACTGAGAGAGAGAGAGAGAGAGAGAGAGAGAGAGAGAGAGAGAGAGAGAGAGAGAGAGAGAGAGAGAGAGAAATGTATGGTTTGATTGGTTTAATATTAAATTGTCTGGTGCAAAGTGATTGATTCATTTTTTTTATCCTGAACGGATAAGATACTGGTAAATAACCTCAAAAATTAAACAGATCACCGACAAGAACAGCCACAATCTGAATATTTTACGAAGACAAAATGGAATCCGGCATCCCTTAAAAACTAAATGTCACGACGTTCAGAATAATGAAAATAAACCTTCTAATTGTAAAGTGCAGAAACAAAAACGACATCGAGAGGTGGTTCTGAACAGCATACCAGTCATTCTGGTCTTGGGGAAACAAAACACCTATGACTCTAAGACAACACTAGGATCTGTTTGAGGTGACTATACTATATCCACAATTTTCAGGTAGACTCGATAACTTTTTTAGTACGATTTCTCCCTACCCGTGACTACCCAAAAGTAAATAATAAACCAGATTAATAAGGGCCGACAAAGCATTAAAGACCAAAAATGCTACAAACATTTTGTTGGTACATTTTCAACACTGGCAAGGGAAATACTGTATTAATGTAAATTGGAATTAAAAGCTTTAAAAAAATAGTAACAAAATTCAATCCTTTAAATACTAAAAACGATTAAAATGAATACTAAAATCGACATAAGACCAAACAAAAAAATCCAAATAGAAAACACAAGACAAACAATCAGCGAGTACAGTGCCAATTGTCAATTAAGGGAGAGGGGAAAGCTCTGATCAGGAAAGAGAGCAATAACGGGGCTTAGAATCAACAATTTGAATCTCATCACTCGCTCAATGATGTGTAATTTGGACCAGTTTGTTTCTCACTTCTAATTCCAACTATTTTCTTCTATGGTTCATTAGATCACTTATGTAGTAAGAATAAGGTTCCCATATTACTTTAATCCTTTTAAAATATTATGTGGTACTTTAACCATACAATCTTTATATATATACACACACACACACATATATATATATATATATATATATATATATATATATATATATATATTATTGTAGTGGCCTGTATCGACCACTACACACTTTGTACTGTCAATATCACTTTCAATATTCGTTTACCAGCGATGAAGTCCACAAGACTATTCAAGTGGGACAAATAAACAATGACAAAAAACCAATTAACATTTAATACATAAATTTAGGATAGAAATAACACCTGAACGTCACAAGATACATAAATCAAATGAATAACAAATGCCCTTAAATAACCAAAATCAAATACACACACTATTAGAGACAGACAGCAAATCAACTGTACACAAAAAGGAGGGGCCCCAGAAAGAAAGATAAGGTCAAAAGAAGTGGAATAACCTACCAAAAATACAGGCTAACTTAATAATAATAATTAAATGAACATCTCAATATTAAGGTCTCCTCAAGACTGCCAATAGCAAACTCTACGTCTGGAGCTATCCCGAGTCGACTATGATTATAGGGCTCAAACAGGCTGTGGTAAAGCCTACCACCATGATCATATCAAGCTGATGACCTCAACATGTAAAGAAGTACCTTACCAGGTATCAGAGAAGTCCCCTTGGCAGTTTAAATGAGCCAGATGCGATGCTGAATAATTAATAAATCCTTCCAGATGCAAGGAAGAACGGATCCACCAGCTGTGATTCCCCAAGGGCAGGTAATCCAAAATATTTGGTAATAATAAGGCAGTGCCAACAGACAAATCAGCAACCTCTCAAGCTGGTGGCTCAGAAACAGACAGGCTTCTTACAGTGAAGAAGCCAGGGAGGAATCCTCGTCAGCGGGCGGGGCAAAAGCATAGTCAAACCATAAAAAGAGAAAACAAAACGGTAATAACAGGTAAACAATAGAAGGGCTGGTGAGGAGGAAACAGGAGACCTTACAAATGACTGCCAAAATGATTTAATATTAAAATTACAAAGTAACACAATACTAAGATATTAAAAGGCAAAACGGGCGACATACTGACTATATATATATATATATATATATATATATATATATATATATATATATATATATATATATATATATATATATATATAAATATACACATACACACTATTCACCAAAAAGGTTGTCACGTGCATTTTTAGATGAGCAGTTTGGAACAGAATGGTCTGTTCACAAAATTGGTAGTAGTCTTGTGCTACAAAAAAAGCTCCCCTTGAATAAAGGTATGTTTCATGAATTAGGAAAAGAAATTACACTTTAAAATTCAATACAAAGGACTTATTAGTCGCAAACAAACCAATTTACACTAAAATTAGCAGGAAAAAAGTCATGTTCACTTCCTTTCATATTTCACATCGGAGCCTTTTTCTCAGACATCATCAAGTCAAACACATGTACATAAGTTACAATAACCTTTATTTACATATCTACAGAGTCAATAGCAGGTATACCTCTGCGAGCAGCAATGACACCCACCAGGTGGCGTGGCATGCTGTCCACCAACTGTACAAGGTTATCAGCAGGTATCGTATCCCATTCTTCCAAGAGAGCCTGACCTAATTCTCTAGGGTGGATGGTGGATGGCTGGTTGTCCCTTAGTCTAATTGCACGGCCCAATTGATCCCATAAATGTTCTATGGGGTTGAGATCTGGGCTCACTGCAGGCTGCCTCAAGACGTTCACATCCTATTCTTCAAGGTAAGTACCAGCCCAGTACCAGAACAGTGAATCGCAGACTGGTAATGATGGGTTACAGAGCCCGTAGATGTGCTGTGAGGCCACAGCTCACCCCAAGACATAAAAGTGGCCGTCTGGCTTCGGCCCATCAACACCGGAACCTAACTTTACAAAACTGGCACCATGTGGCTTTTGGAGATGAGTCCAGATTTCTGCTGTTTCCGGTAGATGCTAGGAGGCGTGTACGCAGACAGGTTGGAGAACGTCTCAGGGACAAGTGTGTACTAGCTCAAGTTGCTGGAGGTAGTGGATCTATCCATGTGTGGGGTGCCATTTGTGCAGATGGCAAGAATCAGCTTGTCATTCTGGATCAAAACATGACCGGTGACGTGTAAAGACATTTGCTGGATCAGAACCTTCTTTCATGGGCTTGTGGTTAGTTTGCCAATAATTTCCGATAATCAGATGACAATGCTCCTGCCCACTGAACACGTGTGGTGACTACTTACCTTGAAGGACAGGATGTGAACGTCTTGAGGCAGCCTGCGCTTAGCCCAGATCTCAACCCCATAGAACATTTATGGGATCAGTTGGGCTGTAAAATTAGACAAAGGGACAACCAGCCATCCATCCTTAGAGAATTAGGTCATGCTCTCTTGGAAGAATGGGACACGATACCTGCTGAGAACCTTGTACAGGCAGCATGCCATGCTGCCTGGTGGGCATTATCACTGCTTGCGGAGGTGATATCCACTACTGACTCTGCAGACGTGTAAATAAAGTTATTTTAATTTATGTACATGTGTTTGACTTGCTGTTATGTCTGAGAAAAAGGTTCAGACGTGAAATATGAAAGGAAGTGAACATGACTTTTTTCCTGCTAATTTTAGTGTATATTGGTTTGTTTGCGACTAATAAGTCCTTTGTATTGAATTTTAAAGTGCAATTTCGTTTCCTAATTAATGAAGCATACCTTTATCCATTGGGAAGTCTTTCTGTAGCACAAGACTACTACCAATTTTGTGAACAGGCCATTCTATTCCAAATTGCTTGTCAAAAATGCATGTGACAATCTTTTGGCAAATAGTGTATAAGTAAATATATATACATATTATTATAAGCAACCAGAAGCCGGGCACAGAGCCATTTCCCCCTCCCCCCACCTAATTTACCCTTTGTTTATTGAGAACCGCATGGCCGATTGTATTTGACCTAGAAATCAGAGCCCGGTTATCAACATTCCGATCTGTCCTTTTTTGACCTAGAACAGATAATGAGAAGATACAGATAAAAGAGGCCAGGAGAAGACTTACTGCCACTCCCTTAAGAAGCTTAACCCAACTAAGCTTCTTAAATGGACTTTCTAAAGGCAAATTAAGCTGCCTGAATTGTCTTACCTCCGCAGGAAACCCGCCAGGGCAACGGAATCGCTGCCCACCTGGCCAGTGACTCATGCTTGCACACGGCCCCTACCCCTGGCCGCGTGCCTTAAAAGGAAGAGAAGCAGTTAGTGAGTGAGTGAGTCTTGTGAGCAGTCGTAGGGGAACAGCCATACATGCGGGCAAGCAGTAACTTTGCTGAGAGATCACCCTTCATCCCTGTCCGACTCCAGACTCCCGTCATCCTTGAGGGACAGCCCGCATCGTCGGTGATCGCCCCTCGTCCTTATTTCGTCAGAAACCCGCTTCCTCTAAGGTAAAGTGCGAGTGAAGACTTTTTGGTCGCGATAGTTTACCCTTTAGAAAGCTTGGAGTACCAGCATTTCACTTCTGTCCTTGTGCCAGTTTATCCAGTGCCATTTCCAATGTCCTGTGTTCGAGTGTAAAGTGGTCATTCATTCCTCGAGTCTTTGGCACCCTCAGTGCAAACTCGAGACTTATTCTGTGTTAAATTGTTCCTTTACTGGCGTGTAATGTGTAAATCTCTCTTGCAGAGGGACCCATTCGCAGTGGACTCATCTTGGCCTGCGCCTTGCCTTTAATCAAGACTTCAGTAGAAGGATCTTCAGGCGTTGCAAGCCCTTTATCAATTTACTTATTCATTTTCCCTTCAAATGCTTGCTTTGTAAATATAATTCTTTAATTTATCCCAAGTGTTTACGTAACATTTCCTTATGAAGTAGAGCCTTCAGCTCCTAAATTCTCCCTTCTTCTCATTATTTTTACGATTTCCCTTTACGCAAGTCAGAACTCCAAGGCCAATTAAATAAAGGTTCCGTTGCCGGCCTGTAAAATACCATAAACCCAGGAAATACGTAAAAATACACACACACATATATATATATATATATATATATATATATATATATATATATATATATATATATATATATATATATATATATATATATATATATATATATATATATATATATATATATATATATATATATATATATATATATATATATATATATATATATATATATATATATATATATAATGTGTGTGTGTGTATCCTCGTTTTCCTCTGGATTAAACATAAATGCCTCTATCACCAATTAATATATCATTCTTAACAAAAACCAAAATAATTTTTGTAATCTAATTTAGAAATAAGAAGTAAGCGGTATAGTCACTGTACCTTACTTTTCTTGTTTTTTTATTTGCTATCAAGACGTATTTTCAAGCACACAAACTCAACTACATACTCCACTGCCGCAGAAGGCCTTGAAAAATTTCACGAGAGAGTAACTGCAATGACTGATTACATAGTTAAGTAAAAAGCGTCGGTATACTGCAAATCTAGAGACGGATTCGATTATTTCTTACCTTAAATATTTATATATCAATCTTGCTCATTACTTCTAGAACGGAGTATACTACATAAATGATTAAGTGATGGTATGGTATGAGGCCTGTACAGTAAATATGTCGTATTACAAGCCTGTTTTTTTTATTTCTACGTGGTTATGCGTTTTTGTAAACTTCTTCTCTTTATAACATGCTAAGGTATAATACCATAGCAGTTAGCTTTCGTTTTTAACTGGAATCAACATACTCAGTACACAACGGCGATGATGCAAATTGATCTTCAACCCACTTGCGTCAACATAACAAGACAAGTTGTGGCCTAAATCATCAGCAGACACTTCGAGATTTCGATGACATTAGCCCATTCAGCTCCTGCGTCTTTCAGTTCTGCTCATCTTCTGAAATCTACATTCAGCAGACCCTCAGATAATTGTTCGAGCGACAACATTTCACTTTCCTCAGGCAGTGTCTCTCTGTTTGCATCATTTCCTATGAAAGCAATTGCTATGCATTCGCTTCTCTGTAAAAATTCATGTTTACAGCACGAAATACGTCTGCAGTCCTCATGTTTTTCCCCTCTTGCATTATCCAAACTTCGACTAGTCTCCCTCTTTCATACCTCGACTTGAATCTTCTGTCCTTGAACTCCCCATATAATAATAAACAATATTTTTCGTTACTTTCACTAAACACCTTACTCCCCTAACCCAAACTGCACCTTTTTTCTTCCTTCTCCTGATGAGACTGTACTCAACAGTATTCACTGCCGACATAGAAACCGATTCGCAAACTTTTCGGGCATTACCAGCTCCTGTCACTAGCCTAAAGCTAATCATAAGCATTCTCCGTCCACTTTCTCTCCATGTTACTAAATTTTCAGAATTATTCAGTCAAAATTTTTCATTCTGTTTTATTTCCATTTAAACATATAATGATCAGATATATTTCCATCCACTACCCTTCTCCAATTACACCCAACAACAAACTACTAACTATACTACGCCAAAAATCCATATGAAAATTGTTAAAACTTCTTGTTTCGTAGGAGTGAGTACCGTGCAAGCGCCCCTTTGCTTTCGCCTACCTTTACACTGAAAGCAAACAATACAGTCACCTTCCCTCACGATAAAAGTTTTTCTTCCTTTCCCATTCTTTTTCGGTCAGGACCAAATACACTTACTTTCGCCATTTTCCTACTATCGTCGGTTTCAACCACAGCATCCATTTGGTTTCATATAAATATTCAAACAATCTTGGTGATATACTTTGCCTTTCCCAAGCCTGTAAGCCTTGTCCTTTCACTTTGCTTCCGCACACTGCAATGTCTCGTATTGCTCTACTTAATCACATCTAATGTCACACATTTTCTTTTCAGCTGAACTGCATCCACAAACGTTCCAAACTTTTAGTCTCTGTATCTTAATCTTCCACCTAGTATTTACGATATAACTGTCTTTGTGGAGCGAGAGTCTACGAATCGGAACCATTCTTGTCATAAAACCTCATTAAATAATTCTTGAAAATCTCAAACGATACAAAACTAAATGCATTCATTTCCCTGCCCACTTAGTGATTCCTGTACCATGCAAAAGTAACGGTTACATCTTTGCTTTTATTCTGCACCTCCTACAGGAGCAGGACGCCAATCCTGTTAAGCATACAGATAAATCACACACGTGTATATATATATTATATATATAAATATATATATATATATATATATATATATATATATATATATATATATATATATATATATATATATATACACATACACACATATGTGTGTGTGTGTGTACAGACTCTTTAGCGCTTGAGAAGTCAGTACCTGAGTAATGAAGAGAATGTCGGCAGCCACATTAAATGATAATTATCATCATGCAGAAATGGGAAGACCAGCGGTGCCATGTACAGTACAACTACTATTCGCCCCGATTTTATCTCAGAAGACGGGGACATTCTCGCGTGATGCCACTCATTCCAGTACATTCTTTTAATACAAAGACTACGCTTGCACTTTCAGCATTTACGCGATAACTGTGAGATCGCACACTTGTAACTCCCTGTCATGACACCGAGTTGTAACTCAGTTTGGCGATGTAAAGTTTCGTGCCCAATTGCGCATTACCAATTATCTGAGAAGTGATACAACGGCACTTACCTCTTTGTCTTTCAAAGTCCCTTTAACAGTTTAACCAAATCATCTGATTTTTGGCTTGTGCCTTAACCGGTCTTTCCTGAATCATTTAACCTTCCTGTGTTTAAGAGGCAGATTGGAGCTTTTTCTTGCCTATCCTTCATCTTCAGATACCCTAAATCGATTTGAATGGCTACTGTAGTCCCAATCGCTTCAAGGAAAAAAATTTTTTTTTTTCGGAAGTATTTGCATGACAAATTACTCTCATGACACTATACTGATCACCGAAAAATGATTCAAATAACTCGTTATTCAGTATGTCCATGATCGGAATTTTTCCAGTGACTGTAGGCGTGAATAATGATTGATTTTGCAAACTTTTAAGCATCTGTTTAGTCGCCTTTATTGGGCTATGCGACGAAATACTATTTGCGGCCTGATCACTTTGTTGTAAATCCTCCAGGGAAGTTCCATTCTTTTCTAGAATGAATTAATTTTGTATAAAGAAAAATTATATGTACCGCTTTTTCAAAAGCTGTCCGACCGAAAATAATACAAGTTTTTTTTTTTGTCTTGAAATATCCTATTACACCTTTCTTAAAACCAACTTCCAGCGGCAAAGAATTCGAAGTCAGTCGTACATTCGAAGACGCACGAATACGCACACCCACGTGCGAGGCTTAATACAAACGTAGTGAAAATACAAGGAGGAAGTGACACGTACAAATGGTACATGCATGTAAGAATGTTCTTATGACTGTTTACGACACTCATCTTTAATAAAATTACTCAAGCATCACCATTAACCCAAGTACCAAATCATGCATGCAAAAAAGTTTCAATATCGCTTTCTCATTTCTGAAAATTATCACCTGTGCTCAGACCTTTATGTCGCCCTTTCCCCAGCAACCCCTTCCCCCCCGCCCCCTTCCTTTCCCCAACATCTTTCCATAATGACTCCTCCCCACCATTTCCCCTGTGCGGGACCCCCTTCGTTAGGAAGGAACTCTCCCCAAGCCCTGTGACGCGTACCCCGTGGTAGTCCACCGTTCAATGTCAGACTTTCTAAACAGAGTACATGAAAAGGAACCACGCCGAGCGAGGGTGAATATTTATTGAGCTTTTTCATGGATGTATGGAACGCAGAGGAGAAATTAAAACACTTGTCATTTTAATTATAAATGATAAATTTAAAACAAAAGTATCAGGCACGTAATGGATATGTATATGTATGTATATATAATCTATATATATATATATATATATATATATATATATATATATATATATATATATATATATATATAAATATATATATATAAATGTGTGCATATATATGCATACATACATATATATATAGTGTATACACACACACACACACACACACACACATATATATATATATATATATATATATATATATATATATATATATATATATATATATATATAATATGCATAAAGAAGGCATGAAGGCGCTCCTCGTAATTACATGATAAAGCATTGTACTGTACAAGAAATCTACTACGCTAACAATTTACGATAGAAACCCAAAAACCGCGCATCATATTGGAAGTATTATTCAGAATTTTCTCCGAGATTCTGATATACTATCTCATCTTCAGCACCCTTGAAACAATCCATTAATCTCGCTACAACTTTATATATTGATGATATTAAAAAAGTTTACCCTACTCTGACGGTATTATTAATCTGTTTATCAAAAGTATTTGAACATTAATAACACAATATTTTGGTTTTAAACCAAAAACTAACAATGCTTGAAGTGTCTAGGAAATGTTAAGCATCATTTAAAGGGTGTGGCAGAGTGTCGTTTCGAAATAAAAACAAGTAAAGAATTGAATTGAGAAAGTATTACATTCGCTGAAACTCATTATCTGCAGGGGATTATCCCAAATTGGTCAATATGCCTAACAGGTAACAAGAAATGGAACAAGGGCACTCAACAGAGAGAAAACCTTTATGGGAGTCACCAAACAGTAATTGAACTTGTAAGCCTTTACGGCTCATATGGGAGAATACCGCATTACTGTGCAACATATTCTCTGACCTACACATTTAAGGTCAAACTTAGTAAACTTGATTATTGGGAAATTTATCTCTATACAAAGGACGCCACAAAGGTGTATGTGGCCATGAGACACTGAAACCGTCGAAAATCTCTGACCTTGGCCTTCACCCAATTTTTTTTTATTCCTCCAATATTAATGATCTTGAGAACGTTAGCTAATGACTATAATATTCAAGTTTCATCAGATCCGCCTTTACTCATTCTTGACATATCCAGCTCAAACATACACAAACAACCCGTGTGAAAATATAACATCACTCCAACTTGGTTAGCCGAGGATAATGCTAACACCAAAGGCGGGGACTTCCTAAAACGTTTACTCTTTTGTGCCTGACAGTTCATGTTGACAATTGTACTCGAATGGTTCACGACATTGGACATACCACCACATGGTTACCGTTTACATTAATGACCCTTCCTACTTTACTTAATAAAATGTAATTTAGGGCACTAACTTAAAAATATTTAATCGTACTACTGTCTATTGCATTTGTCTTTTTTACATGTTTATACATTTTTTCTTACACTACAGTTGTCAGTATTAATGACATAATGACATAAATATAATCTCCATAACTTAAATGAATAAATATGAGACTTTTATTTCCTTCAATAACACGAGCCGATTGCCGACTTTACGTTGCAGGAGGAGGAGGAGGAGGAGGAGGAGGAGGAGAAGGAGGACGAGGAGGAGGAGGAGGAGGAGGAGGAGGAGGAGGAGGAGAAAGTATATAACAATGATCAAATAAAAATGCTCCAAGATTTGTATTTAACCATCCAAAAAGTAAAACAGAAAAGCCCCCTGATTTTCATTTCTGTTACCGTTTCCTGACATACTGTGGTATGACATAAAGCTACTGTACATTCGCACGCCTTTTGTACACCACAACGATCCATTTCAAGGTTTCGGACCACAAAACTTGGTTCACTATCATTTCTGTTGAAAGGGTAAGCGCCTCATATTCGTGAAAGCGTAAATTCAAAATATATAGACCCCGGTAAAAACACCTCATTTGAATATATATTCTAGTTTTAAAATGGAAATAACTAAAACAAAAGTGTCATCTACAAATTTGGTGAGCGATACCTCTGGGGAATGACGACGTCAACACCTGTAGGTAATCACAGTGGGTCGTAGGATGGTATAGTCACCAAGTGCTTGAAAAAGGGTCGAACTGCGACTTTCAAAGTGCTTTTGACGATGTCTGGAGATGACTTCGAAGAAAGACCGGCAGTCAGTAGGATGGTGAAATAAAAAAAAAAAAATAAATAAACAAATAAAAAAAACGAAAAATGTTGCCTGTGTTTTTAGGGTTTTTAAATTTAAAAGAAGTATCTTTGAGGGGAGGGAGATATATGTTTCTGGGAGACAGAGAACTTGAACACACTGCAGCTTCTCCCAATTACTACCAGCCGTGAATATGGTGAATAAATTGAAAAAGTAGTGTAGAAAGAGATAAGTTAATATAAAAACTACGATTGGCCGTACAGCAGCCAGTGGTAACGGAGTAGCGCTTACAGCCATCCCGACGATATTCCGATGGGATAATATTTATAAAATGTTTTCTGAATTCCCTTCTTTTTATTAACCCCTCCACAAGGAGGTTTTCACCTACATCCTGGATGTGACATGCTAATATATGTATGTATATATATATATATACATATATATATATATATACATATATATACATATATATATATATATATATATATATATATATATATATATATATATATATATATATATATATATATATATAATGTAGTATATATATATAATATATACACACATATAGATACATATATATATATATATATAAATGTATATATATACATACACATATATTTCTTATGGTACAAAAAAATAAAAAGAGCAAACGATTTAGTTACATGGATCTTCTTCATAATCATGAGACTTAAACACAAAATAATGCTATTAGTACACGATCGCATACTAGCGATAGATTATCCAATGAGACTTGCGTACAAATTACCCAAAAGCTTCAAAGAAGCACTAAAAATCCCGGTGGTGTTTCAAAAAAGCACAATGCTAAATAATTCTGATACTCATTACATAAGCATTGTACTGGTGCGAAATCTTTCTTACTTTTCGGTGACTGAACGAAGACATTTTGCTCTTTTTTTTTATCGCAACAGGGAACAGAGCATCCACACTGGGTAACAAGACACTGAAGCGATTTTTAATAATATCCTTCATTCCCACGGAAATCTTGTCAATTAAAAGGGAATTCTCTAGAAGCCGAGTGCGAGGTGGGGGTCATTTCGCCCTGAAGGAATCCTGGAGAGGAGGGGAAGGGAAGGGATGAGAGGGCAGGGGAGGGGAGGAGGCAGAAGGTCGGCTTAATGGCTCTTCAGCGCAAAATTGGCATCCCGGAGAGCTGAAGGTGACTCGAGATCAGTTTTCCAGGTGAAGTCTCAGGGTATAACGAGCCCACTGGGAACTACACTCCCGGAAAACATTCCCAGCTGGATTCGCGTGGGAATGAGTTCTCTGGAATGAGTTTCCCAATTCCAGGCACTGATTAATCACCAGCCGAGCATGAAATCAGCAATTGCATCGGATGCGTCCTTGTGAGGTCCAAATGGGATAAGTCAACGCTGCAGAGATTATGGACAAACACGGCAATATGTGTAGGGCTCAACTAAATTTGCCTGATGTGTTCTCACAATTCCACAAGATGGTTAAATCAAGTTCTTCATTGAACTTTAATTACGCCTAAATATTCAAGATTTTGACACATGAAAAACTGATTACCATCTAATAGCTATGCAGTTAAGTAGCCTTGATCGACTTTCCAGTTGTATTGTAGAAAACCATTGTTGAGCCTCTTACAACTTATAACCGCAAATGCATTTACACTTAAGACATACGGCATCAGGAATGGCTAAAGTTTTTGTGACACATAGCAGGAATTTTACAAACTAAAAACAGAAGTGAAGTACCATTCAATTAATCGCGAATATGCCACATAAATTTGAACAGCATTAATCATTCAGGTAAACAACAGTTGTGTTTAATACAGTTACGTAGATTATAACAGCACTTCCTCTTCACTTAGTAACACCAATGACTCAAGCTATTACAAATAATAACAAGAACACATGATTGAAAACAAAAAAGCCGCCGAAGTACCATAAATAGACACAGATAGTGATATTCAGCGACACGCCCCTTCAGGCACTTCCTGGCAGAGGCAGAGTATCGAGAAGCCTTCGTGGAGGAGGTCGACCCATGTCCCTGCATACGAAAAGCCATCCCTTCAGGGTGTCTTCGATCGTATACCTGAAGGTCTGTCTCGATTGAGGGCTCTTCCCTTGCCGTCTACCCACTCTTGAGGCCGTACTTCGAATTGAAGTCGAAATTCTTTGTGAGGCTCCAGTATGATCCATATATAAACTGTCGGTACTTGTTTTTCTACAAGACCTCAAGAGATGGTTTTTAAAGATCGTACAGAGAGAGAAAGGGAAAGAGAAAGAAACTGGTCATGCCCTTTCTTCCTTCAATCCCTGGAGCCAAAGTTATTTGGATTCGCGTTTTGGAAAAGTAAAAAACTTGCTGTTAAGACCCATCTTACCACTGCTGGATTGTGATTTCATGAAAAAAAAGAGAACATTCAGAATTCTTTCGGCTACAGGCAAGTCAACTGCAAATAGTGACAGCGCCTGTCAGATGAACTACATGGTTTCAATAAATAAATTACAAATAAAGTTTCCGCAATGCGCCATATATACTAAAGAGTCTTTTAATTTAAACTATAAGTAAACAAAAGTTCACGAATTGGTAAATCACATAACCTACGTTCAGCAAGTTAACAAATCAATACTCGTGAGAGCAAAAACACAATAGATACAAGAGAATGAAAACTATTTTGAATAATGGTTATAACACACGAGGAACGTCCGTTGAATATATGTTAAAAGTCTGAACACTTGCAGGGCAACGCCAAGCTCTAAAATTTTGAAAACTACCCCAAATATATATATAAAAAAGTAATGTTTTAAAAACATTCCCTAAATGAAAGAACATATAAGACATGATAACTATGTTCTTTGTAACCTTGGATTATTATACCTATAAATGTTTGATAGAATTCTACACTACCTAAAAGCAAATACGGAAATAGCCCTTTATGTGGAACAATGGAAAATGAAAACAAAAGTTAAAAAGCACATTGGCCAAAGATAATAATAATAATAATAATAATAATAATAATAATAATAATAATAATAATAATAAATCTGTTTAAAAAATTTAAGCTTCATGATTTTGAGGGCTTATAGCATTGTTCATGTCCGTCTTCCGTTCTTCTATCGTGTTTTCCATGTAGTTCATTTTCAAAGAAATTGTCAAGATATCTATATTAATCTTAGTTGAGAATATTTCCATAAGCCAAAATTTGATGACCTTGGGCTTCTTCTGTATGACCTTGACTTTATAGATTTTGTCTGGCTTATTTTCTTGAATACCATGAAGGCAGCCTTCATAAGACCGCCCACATAGGTACATCTTGGTAAGAGAGTTGCAACCTTGCCAGATTTCATGACATTGATGACCTTCTCTTTGACCTTGGTTCAGATTTATTGATTTTGCTTTCACCTTCTCTTGTTGAACACTGCGAAGGATGACTTCAGACAATTATGTATACAAAAATGCATCTTGGCATTAACACTTGAACTATGCTATATTAGATTAATCTGACCTTTGGTTTGACCCTGCATCCAGCTCATTTTACTGAGCGTAGTTAAGGATGACGTCA
The DNA here is from genome assembly GCF_040412425.1 of Macrobrachium rosenbergii. Lineage (NCBI taxonomy): Eukaryota > Metazoa > Arthropoda > Malacostraca > Decapoda > Palaemonidae > Macrobrachium > Macrobrachium rosenbergii. Next base: position 73,823,294 of record NC_089748.1, read on the forward strand.
TATCAATTCATAAACGGCATATATTGCCAAGAGAACTCTCAGTAGCCCAGTTCGAAAGACGCTATAGAAACTCCCTAATTAAACTTTCTTGTTTCCAGTTACGAAAAACCTGTAAACCACGGCAGGGCATGTATGTCCTATGGGCACAGTTTTAGTTAAATTTCATGACACAATGGTATACAAATTGATTTCTGATCGCTAGTCTATTATCCTCTTTTCATTTTCCCTTTTCTTTCACTCTAGCCCAGCTGCGACCTAAAAAAAAGAAAGAAGGAAAAAAAAAACGGGTTAATATGATTTACTGCTTAGGCCAACAAATGCAAGAAGGATTTTTGAAGGTGAACCAATCCATACCGTTCACTTCCCGGTTAAAGAACAATCTTGGTTTTGAGCGGATCAAGCTAATACTTCGGCTGCGGGAGAGGAAGAAAAAGAAGCAACTTTAGCGAGATAGTTTTCATAAACAGAAATATACAATGAAGACAGCTGAATTTCTTCAGTAAACTGACTACTATTACCACATGCCTCATTTGCATATAGGACAGACGTCAAGATTTTAAATTTCCAATACGTAGAACGTCGTCCGCTGAAGGAATTAAGTCTGTATCCATAATTTGTTATCGCAAGTTGTCCGGGCGTCGAAAAGACATTTGGATGTGAACGTTGGTTTATCTAGTGGGACAGGTATGTTGGGGACAGTTGCAATTACTTATATCTGACGCTGTATGCGAGACAATCCACGTTAATTAGAAACTTCATTACCATACCCTCCACTTCAATCCCCACTCAGAAAATTGGCCAGGACACTTGCGACCCTGTCTGAACTTAAGCATAACGCTATTTAATGGGAATGCGCAAGTGCACTGGAGAGACGTTTATCTAATTCTGATCACGTCGACTCGTGAATATAACGATCACCTGATCCAACTTAGATGTCTGTATAGCTTCCTTCTGCTTTTTTAAGTTTTACATGGCCCCTGTTGTTAAGAGACTTCTTCCGTAATTTTGAATCAGTAGCCTATCCGTTACTTTTGATGATGATTTAATTCGAGTGCACCAGTGACATTTTACTGTCATCTTTCAATTCATATGCATGCTTTCAAAATTTTAACTGAAGAAACATTATAGGAGCGTAATGTTCACCGGAAGGTTTTCGCAAACCTTCTAATTTCACTCTGCTTTTTAAAGTTTCTCTTTCTTAACCCGTCACAACTTGACTTCAGCTGGAATGGCCAGTTATCCAGAATGTATCACTTCCTCGCATGACGGGTCGACTCCACACCACCGACCAGTATTCAATATATTTTTATCTAAGCCAGTTCATTTTCTTGTGCTAAAATAACATCTTTATATATTTTCCAAACTTGCATTTAAAGTTTTCTATAAACACCTAGGCTGCAAAATGATTTTTCTTCTTATTATTTTCTCGATCAAGGTTTTAATTTGTCGTCTTTTAAAGTTACAACTAATAAAATCAATTTTTCATGTTTGGATCCAGCATGTAAATTCCCATTACCAATCCACCTTCTCTGCTGCGGATTTTCAAATAGTTTTCAGAGTTAGGTAGTCGTGTCTTTAATAATAATAATAAATAATAATAATAACGACAGCGGTGAGCTTCTAAAATCCGTAGCCAACTGCAAGGTTCCTGACATTAGGCCGAGTGCATGTGTGCACATTCATTACACTCCCACGCACGCGGAACATGTAAGGCCCGCCTTTACCTGCATGTGGTTAATGTGTTCCGGCTGAATGGAGCCAATGATGATTACATCATTTCCCGTGACCAGGGATAACGTTCATTTCTAATTAGCAGTCCAATACATCCGCCAACAACCTATGATTTTCGGTGTACTTGAAAATGGATGAATATGCGAGTGAAAAGTTGAAGTAAAAAAGGAACAAGGCACGAAGTAAGAAGTGGGGGCATCGTAAAATGGAAAAATTGTGCAATAATGGCATGGTGTACAAGGTTAGAATGGGCTGGTTAGTGGTCGAAAAGTGGGTAATCATTTACTTACGCCTCTTAAATTTATGTTTTAATCTTGTCTCTTATTCTTGATTTGCATTTTATGTTTTAAGTTATTTGAAATCTTTTTTTGAAGCAGCTTAATATCATGGCAAGTAATTCTCGCTAGATCTGATCACTCTCTTGAACTCCGCTTGACTTGAATATGATTTATGGAAAGGGAATTCAAAATCAAGGTAATACCTTAAATTCAATACTTTACGGAAATTGAGTCTAATCTCCACAATCAAGATTAATTACGGTAAAAACTGCCTAATTTGCCATGCCAAAGCACTTTGTAAAAGTATATAATGATCCTAACGACTACACTTACCTACGATCACTGACTTTACTAAACACATATAGAATTTCCAACTGTGAAGCACATCATATAAGAATGAAGCAATGAATTTTGTACGAAACCAGGTCTCTAGAAATGATCAATGAGATTCCTTCCACCCATTTTAAATGGTTTGTTTAGATTTCATAATGACCTGGGTTAGAAGGTTATGATTAACCCTGATTTATAGTCGATTCTTCCTTATCTCCTTGAGGATGCCTTAGAAATAATATTCATATGCTTTTGGCGACTCGTTACTCCCAACAGAAAGAAATCTGATAAATTAGGTACAGGCTCATCTAAACCTTTTTCTCAAACCCGAAACCACATTACGATTGGCACTAAATGTATACATCTGCTGAATTATGCTGTTTGCACTTGTTCATATGTTATAACTTGGGTTTCCAAGTGAACTGCAAAATAACTGGAAAAAGCAATGAAATTCATCTTACCAATACGGCAGTCATGCTGCTTACGAGAGATTGTCATCTCATTCAAGTTCACTTACGTGTACACAACTTTGGGTATTTGGACAGACAATGCTTCAGACATTTTTAGCCAACAGTCTGTAATGGTGACTTTTAGTGTCCGTGCTGGAATTTTTTGTTACCGTTCAGGATTAATTACTTATTAAATTTATCTTTTTATTTGTTTTACAGCTATCGGCGGCGATCGGTACAAAAATATATTTTATTTGGATGTAATCTGACATTCACATTCCATTCTGATTTTATTAAAAAATCTCCCAACAGCATTATTACAATTTCTAAGATACATGAACTCAGTCCTGATAATGATCTTCAAAAACACTCATGTAACTTTGGTTTAATTCCCCCCACCCCACCCCTCTCTCTCTCTCCCTCTCTCTCTCTCTCTCTCTCTCTCTCCCTCTCTCTCTCTCTCTCTCTCTCTCTCTCTCTCTCTCTCTCACACTGGGTTGAATTTCCCATGGAGACAGTAGGGTAAAAAGCTTTATATACTCGTACCAAAGTTCTTCAAGAACAGGCTTTAATATTCCGGTGCTTTAATTTTAAACGATGAATATTAACACTCCAGTTTCAAGATCAGAAGCATGTATAATTAATGACTAATTAAGACAGTTACACGCTATTCCAGGCTAATGTTAAATAAGACCTCATTAGGCAATAAGGTCTACAACAGCGTTTTAACAAGAACTCCAGTCAGAATCTTAACCAGTTACCTTCGCGACTGTCTTCAATGTTAATGAATCAAGTAAGATTTAAGCAGTGTATCTCTATCCTTCTTTCTTATTCTGTTGGATCTCTCTCTCTCTCTCGCTCTCTCTCTCTCTCTCTCTCTCTCTCTCTGTTACTATTCTAATAATTATCAGTTCTCCGTTGAGAGAGTCGGTAGAGTTGTCGCTTAGCACTCGCTAGGCCCGAGTTCGAGTCTCCGACCGGCCAATGAAGAATTAGAGGAATTTATTTCTGGTGATAGAAATTCATTTCTCGAAATAATGTGGTTCGGATTCCACAATAAGCTGTAGGTCCCGTTGCTAGGTAACCAATTGGTTCTTAGCCACGTAAAATAAGTCTAATCCCTCGGGCCAACCCTAGGAGAGCTGTTAATCAGTTCAGTTGTCTGGTAAAACTAATATATACTTAACTTTTTTTCTAATAATTATCTAGTTCTCTCTCTCTACCACTGTCCCGATGTCTCTTAATCATTCACTCCATGTTCAACACTTGACCCCTTTATTCTTAAAAACTATCTGAATCTATCCGGTCGTCCAAATAATAGCTTGACGTGTCATTCATTAATTTAAAACATTTCTAAATCATATCGGTTCCAATAACGAATTCCCGAATGCCATAATGACAAATTCTACCTGAACTTGCGATATTTTTGGTCAAAGCCTTCTCGATCGACCAGAGGGAAAGGGAGGAAACTCAAAGGAAAGCACGAATTCACACATCCCCCATTCGTACATAACTTATGCAAAGTCCAGACTGCATCTGGCTTGCAATTGCTAATCCTTTTCGATTTGCATGGTAATAGGGTCATGCATACCGCATGCCTTCCGGACGACCTGTCAGAGTGTGATGTGGATCTCAAAGATCAAAACAAGGTGGGAGAAGATTGAATCATAACAAGGAAAGGGCAAAACATGGGCGGAATGAAGCACGTCCTCAATTTACACCCGGAGGCTGGGTCACGATTTTTTAACCAGATTAGAAAATTTCCTTCCGGACCTTTAAGATAACATGACTTATGCCAGTAAGTCATTTCAAGATTATTACTAAAGATATTTTGATATATATATATATATATATATATATATATATATATATATATATATATATATATATATATATATATATATATATATATAGGTAGATAGATAGATAGATAGATAAATAAATAATTTTCATTCAGCCCTTTCATTTCAATACACTTTACACACACACACATACCGAATCTACCTTAGCGTTGAAAATTAACAATTGTTTGGAGATAATCTGTGAAGCAGATGTTCTTTTAGGGCAGAAGATGGTGCCTCATCGGAAGGACATGGTTTTCACTTCCTATAATAAAATTAAATAAACCTTAATTGGTGGCTAATAAAAAAAATAAAAGATGAGGTATGGGACCCTTGCTGTCATTACAATAACGACAAAGGCTCAGCACTAATCGAGTAAACAGCAAAATAAATGAGAGAGAGAGAGAGAGAGAGAGAGAGAGAGAGAGAGAGAGAGAGAGAGAGAGAGAGAGAGAGATTTACACAGGTTTCATACTATGATATTCAAGCATAAATATCAAGGAGGAAAAAAAACATACGTTCAAAAGGATCGAAATCCAAGGGTTAAAGAAAGGTTCACCTGAATTGCTAAGTAAAATTAGTAATTCAGATGCTCTCCGATTCCTATCTGAGGAAATCGTAGTGTCGAAAGCTATGCTAAAGCTTTTTCATACACATGTCAATTCTGATACGTGAACAGCAGCAAAGTTCGACAGCAAACCATGAATGACTGTGCTTCAATATCCAGACCTTCTGTTCCATCAATGTTTTAGTAGTGCAGCTGACATTAATAATTCTCAGAATTTCATAAACAGCAGGAACAGTCCTCATGCATATCTCTGCCCCTCCAGTCAAAGATAAGACGATGATTTTTTTCTTGATAATATGGGCGACTCTTGATTCGCGTCTTAGTATCTGATAAAAATATACTGAATAATTGCATTGAGCAGTTCTCTCATGTGATATTCAAAGACGTTGGCATACAGAAGACTTACGAGGGACCCAGAAGGGTCAAATTATACGTAAGACCACCTTCATTTATACCTAGATATACAGGGAATGAGCACCCTTTCGGTTGAGCAATCGCTGAATTATATTAATATGAAATCAATATTTATAAGTTCTCCACCAGATACTGCTCAGTTTTCGAGAAACAGAAATAATCTTAACAAGAAGAAATAAAACGTGAATTAAAATGTTAACAGTGGAGGAAAATTAGGGTTTTATTTCCGATGGAGATTTACGCAATATAAAACGGGCAAAATTAAATACATTTTTTATGTAGATTTAAGAACGCACACCATAACTGCCAGGGGAGATATACAGGCAATAAAACTGTTGATTTATGGGAAAATGCAAAACTGACGACTGCATTCTGCGTACATAGGTCTTTAAACTCAGTATCTGGGCATCTAAAAAATAAAAAAAATCAATCACCTTGGCATAAATAAAAAATGAAAATGTTCTTGAAATGAATTAGGCTGGAGATAAAATATACTCAGGCTATAAATGACCCTGTACTTGTTGGCTAAGCCTATATTTCAACGTCGCGCCTAACCCATTCTGTCTTAAATCAGCCTTGCAGTAACGATACGTAAAGTAATGACTTATAATGACAAAAACGACTAGTAAATCTTACATAAATTTTGAATTATAATTATATTAATGTTGCCAACGAATAACAACGTAGGCCGACCATCGTGCATTCTATGTCCAGTTTTAGATTGGGCAGTCTTTTACAATTTATAATTTGAAAAATAATTATGCTCACATAAAAGTGAGATAAATAAATAATAATTCGAAATAATAAAAGCGAGGAATCACTTAATTTTTCAAATATTCAAGAAAGTCCGTCAGAATTCAATTTCATCTCCTGACGGCCAATAAGCAACTCGTCTAAAACAATTACAAACCCAATATCCTCACAAATTCACGTTGAAATCTTTTTCATGTGTTGGGAACGCTTCCTGACGAAACATGCACGCCTAGCACTGGGGAAAGTCTCTGTCCCTTCTAAGCAGAGTAATCAAATCACGTTACATGTCTAGACACCCGACACGCTGAATAAAGCAAGGAGGGAAAACATGGGGCCAGTAAGAAAAGTTATCCAACGGAATAAGACTTGAATAAAACCGACTGAATAGATTCGTCTGTTTCAGATGGAATACTTCTAGCTGACTTTGTTATTTGAAAGTAGGGTTAGGGAATAAACATCAATAATTGCGCCATAGTGCATCAAAACAAGAAAGGATTAGTTTTAAGTGGGGGATCTGTAGCAGTAAAAGATTGTGAGGATGATGCTCATTCGTTTTCGTTCCAACGTATTTATGATCTCTCTCTCTCTCTCTCTCTCTCTCTCTCTCTCTCTCTCTCTCTCTCTATATATATATATATATATATATATATATATATATATATATATATATATATATATATATATATATATATATATAGCATACTAGCTGACCAACTCGGCACTGCCCGGGATAAGTCTGAATGACAACCGATAAGCTTTCTCTCTCTCTTTCTCTTTCTCCTACCTAACACCCTCTCTCCCTCTCTCTCACCTCCTCTCCCTCTTTCTTGCTCTCACTTTCCCCCCCTCTCTCTCTCTTTCTCTCTCCAACCCTTCCTGTCTCTTTCCCTCTTTCTTCTCCCTAACACCCCCTCTACTCTCTCTCTCTCTCTCTCTCACTTCCTCTCCCTCTCACTCTATCTATCACCCCCTTCGCAACCCCCACCCGACTTTGGTGCCATTGATGTCTTACCCCCCAGACTATTCTTTTCCAGATAGTAAGTCAATGTATACCAAAATTAGGTATGATAAATTCGTAAAGTTACTAAGTCTGCGGGCATAACCAGCCCCGTTTCAGGAGGCCTTTCCACCCTCACCCCCTTTGGTGCTCTTCGGTGTTAGTGATGTCTTACCACCACAGTATTTTTTTCAAGATAGTAAGTTATATGTATACCAAGTTTAGTTGAAATTGCTCAACGCGTTTCAGAGTTATGCTGGAACATACATACATACATACATACATCTATTTATATATATATATATATATATATATATATATATATATATATATATATATATATATATATATGTGTGTGTGTGTGTGTGTGTGTGTGTATATATATAATATATATAGTTTCAGTGATTATATGCTTTTTCTCTTTGTAGGGGTGACCTTTGGATGAGCTAACCCATCAAGTCAGCAATTCTTTTTGGGGTGAGGTTGTTAGCCCCACAACCTTCCCATTGAATGTCCAATGGACGTGTGCTGACAGCGTCTGGCCTCTTGGGTGGTCACCCACCAAAGTCCTGACCATGCAAGGGAGACAACGCCCACAATGTCAAAGACTTCATTTAAATACCTTCACAAACTATCTGCAATGGGTGCTAAGTATTCAAAAGACCTTCAAGATATAAAAAGAATGGTAAAAAAAAAGACTGGTCGGAAACAGTTAATGATCATTATGGACTGTTTTGCAAGATGGAAAGCACACTCTCAGTACCAATAGTAAAAACAGTAACTGTAAGTTCCAAATATGGTAACCCACAGAATACTATCTAAACACACTATATTGCATTTTCTATTTCACATAGTTCAGTAAAATTTCAGGCTAAATAAATAGCACGCAAAACAATTACAACGTTAATAATATAAAATCGTTGGTTCCACAATAAAACTCTATCCACAAAATGTGCAAGCGCCCTTAACATTTTATATATTAATAAAAGGAAAAACAAAAGAACTTTCCACAGGCCAGATCCACTGAAGACCAAGAAATGAGAACTATATATTTGGTAAAGGAAAAAAAATCACGATGCACGCACTGTCGTAAACATATCGTTCACAATAACACAGTAAATATAATAGATGTTGAATAAAAAAAGAATGCCAATCAAAATTTCGATCACTAGGAAAGAACAGCACAAAAGGAAAAACTTTTAGGAACAAAAGGAAATTATAGGGACACAATAACAAAACATTAAAAACAATAACAATAGTAATGATGATGAGGCAACAAGATAAACAAAGACGAAAAGCAGCACCATCAGCAGCGAAAACGACAAAATCAACCATGATGATAATTATATTAATGACCAGTTCTCATAATCCAAATGCAAGAGACGCTCCCACCCATCTCTTCGACTGTGAAAGACTGTACAAACACACCTTAGAGAGCACACTAATCACCAGTACACACACACACACACACACAGTCCCTACGAAAGGCGTCTTCCATTTCTTATAAGCCTATAAATAGTTAATACGTTCATCAGCATAAGTGAGCACGCAAGCAAAGTGCAAGCACTTTCGTCCTCCTCGAGTGCTTGAGAGAGGGCAGAGGCGCATATGTTAATTTGTTCATTAGCGGGAGCACTTATGCATACTCGCCATCTTCCAACCGAGACCGAACAAATAATTAACAAAATAATTAACAAACAAAACTTATGTTACACCAAAGATGAAGATTAGCAGGGGATCCCCGCCGCCTTCCTTTTTTTTTTTTTTTTTTTTTTTTCTTAAGAGGTGTGGAGGTGTGTGGGGAACGCTAACGGATGCTCCATGACGTCATCTCTAAAGTCTGGTAGAAAGACACGAGACGACATTATATATATATATATATATATATATATATATATATATATATATATATATATATATATATATATATATATATATATATATATATATATATATATACATACATACATACATACATACATACTGTATATATATATAGTGAGTGTATGTATCTATTTATGTATATATACATGTAATGTGAGTGTGTGTGTATGAATCAAACAAAACACACTCACATGCACGAATACAAAAACACTTTTGAGCACATGCACACATACCAAGTATGTAAGCATACACACACAAACACACACATATACTGTATATATATATATATATATATATATATATATATATATATATATATATATATATATATATATATATATAATATAATGCATATATAGTTTGAGGTCCCGACCAAGGGATAGAATGCTGACACCGAAGCCGAATCCCTGCTGGTGCCTACCAACGAGAAGAGGAGGCAGCAGCGCGCAAGGGTCTATCTGAAAAGGGGGCATTAAAAAGAGGGTTAAGGAAGGCTGGGGCACCGTGACGACGTCGACTCGTTGGCTAATTAGATGGAGGAACCTCGTTACGCCGCTCGACATGGAACACCGATTAGATGCGGACGAAATGAGACAACGCTGTATTATTGGTTAAGTACATTATTGCATATGAACGCTAATGCGGTGCTGGTGCGTCTATGCATGTCGCGCTTTCTCAGCTCGGGGTCTTCTCGTTGCTTTCTCTCATTACCTTTCGGTATATTATGATTTTAATATATCAAAACATGTTAATCATTCAACTTACGAATAGATTAGTTGTACACATAATGTTTATCTTTCTACTGAACACATACGAAGGGGATTCATAAAATTCTCGGCCTCACCCAGTAAGAGCGACAAAAGGAAGTCAAAAGCTTCCATTATTTGTGTCAAGGAAGTCACCTTTAAATTCAATGCTCTTTGTCCACTCATGCTCAAGCACTGCTATGTAATCTGTCAATGAGGAAGGATGCATCCTGGGCTTCCAAATGCTCCTCCTCTGCCGCTCACATGTCTTCGTTACGGCCTCCGTAATGGTGACCGGTCAGGAGATATTTGAGTTTTGGGAACACAAATCATACGGTGCCAGGTCAGGTGCAAGACGGAGCATGAAGCAGAAAAGCAAAAGCCAGAGTTGGTCGCTTCAGATATTGCCATCAGCAGTGTGGACAGGAGCAATGTCCTAGATATACCAACAATACAGGGACCGCCGCTTTCCCCTGTGCTCTATCTTGCATTTTTTTTTTAACTGCTGCCATACTGATGTAGGAAACTATACAGTAATAGTAATTTTTTGCGAAGTGGGGAACCATAACTGTTTGAATACTTGATTCAAATTCCAAATAGTGAATCAGTGTCTCCTCTGGGGTTACTGACCTCCAGTGAATGGCATGGGTTAACCTTAAAACGAGTTAAAAGTGTCCTGCCGTCTCTACTTTCGTCAGCTTTTGTTCTGGCGTCAACATTCGCGGTAATCATGTTGTAGACAGTCTAATCACCGCCAATAAGTCACTTAAGACAGTGTGGTCTCAGTCTATTTTTGAAACAGTCAAACATGGTCACCTAGTACCCTTTGTGTATATACTTGAATAAGTAGGTAGTAACAGTTCAA
>NC_089748.1:73841649-73854149 GCF_040412425.1 Macrobrachium rosenbergii
CCTTCTAATCAGACTCTTATCGATAAAGTGGGATTATATGCATGTTATTTTCTTCAGCAAAATATAATAATAATAATAATAATAATAATAATAATAATAATAATAATAATAAATAATAAGGACGCCTTGAGGATGACACCCTTTCTTGAGGACGCCAAATGTTCAGGACGCCAGGACGCCAAATGACACCTTTTACTCTACTAACAAATGTTCAGGACGCAAAATGGCACCTTTTACGCTACTACATAATTTTTTTTATTTATGCATGTTATTTTCTTCAGCAATAATAATAATAATAATAATAATAATAATAATAATAATAATAATAATAATAATAATAATAACTGAGGATGCCAAATGACACCCTTTCTTGAGGACGCCAAATGTTCAGGACGCCAAGACGGCAAATGGCACCTTTTAGCCTACTCATACTTCTGTCGGGCTAAGAAGAGAAACGTGTACTGCCGTGGTGGACAACCGTAAAGGTTTAGCAATGTCATCACAAAAAAAAAAAAAAAACTGCTGAAAATGCATTCTAAAACCACTCTCTTTAAGAATAAAAATTATCCAGCTTTGAACTGGTGGCATTTTCAGCTGGAAGTCCAGAAAAGGGCAAGAGGCTTACAACCTCATCCCTCAAAACTTGCTTACAACCGAAAGGCTGTAAGGCTTTCTGACACTACCCTTCTGAAAGGAAAAAAATTGGTACAGTAGAGTGTGTGCGTGTTTGTGTACACAAACACACACACACACACACACACATATATATAGACACACACATACGCACTGCAGTGTGCGTGAGTGCCGGCGTCTATGTGTATTTACAAAATAAAATTTCAAGCCACTATTATAACTACGTCATCCGGGGGATTTGAAATACATGTGTATGTGAAATGGTGTGCCTATTATAGCTGAAGGACTATCATTTCAAATATTTGTGTTCGATTTTCCTATACCTTTGTTTCATTTTCCTAAATCATTGTTTCATTTTCCAAGAAACACTGTATTGTCTTAAATATGTCCTTAGAAATATTTGAGACTGAGCATACTTTCCAGTGCCCTCATACTGACCGGCGTTCATGAATATGAAGAAATAATTATTATTACAGTTTCATTGCAAAATGTCCCCATGATCATGTGATTTCTACTCATCGAAATTTTAAAAATAAGCTATAAAACATTTTTCTGACTTTACTAAAATAAAGTGAATTATGTTCCAGTAAAAGTAGATCATCAATCATAACGAACAAGACCAAAGCCAACTGGTTTACTTTCGTACTTGCAAGCTACCGTTTTTACTTTACTGTACGGCCAGGTACAAACACGTGTATAACACAAAAACTGCCTTGAAAGTTGAACTGCAATGTGTGTCAGATAATATAAAAATTTATATGCATTCAATATACGAATTTGTCTATCAATGTAAAACTTGCTCTCCAGTCTTCACTGGAATGGACATCAGAATCTAAAAATTATGACGCAATATTAATTGCAATTGTGTCCATAATAAAAACATTTGCTTCATAATTTTTGTTAGAACGACCCGCATGATACACATAAAGAATTGCACTTTTACTTCATTGGTCTCTTGGATATAACAACTACTATGCGATTTACATGGTAATGGTCCACCTGGTATAAAATTAGCTCTACTATTTAATTTCAGTGTCAGCTAAATAGAAGTTCTATAATTTTTATTGAAAGTACTACTGAATATAAAATTTGCTGAACGATTTTTGGATAAATGGTTAGCTGAGTACGGAAACGATAACACTATTTCTGTAGCTTGGAGAATACAAAACCTTTGACAGTGGGAGGTCTGGAAAAATATCTGAATTATTCGTTCCATTTTAAAACAAATGAGTCTTGTCGATGTTATTTTCGCCCCAGTATGGAACTAAGAAACCACTTTATATAAACAAAGGGAATGTGGATTTTACAATACAGAAGGTTAAGGAAAATGTTTCTAGCAGTAACAAACGACATTACAAACTGCCATAATGAAACAAAACCGAAGTCTGATAAAATATAAATTCAATACATACAGAGTCCCTTGGAAAGAAACATTGCAATTTACAGCAATGACGCGAACCGATGCCAAAACCACACCTGGTCCTCCAACATCCAAGTAACATTTCTCCCACAAAACGCCAGCATCAGATCCCCGAACTAAACCCAGGAAATAAGAATTAATACGACTGCTGGAATTGCTGAGAAAAGACAACAAGGTAATTTCAAAAGGAATTAAACGTTGACAAGCTAAATAAATATAATTTGGCTTTCACAATGAATGGCGTTCATGATTAATTCATTTCTGTTTCATTAAAGCACGCATAAAATTCTAAGGGACAACGGTAAAATTGTTAATAATTCTTGGAGAAGAAACATTCCTCGCTATTAGAAACGCAAGGTTGCTGCCAGCGCTGATTTAATGAGACTGCAAACCAAAACAATCTGATAAATTAAGGTACAACAACTTTTGCGACTTTACCTCTACAAAAGGCCGATGGAACGGGCAACTGAATACTATTATCTAGTCGAAAACTAAAGGTAGAAAGAAAAAAATGAAGAGTAAAAGGGGTTCTCGCTCTGACCGAAAGGACAGGCGTCCTTCCTAAATGACTATGGGCTCTAACCTAAAGGAGATTTCACAGATGGTAATAAAACATGAACATTTTCCCACATACCTTAACCTTTACCTTCATATCTTACGAAAATAAAAGAAAGAAACGTTCTCTCTCTCTCTCTCCAGTTCTTTTTCCTCTTCTCTAATTTTTCCACCTCTTTCCTTGATCTTTATAAAAAGTCTACCTTTCCTACCTTGAAATAATTGCACATGAAGACATGAAATTCACTCGGCAGCAGAATAAGATAGAAAAAAGATTCTTTTCCTACTTTCTCTGAAAAGCAACCTTTCAGTGGCATTTTCCGATTTCTCAGGGACTACCACTGAATGGTTGCTTTTCAGAGAAAGTAGGAAAAAAATTATCTTTTTTTTTTTCTTACGCTGTCGCGTGCATTCCATGTCTTCAGGTGCAATTATCTCAAGGTAGGAACGGTAGACTTTTTGTAAAGATCAAGGAAATACACGGAAAAGTAAGAGAAGAGAAAAGTAAGAGAGAGAGAGAGAGAGAGAGAGAGAGAGAGAGAGAGAGAGAGAGAGAGAGAGAGAGAGAGAGAGAGAGAGAGAGTTTCTATTCATGCAAGGGTGGCAGGCTTTTAATATAATTGATACTCTTATATTTGTTCAGTGTTTTTACATCTGAAGATTTTTCAGATATAATATTCAAACTTTTGGACGTATCTTTTTTTAAGAGGACCGGAATCAGTTAAATTGAACACAAATCTGTACATAAAAGAAGCTACGAAATGCTTGAAAACAAATGAAAAATTTACTGTTACAGCGTCACTGGGTGAAAAAAAAAAAGTGCAAAACCTCTTAAATTCTGGACACAGAAAGGCCGCCGAGAGATCTTTTTTAAACTGAAATCTCGTATTTCCCAAAATATACCTATCACCGATCATGTTGTCTGTTCCAGTAGTCAGTTAAGGTTACTGACCAATAAATTCACCACCTAAGAACTTTACTGCAACGTTAATGCCTACTTCGGTCAGTAATTTCACTTTAGGCTTCCTCCTTGCTGTCATTATCCATTGCAAACTCTCCTTAACCCCTTTTAACACCTGTCAACTTCCCTGAAAATGGAAAACTGCTGCCTGTGGAAGTCTGGACCTTTCTTTAAAGACATTTTTCACGAATGGCGAAAATGTAATAATAATAATAATAATAATAATAATAATAATAATAATAATAATAATAATAATAATAATAATACACACCATTACCGACTCCCAATTAGCTTTTCTGTGAGTATCATGATTTACCAAATGAGAAATTATCAAGATTCTCACAAAAGTAAATAGCTCCAACAATTTTTCCAAAATGATCTGGTTGGTGAAAAATCTACTTGTTTTTGTGACAGCAATCTCACCTTGCCCAAAGTCTGATCAAAATACGAATAGAAATGATACGTGTGATAACACACTAACGGACCAACAGCGAACGATCTCCCTTCAAACACATCCATACTGAATGGTCTACCTTTGTACCATATTTCAATGATGTCCCTTCCTATACGTATGAGGAGATGCAAAGACGTTAAGTGTGACAAACACACCAAAGGACGGACAGACCCGGACAAACAAATCTGTCATATTCGGTAGGGAACTAATAATGTACATATATACATGTACTACATGCGGTTGCATATAAAATTACCCATAACTTCAACTGCATGTAAGAAATATATATAGGCTATATATATATATATATATATATATATATATATATATATATATATATATATATATATATATATATATATATATATATATATATATATATATATATATATATATATATATATATATATATATATATATATATATATTATATAATTTATATATGTACGTATTCAACCTAAAAAGATACCGAAAGCAAAATGAATGGCAATCAAGATTGATAACATTGTCCCAGATGTATAGCGAGCAAATGAATAAGTTATAATCTTCATTTGTTCTTAAAGACTGAGTAATCGAGATGAATGTAGAATGATATTGGACTTTTGAGGCTCTGTAAGCTTACAGAACATTTTATATGCATAGAAACTGACCACATGTGGCATGCGCTTGTTCCCTTGATGGCACAGATTTAAAGGTGACAAATCATTAGCAATTACGCAGTTATCCGGTGGAATTCCCTCGGCATATTCTTTCTGTTGTACATTTTCGTAATCAGCGTCAGAAATTGTAGTATGTATTATAATTTTATCTGAGGCATTTTGTTAAAAACACACATGTACAGCATTTTACTCTAATATATATATATATATATATATATATATATATATATATATATATATATATATATATATATATATATATATATATATATATATATATATATATATATATATATATAATATATATATATATATATATATATATATATAAGGGAAAAATGACAAAATGACTCAAAAATCGTATTTCAATTTAATGATAATCGATCTGGCTGGGACAGCAGAAAAATTCAGGATCTGGATAAATGTGTAACAGATTTCTGGAGGTATTCTTTCATTATGTTGCGGAGGAGAGGATGGCTAATTGTGGTGATGTACTTTCCCAAATGAATTAACATTTTGTTTAGACGCATTTTCGTTCAAAATGAATCTACATTTATGAGGCAAAATGAAGTAATGCAAAATTATTCAAGCTGAAAAGCCAATTATTTTCTTGGAGTCCCGTAAGCATGTACGACAAGCCAGAATAGAATATGAAAAAAAAAATAAAAGAAAACATTAAAGTTAACTGAAAAAATTTTATATATATATTGCGTACGCTACATTATAAATATGGACAACATGAGCATTCAAGAATATGACCTGTGGACAAAAAAAAATTAATTTAAAAACTTTCCAACATCCTATTGTTAGGTCATTGTAGCAAGGCTAAACGGGAGAATAATCATGAGTCTGTTTAGGTCCTACAAATAAATTCTCAGAAAATACATGTATGGATACAAATAACAGTTGACAATTTCGTTGTCAAGGAAACCTTGTGTTCTGTGTTTCGCTACACACCACACCATGTTTCCTAAATCAAACTCCGTCAACGCGGGATCTTACAATTAAGGGAAGCAGAATGAGAGAAAAAACGGTCTATATGCAATGAAGTTAGGAAGTTAAAAAAAGAAATCATATAATAATAAAAGATTAACATAAAAGAGCAAGCATTCCCACAGTATTGCTAAACCAACACATGTCCCTGACGACCCATGAACAACTTCTCTCTACAAGCATTCCCATGAAATGTTCAAGATGCTATTATAATCCTTGAAAAGGGAAATAAATCCAGTTTTTCTCAACAAAATGTGTTTGTGACACACGATTGCCCTTGATATCAGCTATGTTTTGCCCATGGTCTAGGTCACAAGGTAACTAAACCACATGTCATTCAAAAAGCTTCATTAGCAGAGTAAGCCTGTCGAATATATAGTTTTTATTTTTTATGTTCTAAAGTTACATCCAAAGTTACGGTCGTGTACAGAATCTATGACATTTGGACCCATAATTTCACCTTTTGCCAATGTCCTTTGTACCAAGTGTGAGTGAAATATCTGCAGCCATGTAGGAAGAGTTGTGATGACGAGGTAAACGTGACGGAAGCACTGATGGCAGGGCACAGGAGCTGACAAACGGAGGGAAAGACAGGCTATAATCCCCTGATTTTGTCGGTCGGGGACTAATTCAAGGACAGAACAGGACAAAAGTATTAGAAAGCACAGCAAGAGACATTTTGAAAGCAGTCTGAGTTTATGAGGTAGGTTTTGTTTGTTTCCAAACAAAACTGTGTTTGGACTGGACAGTTCAAAATACGGATTGTAGTAAATGAAAGATTCGGTCCTGATGCAACACGTTCATCAAGTGTTTATAATCATTGGAACAGAGTGAATTAGAGAGCTGGAGAAGACAAATATCTATAACTAGTCACATGAACGGGATATATAAGCAATGGAACGACAGCAAAACCAGTGAAAACAGGCTCACGTTAGAAACAAAAGGAATAGATGGAACGCTGCATAGAATTTAGGAACAAAGACAAAGCGCTGGGATACATACTGAGAGTGAGTGAGTGTTGTTGAGCCGAGATCTTTTTAAAAAATGGATACCCAACGGACAATACGAAAATTACAATGATCTACACACACATCGAGCGAATATTTAGTTATAACAAATGTTTCCCTGGAAAATATTTAGAGGAAAAGGCAGAATTTGGGAACTCTGCACATCACCCTTAATCAGTGGATTTTCTTCATCAAAAATTCTGAGCT
This sequence comes from Macrobrachium rosenbergii, assembly GCF_040412425.1. Lineage (NCBI taxonomy): Eukaryota > Metazoa > Arthropoda > Malacostraca > Decapoda > Palaemonidae > Macrobrachium > Macrobrachium rosenbergii. Next base: position 73,848,539 of record NC_089748.1, read on the forward strand.
CCATTTGGTCCAACATAGTTTTTTGTTTTTGTGACATCAAGCCCCGTGTATTCAGTCCAGACACGATTCAAATAATTGCCTGGGTTGAAGTAAGAGAGAATATGTTCGTGTTGACGCAAGGACGAAATAAAAAGCGCCAATTTCTGACACGTATATAAAATGGTTCACTTCGCTTTACCAAAAATATTCCAATTACCAGAAACACCTCGAATCTAGTCGTCACTCGAAAGAGAGAACAAACAAGCTGGTCATTTTACCTAAAAAGCTGGACGGTATATCTCTTTTAAAAAATAGAAAACACAAGGGATCTTGTGCCTTTATCTCGCCCACATCCTACGGAAACAAGATAAAGAGCAGGAGAGTATTCCTCAACTCTGGGGAACAGGCAAACACTTAGAGGAAGAACGGGAACAAGAAGAGAATTCCAAAGCTTCCATTAGGAGAGGAACAGTCTCAAAACCATCCAACAGTCTTTCAGTAGGGACAAAAAGAGTTGCACAGCCGACATAATTTTAACCTTCAGCTGTTAATGTATGAATAAATTATATTTTCAGCTTTTAGCCTAGCTAACAAAAACTAAGAGAAATTGGACTCTTGTAATTAAACACCTTACTGGTGACTTGACTTAAACTCTTGATTCTTACTGTATAACAAACTGTCAACATTGTAGCTGAGACCTCATAATATTATTGTAGGTCTCAGAAACATCAAGATCCAAACAGACATGCAAACCACCCTGCCATAAACGATTACGAAGAACTTGAATGTCAAAACGTAAATGTCTGATGTTTGAAGGTGATAAATTTTTTACCTGAAAATAGATTCGCCTGCAACTAAAACCCGGCCTGAGTTGTCTTTCTGCTGATGCAGTTCAAGCGGAGAGATGTAGCCTACGTGGACAGGCAGACTAATGAATTCCTTTGCGTCCTCCTGAGCCAGACGCTGCCAATAATTATCATCGTCGTCTAACACTGTTGTTGTATTTCCTCATCCGCGCAAAAGCAACAGAAGCGACCTCCAAGCAACGTCTCTCTCTCTCTCTCTCTCTCTCTGCACCGTCTTGAGGAGTCTCAAATCCTGGGAACCTTTCCACAGCTCCGGCGTTTTTAGTGGAATATTAGAACAGTTTAATTATGGGCCGTCCGTTCCTCCACGACTGCCATGGGATTATAAGTCAGTATAATTTCACCAAAACCGAAAATCTTCGAAAAAGAACCACTAACTCCTCCACCCATTTTCACGGATGCATGGAGAGGCGAATCTTGATCATAAGGTCGCTACGCTCGCTGTTAACGAAGGCGGTTTTCGATCTTACCGGCGAATGACATTTAGAGGTCTGGAAAGATAACCTTGATCGATGCAATTATATGAAATATTTCACGACGGATCTTGCCACCGGGCAGCTCTTTTTCTTTCGCGCAATCCATCTAAAAGATAAGATATCGAAAGGCACAACATCACTGAAAGACCGACTGCTCATCATAACAAATTTGTATTCCGTCAAAATAAGTATATGAAGAAAGTCAAGGAAAGGAGAAATATGTAGGTGAATGGGCATAAAATAAGTATAAACCCTGACAACTGGAGAACATTTACCTTGCACATAAAAAATTACGGACATATCTGTTCATGTTTCTTGACTGTGTATATTACTCATTATACCATTGGGAAATCTAAAACTTTTTCTTACATTCATGTGCATAAATTAGTAGCCAGAATATCTTTGGCAAAAAAAGAAACACTAATCTTGGTGGAAAATTTCTCAGGTTCGCCCATTTCTTTCGAAATATCATTTGAAGACCTTATCGTTTTCCTGCGGAATGGCCTCGTTCGTTGCAATCATTTCGAAAGAAATTTCGGTGACTGCAGTTCGCCTGATAATAGAGAGAGAGAGAGAGAGAGAGAGAGAGAGAGAGAGAGAGAGAGAGAGAGAGAGAGAGAGGATTGGCGGGGGCGTGAAAAATGACAGACGTAGATAGTGGGTCTGATCTTTCACTTTAAAAGTTTATTTCTTTGTGCTTGTTAGGATATATTTGCTGATGTCTGTTAGGATTTTGCTCTTCGAGTCTTTTTATGTTTTTAAAACCTACGGAAAGGTTTATACTTATTCCAACAGGTTAAAACAACAATCAGTTTCGATATGGGTGAGGTATTGCCGGATCTGCCTATCTCGGGTTCCTCAACTTGCCTACAGATAGCACCGCCCAGGACACTATACCCTTTTCAGTTTCACCTCCAGTTCCAAAAATGTACACCAATTAGTTTTCTTGAAACTAATAAGTATGAATTAGCGTGCTGAAAGCTGTGTTTTCACGCGCTTACATATTTTTTTTTTATATCGGATGATAGATGAAAAGTCATTTTCATAAATTAAAAAAAGTTAGTTTATCCGAAATGCTGTGCTGAAATTCAGTACTAAAATGCACACAAATCTTACTCTCTTTCAATGTTTATTGATACTGACCAAAGCCGTAAACTCGTTCTTTTATATCAAACCAAAGTATGGCAGTTCGGTAAAGGGACTAATAAAGAAACTGGGTGATATTAGACATTGTGTCCGGAGTTTCACAGCGGCCCACTGTTATTTTTGGTCCAATGTTATTTTTAGTGTATACAAATGACACGATTGTTGGCCTGGAAAAACAAGATTGTTCAGTATGCCGATGGTGCAACACTTGTGGGTGTAGTAAAGTCGCCACTTATTAGAAATGAAGCTGCCCTCAGCCTTAATCGGGACGTGGACCGGATCAGTGAATGGAGTAGTTGGTGGGGTATGCTGCTGAACTCCAGCAAAACGAAAACACTATTGATTAGCAGACCTCGTACAGATTTTTCACCCCATCCTCCATCTTCAGGTGGATGGGACTTGGCTGAATGAGTCTGAAGCTTTAACTATTCTAGGTGTAACTTTTGACTCACACCTTACTTTTGAGAAACATCTAATGAAAGTTTCAGCAAATGCCGCACGAAAGTTAGGTTTTGTTCGTAAGGCCTCATATATTGCACTGATAAAATCAATGCAACCTGTTTTAGGTTCTTTGTCTTCCTTAACCAGAATACTGTTCTCCGGTGTGGATTTCTGCCTCTGACAGAGATTATCTCTTTTAGATAGAGTGGTTTGTGGTGGTAGGTTTCTGTTTCTTAATTTTAGCAGTTATGACCTGTTTCTTGTTTGTCACTTTTTCATAAGTATTATTTCAACAGAGATCTTTCACATTCACAATTGATCCCAGATCCACTTTTCGTCCTGAGAGCAACCAGATTCGCCGAGCAGCAGCACCAATATGCAGTAAATGCGCCTCGCTGCCGAAATTCTCAGTTCAAGAGGCCTTATATTCCTCACACCGTTGGACTGTAGAACAGCCTCCCAGAGGATGTCGTGCAGTTGAAACTTCAGAAGTTCAAGCGAAGATGCACAGCATTACTACCCTAATACAATTCACCTTGTATTTTAATATTTTACTTACATTTTTAGATATTTATTAATTTCTCTGTTTTTCCAACAACTGATCTCCTCTTTCTGTATTTCCCATTACCTTTTGCTACTGCTTTTGAATGAACACCATATTCTTTGGAAGCTTGAATTCCAAGTCAAAAGCCCCTGTGGCCTTCCTCCTCATGAATAGGGTTCATCATCTAATTAATAATAATAATAATAATAATAATAATAATAATAATAATAATAATAATAATAATAAAAATACACTTTAAATCTGAAGACCATCGCATGAATGAGTTTTGGAAGGATCTATTTATGCCAATGTCAATATAAAATTCGGGGACTGATGTACAACTTTTAAAATGGATGACCTTCTTATGGAAAAGGGACTTGATAGAAAAAACCTGGATCTATTCCTACCGTCATCCTTACTTTCTCTAATTACATATTCTACCGTTTAGAGTTTCTCATAAGTATTCATGTCTTAAACACTTATGTGACTGTTTAAGAGAAGAACACTAACTATTAACTTGCCTAACTGGAAATTATTATCATTTCTTGGCTCCTGCATCTCGTCGGTATTCGTGCTAAACGATTAATGTCCCTGTCGTTGGCTTAATACTTTCTCGAGTATTCTGAAAGGCTGTTTATTACTACCTCATCTTTGCGTGCCTCTCTATATCTTCCACCTTCAGGACAACTTTTGCTCTCTTTGCATTTGAAGAGCGGACCAGGGGATCCCGATGCTGATGGTGAGGTTCCGATACTGTTAAATATAGTTCTCACAATGAAATCAGTTTCACTTAAGTACTCATTCACTTACCACGACACTTGTTAGCGACTGAAAACAAAATTTGTCCCCAGTCTAGACCGGGACTTGTTTCAACCTGTTTGTTTTCCGAAATCAAGGTATCTCAATAAAAACAGTGGTACCTGAACATTGATGGTTTTCGATGAAATTAAACGATCTGGTAAAAGAAAAATAACTCTTCGTGTTGATATGCGAAAATAACTGGAAGGTTGACCAGGGATGTTTTTGCATGCATGGTAGTCAAAGCAGTACTAATGGTCACAATGCTTCTCAGAAAACATGAAATAAATACCCTATGGCCTTGGCTGTATTTACATTTTTTAGCTTACACGGGTCTCTTGACTTGTGATTTTGGGATATAAAAAAATCTAAAGATATCACACGAAAAATGTGACTGAAAAAAATTAAGCCTCAAACAAGAGCCATCAGTTTGAAACATAGAAATTAAAGAAAAAGCAAGCACGTAGGAATAAGAGAAATTAAAAATAACATAGTCAAATGGCTGAAAAAAAGCATAAGTATAAAAAACAGAATGGTTAGGCTAAGCTTGGCAAGTTTCAGCGGCCTGTAAAGGCGTTTTCTCACTGCAGTATTTCATTCCAGCATCACCGCACCACCAGGAATATTAATGTAAGATAAGACAATTTCATTTATTATGTTCAAAGAGCCGCGGCACTCAAAGGTAAGGGGAACAAGTAGTGGCGTAACAGATTGCAAGATAATTCAGTCCTTTGCATCCCGCGTTACGTAATTACGCTCGATCTACGAATGATACTACTCGTCTTAAAAGGAAAAGAAAATAGGAAAATAAATAATAACAATAAATATGGGATTTCCTACCGCGCGTAAACATAAGAGTGCCCAGGTACTTTGTTCCTTGCTGCAACTGTTGTCAGGTAATTTCATCTAGACCATTCATATTCTTCAAATAACAATATAAGATTAACCAGTATTCCATAACTGCCTGTTGTGCAAATTAAACTGAGAGTGAGACAGAGAGAGAGAAGGGTACTAATTTGTATATGATTCATATATACACACGCAAGCACAAATATAATGTTTATACTGTTTATATATGTGTGTATATGTATATGTATATATATATATATATATATATATATATATATATATATATATATATATATATATATATATATATATATATATATATATATAGAGAGAGAGAGAGAGAGAGAGAGAGAGAGAGAGAGAGAGAAGGTTTCTACTTAGTATGTTTTTCATTTACACATTATTTATATATATACAGTATATATATACACATATATATATACTGTATATATATATATATATATATATATATATATATATATATATATATATATATATATATATATATATAT
>NC_089748.1:73861649-73894149 GCF_040412425.1 Macrobrachium rosenbergii
TATATAAATATATATATATATATATATATATATATAGAGAGAGAGAGAGAGAGAGAGAGAGAGAGAGAGAGAGAAAGAGAAAGAAATTGGTGAAAAAGTTTGTTGGATTAGGTCTTGGTTCAGGAAAGATGGAAACGTAAGATGACTGCTGTCTTTGTGAGAAGACAAGTGACTGGAAAATATCTGATCATTATTTGGTTGAAACAAAAGTCGAGATAGAAGTTGAAGTTGGACAGGAAAGGGAGAAAATACAACTGTAAGGGTAATTAGACAAGGGAGTTTGATAAGGAGGAAGTAAGGAGGGCATACTAAGAGAAAAGGGTTGCAAAATAGGCTAGGGTTAAAGCTGGAAGTTGTACTACGAATAAGAGTATGTAAAGTTCTAGTGTAACGTTATGGATTCAGCAAAATTTAGCTAATTTAGGAAGTTTGGAAGAAGGAATAAATATAGTGAGCGGTTATTTCAGTGTTACTGCAAGACACAAAGGCAGAGTGTGTGCAGGAGTACAGGAGAATGGATATGGTGGTCAAGTAGAAGGTAAGAGTAAAAGGAGGCATATGATAAAATAAAAATAAGTTTTTCTACAAGTAATACACAGAGAAATGCTGATAAGCAAATGGATCTCAGAATAAAGGATGCAACTGGAAAGACGCGGTCCAGGATTGGGCATTCTGAGGACTTGTTGAATATGAGAGATAGGAGAGAGGCATAGCTGATGATGCAAAAGCGGGAGTTGCGTCAAGTCTGAGAGCCTTGTGAAATTGGTGTTGAGGTTGTGATGAGGGCAATTAAGAAGCTGGAAAATTAAAATATGCCAAGGATTAATGGGATTATGCAATGCAATGAGGTGAAAGTGTGCCTGAGTGGCTGACCATGACGTGGATGTTGTATGGTATGCTTGGATGACTGAAAGGTTACAACAGACAGGGTGAAGGAAATAATTATTCCTCTTGTACAAATTTAAAGACAATGCAATACCGATTAAGGATATTGAAATAACAATGCAGAAAAACAGAGATTACTGAATGACTGCAAAAGTGTCTGCAAAGGAGAAACTTGAGAGTATATGTGAGCAAGAGTAAGGTTATTATAATGGTAACTGGGATCCACAAACATGGAAGTGACAGCCTGGAAGCAGTAGAGTCTTATAATTATTAGGGATAAAAATTCGGATGATTACTTGATAAAAGATGTGAGTTGCTGAGCAGTAAAGCAAGAAAGGCTGCATGATGGTGCAAAATATTGGGAGAAAACTTGAAATGTGGATGGGAGCCAAGGTTGGAATGTATGAATGGTCGAACTAACTCAGTGTGAGAAGTAAATCAAAGATGGTGGAGGCTGTAGAAATCAAATGTTTACATGGTATGCGTGGTATAAGAAGTGAAAGGGTGAGCAATGTGGAGATAAATAGAAGGAACAGTAAAAGGGCTACTGTAAGTGAAAGGCTGGATCCTGCAGTAGTTTCTTGAGATAGTTCAGTTATGTGGAAAGAATAAGGGATAATAGGATGGTGAAGGAAGGACGAGAAGAAGGTCGTGAAAGGGCTGAATGGGCAGAGTGAAAGAGATGGTGGCACACTTGGTTTCACAGATTCACACAGTGCACAGTTAAATGGTTAGAAAATCATTAAATTGAAATTTTGTAAAAACAGTAGATTTAAATACGGTACTATGTCACCTGGAATATCACAGACACCACTATTACTAAGACCATGAAAATGGGGCTAAAATGAAAAAAAATGCCAAATATCAACGACAGCCCTAGAATTTCATGAAACACGCAAAGACACACACACATAACTTTTCAAGTTTATAAATTTATATATTTATCATTTGCACAACTGTAATTAATTCAAAAGCTTATGATGCCCACATTGCAAAAATACGTGGATATCATATAAAGTGAGAAAAAAGACAATCGCACGTCTATACATCAACAGCGTTGAAAATAGTTCCCAAAATTAGAAAAATAAAAGAGCAAAAGAGATACGGTCCCTACGTGTGAACGAAAAACTTATTTCTCCTGATTTCAGTTAAAAGTTTCCTGTTCAGAAGAACTGACGTTACGAAAAACGGAGCCACTGGAATCAAATACACAGAATGGATAAGGGAAAAAAGGAGATATATAGGTGGATTAATGGATGTTCATTAAGTGGATTCGAAAGGATATTCAGCCTACAGATAAAAAACATTTCAAGAGTTCATTCACTCACTGACGTACCAATATTTGCAACTGGAGCGGCAGTAACACTCGGGCAGCCGACAACTCCTCTATCTTTCTATATACTGAAATCAATACAACATATATATACCCATACATACACACACACACACATAAATATACATATAAACATAAATATTTATATATAAAAATAAAGTACACTGACAACATATGGGTTAATTTTTCTTGCTACATCGATGAACAGGTTCTCCTACTAATATGTTAAATATGCGAGACAAAAATTTACTCATATTCTTTGTTACTGACTTGTTATACTCAAAGAGAAATATTCAAACATTGTTAAACGCGACACTGAAAACGTTCATAACACGAGAAGGCACTGAAGAACATGAAAACAACTTTGATGAAACTACCGGAATAAAGTTTATTCTCTTTTACCTCCCGAGGAAATAAAATAAAGTATTTTTATAAAATTCTAAATTAAAACCTAACACGTGTTGCTTGAAAGCATTTGATAAAAAGATAAACGTTACCTTTGGAAATGTGACGTAACATTTTACATCGTCAGATACGAGTTTCTACTGCAAGTCCTAAAAATTCAACATTAATTTATTGGAATTTAAGCACACATGTGGGGAGTGCATTTATGCACATGGTCAAAGCCCATGTAGACACATGGATGAATCAGACACTGGAAAATGAGTCGCATTTTCTTTTACAAGACAAAGGATATCATTTCGTTTTCCAATTTAAGGGTGACATTTATTTTTACTTGAGCATACACGCATTTATAGTTGTAACTGCTGTTGTTCAATAAAGAAAACTTGAACAGACTCTTTTATTGTTTATTCATTCAATTGTTCAAGTATACATATAAATACATACAAGCACGTATATGATTATAATACGTAATATAAGAGCGCTTATATACACATAAGTGATTCATATACCGTGTATGTATAGAAACTGATATGTTTCTTGTGCTATTTCCGACCGTAATGAAAATTTTGATCACGAAACTGAGGTGCACTGATAAAACCGGTAATCTTGATGGTTGAGGTGGAAACTACAGGTTCCACTGTGACATGGTACATACTACGTTATTTGTTTACGAGCTTGTTGGAGCTTGCTACGCACGCTGGAACCCGGGGCTGCTGTTTCCCCTACCCTCCCTATCCCCTACCTCCACCCGGGCCGGACAAACAGGTTTGCAGGAGGAGGGTGGATGTCTCCCCTACACACCCCGAGGCGGACAAACCAGTTTGGAGGGTGTTGGGTGACTGTGTCATGTCTCTCCTACTGTCACCCGGGGGAGGACAAACAAGATCAGATCCAATCGGATTTTATTAGAGATTCCATGGAAGATGTCTGGAAAGATGTTTGAGAAAGCAGGTTTCCTTGCTCCAGGCCATTCATCGTTTTCATTGTAATTGTTCTTGACGCTTCTAGAAGAAAGTCTGCGAGGGGATCAGAGGCGTAATGGGTCTTTATATTATCAAGATTAAGTTACAAGACTTAGGATCATTAGGAAAGGAGACTCGCGATGTGGAAATAACGAAATTCCATTATAAACACTCTTGATACAAAGTCAGGGGTAAAGTAAGTTCTAAACTTATGACTATGGCCGGAACATGAACCCACAACGGGACAAATTAAAAGAATTTCATCAAATGGTGATACCATACGTGATATTCAATGTTAATTTTCCCGTCTCAAAAAAAAAGGGAAAATTCCCGCCTTTGCACATCGTCTGAGTTTAAATTATATCATGCGATTATCGAAGGGTATAAATTACACTGTCATAGTAGTGAAGAGCTAAAAAGTATATCTATATAAACAAAGCTTGTTCTTATACGTAAAGTGATAAGTCTGAATGCTTACAGCATGAGCTTCTAAGAATAAGAGTATCTTTTGATTCAGCACCAATTAAAAACTCTTACTATATTTACTGGGTTTCAAAGAATGAAACAGCTCGAGTTTCTTAGATCACCTCAAGACAAGATGACTAGTATTGACTACCCTTCTGTACAGACGTTGATAAAATGAGAGAGAGAGAGAGAGAGAGAGAGAGAGAGAGAGAGAGAGAGAGAGAGAGAGAGAGAGAGAGAGAGAGAGAGAGAGTAATAATCATCAATTCCATTGTTATGCTGCATTCTCAATATCATCACATAGAGTTATGGTACTATGTATTTTACACCAAAAAAACAGTCCATACCACGTTGTCACATCGCCGGTTTCCAGTCCCTTCCAGACCTCATAAATCAGCTTGAGTCTTTCAGTGGCCGTTCAGTCGTCGTCAGCAGCGTCACGAAACAGAAGATGAAGTACCTACAATCACGGAGCCGGTGGAATCAGTCCCTGAGGCTTGTTAATCAGGTAGTTAGAGGCAGACGAGTGAAGGTTGGGGATACTACTGCTCATAAAATAGAAGACTCACTCTTTGGCGGATACAGAAGAAACTTCCGCTGCTGAGGATTAGTTTTCTTTGATTCTTTAAAGAGAATTTTGTGTGACCTTGGATGAACTTTTGCTGTGACTGGTTTAATGATAGTGAGAATGATAGACGGCTGTTGAGAGGACAAAAGGGTATAAGTGGTTGCTTTAGTTGCCCATGGCTGGGGTCAGATTTGTACTTCTGTTGATGAACCTTTCAAAATTGTTCTGGTTGGTCTCTGCCACAGCGGATGAAGTATAAAACCTAGAGATAGGAGGCAGAAATGCTGTCGTCAGTGTCTTTGAGTGGTAACATATTGCCAGTAACCACTGTTACTTATCAACACTTGTCATCTACTTCCTACCCGTTCTCCTTGACTTTCTGGTCTGTTGGGAAGGACACTCAGGCTCAGGGAGACAGCCTACACCTGCTCATGGTGAGGCGGGTGACCATTCAGTGCCCATACCAGTGTAGCTTTAAACAGCCAAGTTTAAAGCCCGCCAGATTTAAACAATCAGTTTTAACAATAAATTTTTAAACAGTCAATAAGGTTTAAACAGTCAAGTTTGTACGTATCAGTGCCCAGGCATAGCATCAAAATATGATAAGTTTACTTCCATTAAAAATCATGATGGAAACTCAGCACTATAGCAACCTCTTGGGTCCTTTTACCTCACTCTTTCCTCTATGACTTCTACATTTGTCTCATGTTTACCATATTCCTCCATGATTCATGCGTGTGCTACAAATTAGTGTACCTCCTTACTCTGTGGTTTCCCATATTAAGCATAGGTGTATTTTCTGGCCTTACTTCCTACCGACAGAAAAACTTGCCCACTGCCAAAAATTCTTAACTCTGTCCAATTCTTTTTTCTCTTTTATGCAGAAGGATTATCTTTTGGCGTTCTAATTAAAAGCGTGGTCATCCTGCAAGCCCCTCTCCGGTCTCATGCCCTACGCAGTATTCTCTACTCATGGGATTTTTGCATTTTTGAAACCTACATGGCCCCTGGCCGAGGCTGAAGCCCTTTTTCGTGCATTTTTTACTCCATTTCTAATTCCTTCGATTAAACATTCCAACGGACATGCACTATCTCAGCAAATCCCTACAAAAGGTACCAAATCAAGTTTATCAAACAACTCTTCTATTTCTAAAATCTCTATTACCACTGTGTTTGACCTTTGACAACTACCTCAAACTCCTTAATTCAAACTAATTTCGTTGAAATCACAATCATGGGTTACATAATTTAAGGGTAACTGGGGTTCGGTCATTTTGTTAATATTCCGTTTACAATATTTCCAAGTTTTTGGTTACACAATGGATATTCCTAAGTTATTTACAGAGTTTTTATAAACTATGTTAGCAGACTTCCTGATTAAGGATTCACCCTCTTTCTCTAGAAACTCATTTCTATCTTTTTTATCCAACCACTTCATATCTTTTTGGCATCATAAATTCTGTGGTCTCTCTGTAGTGTTCACTGCGTTCTGTTCTCTCATCTATTCTTTGCTTTCCTCTGTCAGTGACCTCCTCCAGTTAACACTTTCTTCTATTCATGCTCATAACAACGATTCAAGTATCCATCCTTCTTCGCTCATACAGGTTGTGAGCGAAGAAGAATGTTGCACTCAGCCTAGAATTAGTCTTTCTTTGTTGATCAAATATTATCTTGAGAGTCTCTCTAAACAGCAATCCAGTAACCTGGTCATGTTTGATTCCTTCATAGACAGTTTCTTCCTATTCCTCTGTCTTCAATTTCGTTCGAGCAACAGCTATTAACCTTCAATGTACGTTGGTTCAGGATACTGTTTCATATTTCAGGTGCTTCATATTCTGTTTCCCTTCTCCACAAGATTAAATCAAACAATATTTATTTGGTTGACGATTCTACTTATGTCTCTTTATTAAACTATTTAATTCCGGCATACCACGTTGTAGATTTTTCTATCTATGAGTATCATTTTGGCCATGTCCTGTTTAATCTATGGCGATATTTCTTTTCATTTTCAGGCTGTCTCGAAACTCCTTAGTAAGTCGCCATTTCAAACATGTTTACACTGGAATTCTGCTCACGCTTCCGTTTCCTCTATATTGCACAATAATCCAGCATTATTATTTTGCTTTTATCAGGCCTAAGTTTGATAAGAGTATCGAGTTCCCAAGCACATCGGGGTCTGAAATAAACAAAACGTTAAAGTTTTACGATTAATTTCCCGAATGAGCGATTTGATTATAAAAACATGGTAAGAATTGCTGAGCTCTTTCACTTATCATTGAAATCTTATATTTTCTCTCGTAATCATTTGTAACATGAAATCAGTTTATTATGCTTTTGAATCTTCCCCTACACGAGAAAGTTCAATTATTCTGAAGTCTTTTCTAATATATGGAATGTCTATTAGAATAAAAAAAAAAAAAGATGCGGGGTGTCCAAATGTAGGTACATCTAAGCGCTTGTAGAGTACGTAGTTGGCAGGACGCCCGAGAGATGAAAAACTACAATAAATGAGACGTTTCGCCACAGTGGCACTACAATGCGAACCTTGAGGATTACGGTAATGTGTATCCCGGTCGTTTTTCTCTTCTCTCGTATATTTATAACGGCTACCTCAGAGGAACGACCAGACGCATCAACTTCATAGGCGATTCCATTCTTACAACGGGCAATCGTTCGGATAATCCACTCAGTGGACGACAATATCATATACCGAAAAACTTTTCCACCATCATTTCGAATGACAAGACTATTCTTTGCGAGGTCCATAATGCCAGTAACTATATCATCTAAAGAACCGAAAATTACATCCAGGACAACTAAAAATTTTGGGAAATATTTTCGGAGGACAACTCTGAAAAAGAACCGGCAACCTTTTAGGACAAACGCTCCCTCCCTCCCCCGCCCTCCTTCCCGACGGTCCCCTACCCTCTATAAAGCGCAGAGAAATCGGAGGTTTTTCCGCCTGGATGGTCACTGGAAATCTAGACGGGAAGAGTTTTCCAGGCAGACGCTCTAAGAAGTTTTGGAAGTTGGGAAAATATTTGCTTGGGAGGAGAACCCGTAGTTTTCTTTCTTTCTGAGTCTTCGAGTACGGATATAAAATGTATATATATCTGCCTTCAGCCATCCGAGCAGAGAAAATTTGTGTGGTGTGTCTTACATAGTTTATTGAAAACGACGAAGAGTCTCACTTAGTTTATAGAAAACGGGTTTAAATCGCATGGACCAGACACCAATGGGAGAATTGAAGATGAAATATAAGGAAGTAATGGGGTGTTTTATGCCGTTCCATTGGAAAGAAGCGGGAGAGCCACCGAGAATTGTAAATACTGAACTAAAATGGGAAGCAGGAACCAAGGGGACTGAATGAGGGAAAGAAAAATATTCCCAAATGTTGTTGGGTTTCGGGAGGATTTGTGATGGGCGCTTTACAGGAAGCAGTTCATAAAAAATGCAAATGAGGTGAATTTTCTGTTTTCATCTCGTATCCATATCCTAGCGTACCCCAATGTCTACGAAACAAAGAGCAAAAGGGATGAGGGTACGTTCTGATGCTCCGTTTAGCAAAATATATTTATTGCACAAATGCATAATACTTGGGTTTCGACAAACGCTTCTCGTAAGAAAGCAGACTTGATGGGCTCTCGATTGGTAAAAGCTCTACGTGAAACGGTCTTCACTCATCCTCCCTCTAAGCTTTACCTGGAAAAAGTTTTACCTCTCGCTTTCCCTTCCTTTCAGGTCCAAAATTTACCTGTAAGCAATCTTTACTCTCACTCCCGTCTCCTTAATTTGCCTTTGCTTATCTTAATGACATAAAATAGCCTTGTGCAAAAATAAGTTATGCAAAATTTCCTGGAAAGTGTTTCTATTTCTCCCCTCCTTCATCCTGGCCTAACCCCCTCTCTATATAGACTTTTATGATGTAAAATACTTAGGCTATCTAATCAATTTAACCTCAATAGACCCCTTGAAGAGCTACGCACATAGCAGGTAATAAAAGCGCGCACCTTTGCCAACCAACCGGGCAGAGACTTGATAAAAGTTCCCAAAAGGCAACGTTGGCCCAACGCATAAATTTCCTTCACATCATGGTCGGCCTTTATTGCCTCGGTTAGCTTCATAACCCCGTGAGCGTTTAAAAGATAAAACCCTATAAATCACATAAAGCACATGAATTATGTGAGGGAGTGAATCTGAAATTGGCTACACAGAGGCCAACGTTGTATCTTAATTATGATCGTGTTACTGGAACGGCTCGTAAGTGAATGTGTTAATGGTATGGCACGAAGCCGCATAGAGCAGTAGGCTAGTTGCCTGAAGCAGTAATAGTCTTCGCCTTGCATCGGTCTTCATTTCTCTAGAAAAACAACGAATCACTCTGAGGCTGGCACGCTGAACCCATCTACTAGTTCTACCATTAACGCTAATGGTTGAAGGATAGCAGAGTTGACCAACGCAACCAGCGCTGGCTTTTCTTTAACCATTTCGTTAGGTTGATGGTGACAGCGCAACACAAGCAAGGCAACAATGGTAAATGAAAAAGTTTGGATTGTAAACTTACTTTGCACTCTTGGAAACTTTAGACAATGATCGATGACCCCGTATTAGATCCTTACGTACTTGATCAATGACATTCCAGATTAGCGCTTTGGAACACTTCCGGAAAAAAATACGCATGGATTTATTTTTGGCAGATGCTAAAATTTAATTAACTTGCAAGGCGAAAGCTCAACCAACTCACTGAAGTATCTGCCGCTGTCTGTGGTGGCTGTGTCAATTTGATGCCTAGCTCGAAAGTTATCATATTTCGGGCCTTCAAAATGTTTTAACCTTTATTTGTTAATTTTAGCATTCGGCCCACATCATGAAAGCTTGCTGGATAAAAGTTATATGACTGTCGGTGTGATTCATAGGAATTTGTGAAACATGATACTAATAATAATAACAGACTAATTTATTTCACAATGGTTTTTATAATTGATATTAATCGTTAATTTTATTGTTCGAAGTGTCATGATGCTACGTTATCATCATCTTTCTCCTCATAACTGCCACGTGGTTTCAGTTTTTTTCGCCAGATTCTATCTACTTTGTTACCCCCTTTTTTTCAATCTAAGAAAATCTAGTGTTTTGCGTTACCAGTCAATAACCCAGGTAGTTGCTACATTAATGAGTCAATTATTACGTATTAGACGATTACCGAGGTGCTCAAGGGGGATATCGACCAAATCAATACATTTTGTAGCTGTGCGTCTCTGGTGTAATAAACCAAGTTATATAATTTAGTCTGTACTATTCAATTAACATCGTGTGGCGTGATAAAAAAAAAAACATACAGTATGATTGGATTTCTTGTTTAAATTTATTCATTAAACCGGGGAGATTATTTTCACAAAATCATAAAACCATATTTTGTTGTAAAAATAATACAAGACTCAACATTAAGCCGGTTTTCCCGTATTCTGATCAGTAACTAATGTGTTAATATTGTTTTCGCCTCTCGTTATGGCCTGGGTATCCAACCCTAAGGACCTCGTAATCAGATTGTTTTTGTGGTCATGAATTTGATCTCCGAATTAAACAACATCGACAAGTCTGTCTCTTCCATTAAACATTAAGAACAGAATCTTAAGATAAACCATGAAATCACTGATACAGTTAGCATTAAATAACTCGTTGTCCTTAAAACTGAACAATGCCATGTAAATCAAAATTATGTATGAAATAAGTTGTGCCATATGTAAATGGGAAAGAAAATGTTGCTACCCAACCAAGGAGCTTTGCCAACTAAAATAAATAAGTCGTCATTATTATTATTATTATTATTATTATTATTATTATTATTATTATTATTATTATTACAAATCTCCAAATATTCAAAACAAAATCCATAACATGCTCAACAAACTCTTACGAAAAATCTTAAACAGAAAAAGAAAGAGAAAACAAAAGCAGGAAAATGGGATAAAGATGAAGAAGCTGACAAGCAAAGTGAAATGGGCATTTAATTAACAAAAATAGTCATGCGACTAAAACATAAGAACTAGGTTAAAGTAACGTAAATAGTCATACTGCCCCTTGTCACCAATCAGTGGGGCAGCTAATCATGTTTCGGGGTTATTAACAAATCAGGTCTTGGTTGGGTAACTGATAGAGCGCAATGCATTTCATATGTACCATCGAGACGATTCCCACTCTTAGCCTTTATGGAAACTGTGGTAGAAGGAGCCATGTTCACATTCATGTTTCCCTTGTTTATGCCAAGCTTGTCTTGTTCAGAACGCTTTTAATGAAGTGGAAAACCTTAAAATTGCGCAATCTACAATTTGTTCTCCCCAAAGGTTCTCTAAAACTGAATAAAAAGGCTGAAAATAAACATTAATAATCTATTAACTTAAAGTATAAAACCCTCTCCGAAGCCTCTGGAGAGGGTAATTACCCTCCTCATCTCGTTATTTCGAAGAAAAATGAACTTATTTATGCAGCTTAAACTTTGTCTTGGATTACCCCAGGTTGGGAGCTGTTGATCTAAATCATAATTACCGATAACGGGAAGCAAATATCAACGACTCCGGTAATTTTAAATAAAAGATAAAAACATCAGGATATGAGGAGAAATCTGTTAATCCCAAATGGCACAGGAAAAATACGATATGTGACAACAAATACAAAGTAATATATATTTATCAGCTGTAAAACTTAAAAGTGCGAGCCATGAAACACACCAATTTATTTCCAAGTTTTCTTCTGTGGTTCCAAAAAATACCAAAGGTTTTAGCAAAAATATGAATGAATAAAAATCATACAATACAATAATCAGATTCAAATCGTTTCGCTGAAAGTGTACCCAAACAGTAGGGAGAAAATAAACAAAAAATGAGCCAAGTTTCTTCAGCGCGATCGAGTTTTCTGTACAGCGTAAAATCAAGGCCACCGAAAATAAATCTATTTTTCGGTGGTCTCGGTATAATACTGTATGAGCTGCGGCCCATAAATCTTTAACCACGGCCCGGTGGTGGCATGTCCTATATCGTTGCCTAAGCTTGTCTTTTTTTGCGCAGTTCAGGGGTTAATCCACAAGTAAACCATTACTATCGAATCCTCGATACTTTGGGAATAACTTACACAGAAAGAGATTGATATATAATTACATCTACCATGACCAGAATCCAAACCCAAGGCTGGTAGACATAATGCACACGGCTAACAAGAGAGTTAAAAATTGATGTCCACTCTGCTGTGTGTATTCCAATTAAGCTCTGGTTCTGTACTTTTAATTAAAACCAACCTATCTCCACCATGGTAGCTCAGTAATAAGTATACATATGTAACACTTCACTATGTATGCATGTATGACAGTGTCACTAATTTTCCATAATACATTTATACTTTCAAGTATTAAGCTACAGATAATCCGTTAGTCTGAATTTGCTGTATACCTTGAGCATAACTTATACCCAAGTGGAACTGACGCGCCTACACCGACGGGGATTTGCGCTTAATCCTTTAGGGATGATGCATGAGTAATGGTGCACTTGATGTACTCAAGGTATTCCCATCATACAGCGAATAGTTTATATTTATAAATGTAAAATGAAAAATAAAAAGATTCTTAAGCATTTTGGTAAAGTGGTGTGTAAGCAGTAATCTCAAATTCACTTTGGGTTCAGGATTTCGAGGATTTATAATGTCTGGGTAAATGGAGAAAAATAATCTTTGTCGCTATATAAGAAATATGGTTCTAGTGAATGTGACCACAAGGTTCTAGAATCTAGACCAGTGCTCTACTGTACAATGGTAAGAAGGGGTTTACATCAGTCATAACAACAGTCTGTCTGAATTCTACAGATATAAGTACATATATAAGCTGAAATGAATTCCTATCTTCTTTTTAGTGTTGTGGGTTACATATAACTCACTCTACAGTAAATATGTGGGTTTGAATCTCACCAAGGGAGGCAAGCGTTCTTGAATTGTTTCCCACTTTCCTTTCAAGGATCCATGAGGATTCAGGCTTGAAGCTCTAGCTTGCTAAACGAGAATGCTAATGAGCACACACACTCAAAACATACATATGCATACACACATATATATGTATATATAATATATATATATATATAGTTACGTGTGGGGGCTTTGCTGATGAGTTTATTACCTGATTAACGTAATTTATGAGGCCCTGAGTGCCAAGACCACACGTAACCTGTCATTTAAAGCTAAAAACTAACCTCAAAGACAGACAATTATTAATTGAATAAGGTCGCCAGTAGAGAAGAAAACCCCGACACAGAAAGACTATGTAGTTAGTGAGGAAATTTCCTGAACAATCGCCCCACTTTGGACACAGTCAATTTTCCCTTTGCTTCAGTAAGGTTTTAACAGAACGGATTATTTCATACACAATTTAGCCCTGGTAAAGGCTATTCCTCTTCCTAACAATGGGATCGAGACACAAGGCTGCCTAAATGTTGAAAATTACTTATTTAACCTTCCCTAATTCCTAGTTACTTCACGGGAATAGTTGAGTGTCACTAAGCAATATGAATTATTCTTAATCTAGACTTCATAAAAGTAAATTGGGTACATGGGTTATTGTAGATGGTGGCAAAGAGGGAAAACAAAGAAATGGAAATACAGACAGAGATATTAGCGAATCGACGAAACTTTGCAAAAATCCAGACTTACCTTCACGTAGGCTGCTTTCACACTGCAATGGACGATCAGAGGTCTGGGGATTACTTCGTCACTTCACTTAGTAAATAAAAGACGAAAAGGGACAAAGGGGACAAAGCGTCGGAAGCATGGAGGCGTGCTTCCCCTACGACAGTTACTTCTCTCTCTGACCTCCTTCGGTCAAACCAAGGTGGCTGGGAGCGCCCGAGTATGTCCTTATGCCTCGGGGCAGTTTGAAATTTTTGTCAAAACATTGTCAAACATAGAACAGGGAAAAGGAAGCTTAAGACCACCTTCAATAGAGGTTACTTGGTGAAACCCTCCCTATGAGTTAAGGCTCCTAATTCTAACTAGAGACGTTACTTTTTGAAATACAGTACCCTGTACTACCCTGGCCAATACAAAGCCGCCTTCTCATCTCTGTCAGAATGATATTCTTACAATAAAATGCATAGAGGGCGAACAGACAATATTTATAAAAGCTCCCTCCCTTAAGAGGGCCTTCACTCCCTTTCGGGCGTGAAGGTCTGTACTAAGCAAGTTGTTCGCCTCTATTAGGTTACTCTTCTCCCCTGAGCAGATTTGTCCCGTGCAGCCTAACTAGCTACGGATCTACCTAACTCTAGATAGGATATGAGCTTTGATCATTATATTACAGAATTCTGTCTGTACTTGAAGGTGCTTACAGTTATCACATGCTACCTCCTATGATCGTGATGTTTTAGACCTAGCTTAGTGGTACATTCTATGGTATTCCCTAGTCTAACCTATCCTAACCCGACTGTAGCACCAACGTAAGGGATAATGTCCTAACTAAATTACAAGGTTTTTGTTTTCAGTACAATTAGTAATTACTGGTTAATATATGAGGTTGCCTCATATGATACATGTTTACCTCCCTGAGGTCTTAGGCCATGCATGTCATGAGCATAGTGGCTCTTTTCACAATGGTTTTGATTTTCTGATTTTAGTTACACTACCTACGTGATTACTGCGGCTCGATGGTAAGTGGAAGGGACAAGGTTACTAGTCTGATGTACTTAATCTGGTCTAGGCTACTGTATGATTAAGAGATCACACTGGCTACCTCCTCTGGGCAAGGGGCCAGGATCACTCTAAGATGGTAGGGCCTGTGCCAAGAGGGCACTAGTGCCAGGATGAGCTCATGGCTCGGCAACTACTGGACTCTCTTCCACCCCTTCTTCTTCTTCTTCGGGTTCCTCCAAGGCCTATCTGTGTCAGACCTACGAGGTGTTGAGGGCACCGACTCTGGGGAAAGGCCAGAAGGGCTAGCGGGTGTGAAGTCAGGGGTAACTTCAGAAGCTACAGGAGGGCTCCCTACTCTGGCTGCTGCGACAACCGGAGCAAGAGCAATCTTGGGCTCTACGTCCGGGGAGGCCTGGTCTCCCAGAGAAGGTGTAACAGTCTGATCCTACAGGGGTTCATCCTCTGGGGACAGATTTGGTGAAGAAATATCGGGTGCCAGAGGCTCTCCGGTTGCAATGATTAATGGTGTGGGGAATCCTGAATCTCCCGGAGGAGGATCCGCCTCATGATTTAGACCCGGCAGAGGGTCCTTCTAAAATGATGGCTCAATGTCCGTACCGGACGGAGTGTGGCACTGCTCAGTGCTCGCAAGTGGCACTGGCAGCAGTTGAGGGTCAGGCATGCCTGACAAGGGGTCCAGAGGTACAACACCTCACGAATGGCTTGAATTTGACTGCGGCAGAGATTCCTGCCCCAACTGGAGATCAGAGCCTCTCGGAGAGTCTTGCTCGGGGGCGTCCGCTGGGCGTTGCTTAATCGGGCAGCCCTCCCAATTTGTGGATTGGCCTGTCTGCTTGCATGTCCTGCAGTGGTACTGCTCCTCCTGAACGTCTCTTCGGGGAGAGGGAGGACCTCTTTGTTGGCCAGCCCTTCGCGACTGGAGAGAGCTAGGCTGAAAATGGTTCAGTGTGTGCCCCCTCTGCTGACCACTTCAGTGGGCGGAAGGTGGGTTTTCATCTTGACTGGGTTCTCCTACAGTCTGGGCCTCTGTGGAGGAGGTAGTGTGGCTGCGAAGTGGCGTTGGTGAAGGGCTTCCCCAGAGAAGGTCCCGACCCATAAGGAAGTCCACTCCAGGCCAAATTCCATCCACACGCCAAGGCGGTGGGGTAGCGTGCCCCAAGGTGTCATAACCTCAAGCTGGACCGTGGGAATGGTAACAGTGTGGCCTTCTATCCACTTCATCTCCCACTGGGTTTTCTCATCAACCAAGGCACCAGCTGGCTCTTGGGCTCTGAAGATCAGGCTAATGTCTGCCGCAGTGTCTACTGTGACCGGAAGGGTCACGGGCAGGCTAGAGTTCTTAAGAGGGGCCACCGAGATGAACTGGGTCTCCAGTCTCTTGGGGTAAAGGATCTTGTGTGGCCCAGCTGCAGAGAATGAGGTGCTAATGAGGTTGACGAACTTGGTGGTGGGGACATGATGTGGACAGGCTGGATGTCCAGCACTGTAGTGGCTGGCAGCACCACAGGATTTGCATGGGCCCCATGTAAGGGCTCCGTGGCCTGCAGTAACTGTTGGTGGAGAGGGTTGAGTGGATGAAGAGGGAGAGGAGTTCTGGCTGGTAGTAGGAGGCTGCTTGTTAGTGCCTAGCTTGTATCGGCACTCAGCTTCAGCATACCCTACCCTCTTACAGTGGGTGCACGTAGGCTTGCTCAGTAGTCCATTCTTCAGGCGAGTTGAGCTTGAGAGGTAACTAGGCGGCACGATACGTCTCTGAGATGTGCTGTGAGACTGGTTGAAGGTTTCCCACGAATCTGCCATGCGGCAGGCTTCCATAAGTGTGGTGGGCTGCTTATCATCGAGATATACAGCAAGGGGCCCAGGCACACATTGGTAAAGGTCTTCTA
Organism: Macrobrachium rosenbergii; assembly: GCF_040412425.1. Taxonomy (NCBI): domain Eukaryota; kingdom Metazoa; phylum Arthropoda; class Malacostraca; order Decapoda; family Palaemonidae; genus Macrobrachium; species Macrobrachium rosenbergii. The sequence goes on from NC_089748.1 coordinate 73,877,838, forward strand.
GCATGGTCCGATTGAAGAGATCCTCAAACGTTGTGCAAGACAAGAAGTCGAACCAGTGGGTACCAGGCTGGGTCTTGTGACAGGCCCATTCAGTCCAGGACCAGCTGACTTCCTCGGTAAGACCTCGGAACCGCTGTCTCCATTTCTCCGGGGTTAATTCATAGGCCTTCGTGATGACTCTACGAACTTCAACCATGTTGCCTCTCTGGCTCTTCTCCAGTGAGCGAAGCGCTGCCTTAGCTTTTCCCTCCACGTGCTTGGTTAGTACTAAGGCCCTCTCTGTCTCGGTGGTGCTGTAGTTATCGAAAAGTGCCTCGATTTCCTCCAGCCATGCTTCTGGCTCGTCCTCAGTCCACTTGGGGACGAGGGAATTGATGCTCGAGATTGGAGCATTTGGTGCAGCAGGTATGGGGCTGGAGGCTTGCTGTCTAGCCATAGCTTCAGCATTCTCTCTTCTTGTTCTTTCCAGCTCAAGCTCCTTTTCCTTGAGAACTAGCTCACTCTCCTTGCAGGCTAACTCATGCTGTCTTCTCCTTTCTTCTCTTTCTTCTTCCAGCTGCCTCTGTTCAGCTTCATACGCCCTCTGTTTGGCTTCATGATTCTGCCATTCAAGTCTTTCTTCCTTCTCTCGCTTGGCCAAGTCATCCATTTGCTCCTTGACTCAGGTGGCAAGGTCCAATCCGTTGAGACCTGCCACCATCCCCAGCTCCAGGAAGGCTTTATAATTCTCTGCTGCCATGGTTCTGGTGGGGAAGGGCGTCTATCCGGGTCGACTGGATGTACTTGGGCAGTGAGGAAGTGTCCCTTCAGTGATGTGGCACCCTTTCAATAAGGTGGCACTGTGGTTAGGTGTGCCGTGTAAAGGTCACACTGGTGGCACTCAGTATCCTTATGGAGTGGTGCAGGTTAGGTGTGTTCCTTTTGTCTGGTTTGGTGGTTTTTCTTTTTCTAGTTTGGTTGCTTAGTGGCACTATGGTGCCAGTGCATTTCTAGGAACCCTTTACTTGAGTCCAACTAGGTTAGATGTAAGGAAATGCACTCTACCCCAGCAGAGTGTAACAAATGAATGAGAGAGAGAGAGAGGGAAGATAAAAGAGAGAGAGAGAGAAGAAGTAAGCTATTCAGTTGATGACAGTGCTTCAGGTTAGTGGCACTGTGGAAGGAAAAGTGAATTTGTGGTTGCTTTTTAAGGCCCTCGTGAGTGTCTGGTCCCAGTACCCACTGTGCTCCAACCCCCTTCTCAAGCAGAGGGGAAAAGGCTACTGTCTGCTTAGGTCTGGATAAAAGGCCTCACTCGTGACCAACAGTTTATAACTGTAATTAATCTTAACTTGTCCTCATCTATTTGTGGGACAGGGGTGTTTCTTTTATTTGGTTTAATGTTATCAATTATCCCAGTGTCAGCCCTTCTTTCCTTGAAGAGGGTCACGTACACTCGGTTAGGCTACATGAATGCTCACTTGAATATGTGAGAGAGAGAGAGAGAGAGAGAGATATTCAGTCAGCCAATTTGTGCTGTCTGAGAAAAATTTAAGTAAAATTTGTATAAGTGCACACTGGCAGGGTTCTTAGTTGAAGATACGTCGTCTTGGGCTTCCTTAGGGGAGGGTTTTAACAATTGTAACTTTCCCAGTAGCCTGGGATGCGCGTCTTACTCTGAGGAGTTAAGGTTAAAATTATAAGTTCTTTTCTTTATATGATTTTTTACGTCGGGTATTTGTATAGGAACTTGTTATCTGTATACTTCCTAACTAAGACCTATCATTCCCTGACTAAATTATATCTTGTTTTTATCTACTGTAGGGAACCCTGTCCTATTCTCTATCTATCGAAGTCTATCTGGCTAAGATTTTGCGATGTAGTCCCAAAAGTGCAATGAGGCAGAAGCTAAGAGTGACTGGGCTACCCAAGTCACACAGACAAACAACAAAGGTTTTAAGATGGCGGACGAATCCCGTTAGCATAAGCAAATTCAAAACAACTGGCTAGAAGTGGCTCGGCGGATGAATGCAATAATCTCGGACCGATCTTTTTCTCAAGTCAGTTACACAAAGCACTCGAATTCCTCTCACAAAACGAATTAAGCAAATGCAGGAATACAGATTTACTCTAAATATACCAACAATGCCAAGAATTTTATGTTAAGGAGATGGATAACGAAATTACTATGCTACGCTTGTTTCTTTTGTTATTGACTTTCTCGCCCGGATCTAACTGTACACCGCCAAGACAAGGGAATAGATTTGTGACGTCCTGGCAGGACTGAATTGACGTTACTTAAAAATGCAAATTATTATGAAATTAACTAATGCCGTTCGTTTGCTATTTTAACGACACAGGGTTTTAATGATTCCCGCTACATGAACCTTTATTAACTCCGTCACGTTCGATACAGCACCTTCGTAGTTGGGAACGCGGTTGCTGATTTTGAAATGCAATGAACTCCGCAAATTTTGTCCCCTATCCTACGAGAGACACGTTAGGTGCACTTTCTCCGCTTGTTGTCGTGCACTAGCTAACTCGTTTAAAAATCAATATCATGCATTAATCCTTGGCCGGGGAAAATAGCAAAATATTAACAATTACATGATAACTTGGCCCCACGACCTTCGCTGGAATGTACAGCATCACGGTATCCGAACGCGGGAAAAGTGCTTCTTTTTAAGATTTTGCAAATTGTGAATTATACTGCTCTCAATGCACACTTTCCTACCTACGCTAATTTCTTAATTATAACTGATATTCTTATTATTATTATGCCTTGTGCTGTCTCCTTGTTTAGAAGAGTAACATTAAATTAAATATCTGACTTTTCTCTTTGGAATTAATGTGTAATTAATTTTCTTTTCTCCAGATTCTTTCTCTAAATTAACTAGATCCTAGGCTAGATCGCAACTGCTACACGTGGGGGCTTGGCTGATGAGTTTATTACATGATTAATGTAACTTATGAGACCCTGAGTGCCAAGACCACACGTAACCTGTCATTTAAAGCTAAAAATTAGCCTCAAAGACAGACAATTATTAATTGAATAAGGTCGCCAGTAGAGAAGAAAACCCCGACACAGAAAGACTATGTAGTTAGTGAGGAAATTTCCTGAACAATCGCCCCACTTAGGATGCAGTCAATTTTCCCTTTGCTTCAGTAAGGTTTTAACAGAACGGATTATATCATACGCAATTTAGCTCTGGTAAAGGCTATTCCTCTTCCGAACAATGGGATCGAGACACAAGGCTGCCTAAATGCTGAAAATTACTTATTTAACCTTCCCTAATTCCTAGTTACTTCACGGGAATAGTTGAGTGTCACTAAGCAATATGAATTATTCTTAATCTAGACTTCATAAAAGTAAATTGGGTACATGGGTTATTGTAGACGGTGGCAAAGAGGGAAAACAAAGAAATGGAAATACAGACAGAGATATTAGCGAATCGACGAAACTTTGCAAAAATCCAGACTTACCTTCACGTAGGCCGCTTGCACACTGCAATGGATGATCAGAGGTCCAGGGATTATTTCGTCATTTCACTTAGTAAATAAAAGACAAAAAGGGACAAAGGGGACAAAGCGTCGGAAGCATGGAGGCGTGCTTCCCCTACAAGTTACTTCTCTCTCTGACCTCCTTTGGTCAAACCAAGGTGGCTGGGAGCGCCCCAGTATGTCCTCATGCCTCGGGGCAGTCTGAAATTTTTGTCAAAGCATCGTCGAACATAGAACAGGGAAAAGGAAGCTTAAGACCACCTTCAATAGAGGTTACTTGGTGAAACCCTCCCTATGAGTTTAGGCCCCTAATACTAACTAGAGATGTTACTTTTTAAAATACCCAGCACTACCCCAGCCGCTACAATGCCACCTTCTCGTCTTTGTCAGAATGATATTCCTACAATAAAATGCCTAGAGGGCAGACAGCAGAATAGTTATAAAATATATATATATATATATATATATATATATATATATATATATATATATATATATATATATATATATATTCTTTGTTACATTCCTTGCATCAGTTTTATTTCCAAGGACATAAGATTGACATTTGATTAAAATAAAAGCAATTATGGTTAAAGTCATGTAATTTTCATATGTAACTGAAAATGAGGCACTGTTCTATGTTTTTACGGTAAAAAAATTACAAACGTCAGAGCAGTACAGCTCTTTTGTTACTTTATTAACAAGTGTCAAGGGTAAATGTTCCCCTTGTTTCCGTCGGTCCTGTCTATCAAGCAGAAAAGATCCTGTCAGTCTGACTAATTCGCTTACCCAACAAACTCTTCCGTGACTCACAATAGTTATGGCATACGTAAGAATCTTGTTTGCTATATGGTTGGTCTGGACTGGTTTGCCCAGTACTTGGATAGTTGCCCACAAATAAAACAAGTGAAATAGGCGCCAAAGTTTTTTCGGCGCAATCGAGTTGTCTGTACAGCATATAATCAAGGCCACCGAAAATAGATCTATCTTTCAGTGGTCTCGGTATAATGCTATATGACCCACAGCCCATTAAATTTTAACCACGGCCCGGCGGTGGCATGTCCTACATCGTTGCCAGACGCACGATTATGGCTGACTTCAACCTTAAATAAGATAAAAACTACTGAGGCTAAAAGGATGCAGTTTGGTATGTTTGATGATTGGATGGTGAATAATCAACATACCAATTTGCAGCCCTCTAGCCTCAGTAGTTTTTAAGATGTGGGGGCGGACAGAAAAAGTCCGGACAGAATAAAGTGCGGACGGACAGACAAAACCGGCACAATAGTTTTCTTTTCAGAAAACTAAAAGACAGAGGCCATCTTCACAAGAGCATCTTGAACATCCCTGAGGCCAACAACCCCATCCAATAAATAATTCCTGAAAACCAGGAGGGTAAAACCTATCGACGCTGCCCTCTCTAATGAGCAGAGCATATGAAGTACGCACACACACACACACACACACACACACACACACACACATATATATATATATATATATATATATATATATATATATATATATATATATATATATATATATATATATATATATATAAAGTCAGTATATTCTTGCAATGAATTTTTAACAGTGAGGTTTCATTTGGATAAAATATTTTATGGAGAGCAGCATGCATTCATGTAATTGTTCGTGTGATTAATTACTTAAATACTATTTTATTCAAATAAAAATGTTTTCGTGTATTGCAGTTATAAAGAAATTTGTCATGAATGTTAAAGAGTTGTTTGGAAGGTCATCCCAAATACATGAGCGATGTTTAATTTCACAACTGAAGCCACTCACATAACAACGCCGGGAAGCTTTTGCACTTTCATGGAAATGTTTTATGCATTGCGCGAATTAATGGCACATATCTAATTTAATGGCATTCTCTTTTCGCCACAGTAGATGTATTTTCATATGCTGTTTTAATAGTCGCCACAACGCGATATGGTTTAGCTGCGTCAATGAAACGCAAAGCGTGGCTAAATATCGGTTTGTCTCCATTTAAAATGCTCTTTGATCATTTCACCATCTGACAGTTCACTGCTTTTAGTCCTTATATTTTTGTTCTTATTTCGTTTGCTTTAATATTTTTCTTATTAATTAACTTTGTTTTCGACAGTTAAATAGTACTACAAATATGCTATAAATTGTTTGTAAAAAATAAAAAAAAATTGTGCCAAAATACGTAAAAAAAATATCAGACATCTTGCTACAGAACCTTGAAATAGGTACTTCCCTTACGGTTTTATTTATTCTTAACTCACTGTCTAGTGTTAACAGTACATTATTCGTCAGAAATGATACTTTCGTCTTTATCACGAGTGTCTTAATCACTCCATTTGCTTTTAATCTTTATTAGTGTAGAAATTTTACAAGCCTTATTTACATAAGACCGGGGAAGACTTTTTTTAGCTTTCTAGTACACCGATAGGAAAAGGAAAAAGAATAAATAAAACTCTGCAAATACGTATTATTTACCATCAGCCCCTTCACTTCCGCGAGCACATTAGTATCTACGAAAGAAACCAAACTTTTTGTCCCTGAAATGTACATCTTTGCCTTTGCTCTATCTCAAACAAGTCCCGGAGTTGTTCCATTCGTGAGAGACGTGCCTTGTTTACTTACTTTTTTTCTGTAAATCACATGATCTATCTGGGGCAAACAATGTATAATTAAATGGCATTCATTACGTACTCATGTTGAACTACAGAGTAAACTTGAATTTTTCCTGTTACCGTAAATGAATAAATCTTCATTATAATCTTTATCCTGAAACAACCTTAAAACTTCCAGTCATGCGAAGAAGTATCGCGAGGTATCAGGACTTTATAAATTCAAATTTGTTCATTCCGGCCAGGTTGCAGGTCTGCGGGTAACTGTCCTTATGTGAAGGTGGCAATTATTGATGGTATTTATCAATGCACTTTCAGATTTCCTGCTTACTCACTTGATTGTTACATTCTGTTTACTAAATGGCTTCACCCCGTGGAACTTCTTGGTTCAAAACTATTAACTAATGACTTATATGCCGTGATATATACTAAAATGAGAATGAGTACGTAATATGTGGATGGATATATATAAAAAAACAAGTATAAGAACAAGCGCAAATATATAAAATATGCGAATGTCTATTTTATGTATGTACAAAGGAGGAGTCTCTCTCTCTCTCTCTCTCTCTCTCTCTCTCTCTCTCTCTCTCTCTCTCTCTCTCTCTCTCCCAAGTTCCGGGTGACAGAGTTTCCTGAAAAGAAATGGAAAAAAAAAAAACTTCATCACCCTGATGAAAAGAGGGAGAAAGAGAAAAAGAGAAAAATGGGAGAGTGGGAGGGTCCGAAAAAGGTGTTGTGGCGCCTTGTTCTTCCTTTAAAGTCCTCCTTGCCGTACTAGAATCATCCTAAGAGAGTTACAAGCGGCAGAAGAAAGGCGCACAATGCCTTGCCCTCAAGAGCAACCTCATAAATGTCTATTCATGCCCACCTTCGTCAGATTTTTAATCGGTCTGGACATTAACTCTTGCCTTTAGGACGCTCGTACGACATAACTCTGGAATGTTTAGTGGCTGAGGGGTGGGGAGGGCGCGGGGAGGGTCTTCCATCCGTTTCAGGTCAAATGGGTGACCTTACCATCATCTCTTCATATTTTTTCATACATGTATTTTTTGAAGCTGTGTAGCAGATTCTATTGATAACTTCAATTTCCTCTGAAACGGGTTATGAAAGTATGGTTTTAAAGTGATGCCTAGATTCCATCAATTTTTGTGTTCGTATCTGGCTTAATTTACACTCAAATGACTCTGAGGTACTTTACATCTTTAAAACAAGCGTTACACTTTCATATGTCAATTTAATCCATAAAATAGAAAACATTACAAAATAAAAGTAAATGTAGGAAAAATTAAGACAACTTAAAAATATAATTTACTGAACGCCATACTAAAATAGCAAGTCGTTAAATTGTTACAAGAAAAAGTGGTAACAACAATGCCCCGTCCATTCCGAGAGGCCCTTTAATTTACGGATGAATTGGTTGATGGATGTACTGATCCACAAGTTGTATTTAGGTATTTTAATCAACTGTAAAGGTCAGATGAAGAGTTCCTGGGGACGTGGAGCGAAATAACAATATTTGCTATTACTTGAATATTCATTTCCCCGAAATGTTCAGAGATTTTCTGCATCAAGTCTTACATGAATATACAATGAACCTTTTAAATTATTCTCGGCCTTGACCAGAAACAATTTAGTAACTATATATCTGTGGCATAACTACATACCACAACCATTTACCTATCTATACACGAAAAACTAATTGTTTATACTGACTGATCCGCAGTGGGTTCCTTGATAAGTCACTAGTGCAATCAAATCATAAAAATCGACGAAAAAGAATTCAGTAGCGTGTGATGATGAAGCAACTTTATAAGGGTATAATATAAAAGGAAATCCATGAGATCTTGAAGATCACGGGAAATCCCTACCAAATTCCACCATTAGGAGTGGAAACTTGCAGGATACTTTTGACTAATTTGCAGGCTGATCCAAGCATTTTTTGCTGGAGATTAGTAACCTTGGATGAGACATAAGTTCGCTACTTTCAACCTGATTTCAAAACAGGCAATAAAAATACAATAGTTCTTCACTCTCCTCCTATACCATAAAAGACTATTTGGAAGAGGGGTCAAACCATTTATGGAGAATATTATGCAGAGGAGCTGTCAGTGTAAAAAAAAAAGAGAGAGAAAAAAAAAGGGCGAAACAGATATGAAAGCTTAGGTCGGTCATACTGTTGAGAGTGACAGTGGCTAAAGCGACCAACTGCTGCTAGTAATTCTTACTTTATTTCCCTTACTTAACCAAAGTGAAATCATCGGACTTCTTCCCGTCTCATAAACTCTAATTCTACCTGCATTGGCAACATTTTGGGTACGATAAAGAGGGGTATCTGAATGCTAAGAAAGTAACCACCTTCAACAACATGAACGTCTGTCGACTGGTTACATTAAAAATTAATGAAAAACTGTCTTTCTTGTGGCGCTTCCTGGGTAAGGATGAGGATTTTTTGTATGCCCCTCGGCGACATGGATATCTACTCTTATAAAATGGATTGGCTAGTCACAAAAATAGAAATTGGGTCTTTTCCACAAAACAACTCTCTTTTATTGTATTTCATTTTTTTTCCAATGTATTCCTTCACTCTACTGAGTCTTAGCTTATTGACCATCAGTAAGAGGGCGCGGCAAGAGTGCTTTTCCATACAAATCTCAAAGCATTGTGTTTTTTTCTTTTGTAGCGATGTTCGTTGTTCACCTCAATTTACTCCTCGGGATGAATGGATGGGTGGGTCAGGTAATGGGACCAAAATAGGCCATTAACAGCCATGATTGGATTTCGGATCAAACACCAATAATGATAGTAATGAATCATTATTTTCACTGTCACAAATGCCTTCATAACACAGGCTTCTTTTTAGACGATTTATCTTGTAAAGCTCAGACGTACGGATACCTGAACAGTTATTAATGCTCCAGTTATTTAAATGGGAACACAGAGGCTAGCTACATAACTTGAAAGACTTCATCAAATTAGGACACCAACAACTTCTAATATCGTCTTCATCAGAATTTACACAAATTTAACTATAAAGACATACATCGAAGATACTGAGCTTCCCTCAAACGTATTTCACAAATAATTTTCGTACATTATCAGTTGCTTAACGCTACATCCTGCATTTATACCCTTGCTAATCACACACAAGGAATTACTCTCTTCTTTGCTAAATTCCCATCGAAGTTTAAGAGTTTATCTTTCAGCCAAGCAGCCTCCAAATTCCGGACACTCTTTACTCTGATGCACCGAGTTATTCATGCTACCAAATATCACATCGACAGAGTGCTTTGTTGATCTTATATCTATGCCATATACTGCATATTAAATTACATAAATGTGTAGCTATCGTTCTCTTTTTCTTTCTCTTTTTCGCTATAGATTAAGGATGCTTTAAAGTAATATACAAGTGTTATTTATTAGGTAAGGTATATGAAAATCAGCAAATATTTTCGTATCCCATGTGTTTTGGAATATTCAAAATCTAGGCCCAAGGCCAAGCGCTGGAACCTATGAGGTCATTCAGCGCTGAAAGGGAAAATTGACAGTAAGGTAGGTTTTAAAGGTGTAACAGGAGGAAAACCTCGCAGTTGTAGGAGAAGGTGGAAAACAAGATGGAAGAAAGAGAAGACGAACGGAAGCACAGCAAAGGGAATGAAAGGGATTGCAGCCAGCGGCCGAAGGGACGCTGCACAAAACGCCTACAGAGCACCGAGTGAGGTGCACTGACGGCTCTAACCTCTTACGGGGTATATATATCACGTGTTTTGGACGCAGCAAAACACATGGTAAGCAACTTGAACTTCGGTCGTTTGGGGAATCTTATGGAACGCCTTTCTTCCTGGCTCCTTTCCTTCTTTTTCTTCTACGAGTATCACAAATTATATTTCTGATACTCTAATTTTATGCTTGTTGTTGAGAATCCTTTCAACATGGATACAAATAAAGTCAAACATACATTACAGGATGATGATAGCGCACCACCTGTAAATGATAGATTACGTATACCACATTCTACTCTGAATACACAAGAAGTTTGATGTTATATATACTTATAATCCACAGTTATTATAACTTTAATACTCTTTTGAACCATACGTCTATTCGCGAAACTACACACGCTAACAAAGCAGAGATCAGTAATTTTAATACCAAAATCTTTAAATCTCTCTCCAACTCTTTCTTTGATCAATCAGGGGTTGTCGCTTATACTACTGATTGCAGTGACACCGAGTCTACATAACAAAGAAAACTACTATTTCAGGTTAGTTAACTAATGATACTAAGGCAAATAACCAGAAATCGGAAAAGCATATACAATTCAACTTACGCCAGAAACAGCCACCCATCCTTTCACCAAATATTGTTTGAACACACAAAATAACATCCATTTCTGGCAACGCAGGCACGCAAGCAAAACATTATGTCTTGCTCGCCACGAATCCAAGCGGTGGTGACATTTGGCAGTCCAGGCATTGCATGACGTCACAAATGTGACAGCGAGGCAATCTTAAATCGAGCAAGAGGGCGACCTCGGGATACCAAGACCACTCCCCGCTTCAGTTTTTTCTCTGAGTTCTCTGAACTTTCCTTTTCACAAACACCGGTGTCTGCAATCTTCGCAACTGCGCCAGCACTTTTCCCGTCAGCCTTTTCTCCTTATTTTCTTTATCTTGGGATCAAAACGGCAACTGCCACTCCCAGCATAAAAGGCAACATTAACGTCTTCATCTCAAGTTACCGCGCTTCATCTTCTTTCATCATTCCTGTCATTACTAGCCACGGTATTAATTTGCAAAACATTTACATTGCCATAAAGCTGTCGTCTTTTTTTTTTTTGTATTTGAGAAATGCAAATAATTTCTTCCATGTCACATATCTACATATATATGCATGTGAGTGTAACATACACACCCACACACACAGATATGCATACATACATTAATATATAATATATATATATATATATATATATATATATATATATATATATATATATATATATATATATATATGTATATATATACAGTATATATATATATATATATATATATATATATATATATATATATATATATATTTAATATATATATATACAGTATATACAGAGGCACAGGAGGACTTTAACTAACTATAATATATATATATATATATATATATATATATATATATATATATATATATATATATATATATATATATATATATATATTATAGTTATTAAAATCCTCCTGTGCTCCTGTATATACTGTATATATATATATATATATATATATATATATATAATATATATATATATATATATATATATATATATATATATAATATATATATATATATATATATATATATATATATATATATATATATATATATATATATGGATAAGACAGATAGATAGAGACAGACAGATAAAGAGATAGACAGATATATAATGAACATCCTTTAGAATATAAACTTAGATATAAAAGGCCGCCTACGCCGAAGCGAAGGTTGTGCTGATGCTTGGAAAAGAGTGGCAGGATGAATCTGGATGGGGGTTGGGGTGGTCAGGTCACTCTATTTATAAGGCGAGGGCAGAGGTCGTAGAAGAGTTTATGTCATGGGTTTATGCCACCATAAGACACACAAGTTGCCGAGATGACGGACGTCTTCGCCCACTATTCCGACTCGAGATATGGAAATAAAAATTAATTAGATTGAGTTGTTAAGGTGGCACAGGCAAAAGTTATGGCCAGTGGCATCAGGAGGGGACTCCTACTGGCTGGCTGGCTGACTGACTGACTACTCGACGCAGTCAGAGGTTTTGCTTCTGGCCTTGATACATAGGACGGGAAGTTCCGGACAGGAAATTTAGGCTCGTGTGAAGTAAGTTTACGTCCAGGTAAACTTACTTCACACGTCATTTAGGCATACGATTATTATCAGTGAATATATTAATTTTTCAATGAATAAATAACTAATATGAAGGATACGCAGGAATTTAAAATGATGTACATTAAATTTTAAATGACTACTACTGTGTAATTACAGAGATTAGACCATCTCTGCTATGTGTGAAATACAGTCACATTTTGGAAAATTAATGAAAGATGCCCAAACTTCGTGAAAAAAAGACAAAATGAAGTAAAAATAAATAAGAAAAACGATCGCTAATGGTTGAAACTATGGCCTCTAGGAAAAGAAACAACATATATACAGAGAGAGAGAGAGAGAGAGAGAGAGAGAAATTCTAATCTGCAGATATGAAAGAAAGGGAAAAATATTAGTGTGAATTAGTCCAGCAGAAAGATAAGAAAAGAAGGAATAAACGCGTGTTGGGGGGCGGGGTAGGTGAAGAGAGAGCAAGGATTGGTAGGCGGCGCTCCTGTAAGCTAAGAGCCACTTGGACACAATGATGGTTCCTGATAATGGGATTGGAAGGTTTAGTATCGACATTAAATCTATAATAACGGCGCCGCATTCACGTTTACAAGCTGCTTTAGGTCGCCTGGGGGTCGCCGCTCCTGAGGACGTTTCGCTTGATTTGGCCTTTTCCCAGGAGAAGGATGGAAAGGGAAAGGCCCTACAAGAAATGGCCAATAACAAAGCTGTCATTTTACAATGCAACATCTATAAACAGATTTTATGTAGTGCTAATTCGTAATGTATTTGTCTTTACGTTAAAACCAGCACAGACTTCAAGCATGTAAAAATATGCTTCAGAAATTATTAAAAAGTGCCATAATTTGCGTCCATACAAACGTACACATGCATACATGCAAATGATTCTGTTCTCTTCTTCTTTCTCCGAATCTCACACTTTGTGTCGTCTGAAAACTTCTGCTTAACCAGCTGATTCGGTTCTATACAGAACCTTTACAAACGACGTACGAAACGTGGTTAAGCTGAGTTTCGGAAACATGTACAGGCATTTTTCATTATGTGCTTGCAAATATTTACCAGTATCATTGGCATTCATATATATATATATATATATATATATATATATATATATATATATATATATATATATATATATATATATATACAAACACATTTCGAAACGATATCAAGAGCCTTGTCAGCCCATATTCAGAGAATACTTTTTTGTTTGTTGTGTAAAAATGTTTTCCTTTCAAATTTATAAACTTTTAAAAGTAACAACAGACGTAACAGTGTAATATACGACCTGACTTTAACAAATATATGCTGTCAAGCTAAGCAATTGGGCGTCTTGGGCCATTCACCGCTAAGACCGAGAAAAGGTGGAGTTGGGGAGGTTGAACAGCAGGATAAAGACCCATAAAAAAAAGAGATGAAATACATGGATCTAAAAGTGGAACAGTAGAAAACCCCACAGTTGCACTAAGAAGTAATATTTAGAGGGGCTGAACAGCGGTAAGTTAACAGGCTGCAAGGTGGATGCAGTTAGGGGCCGAAGGGATGATGGAAACAGCCTTTAGATAATGCCTACAGTGCGCCATGTGAGGTGCACTAGCGGCACTACCCCTACGGGAGAATAAACGACCTTGTATTTTCCAAAAGTATGACAATACAAAATGTTAATAAGCTACAACAGTGCACCGTGTACTGCTGTTTATTAAGGGTCCTGAGATTAAGCGGAAAATTTTGTAAAAAAAAAAAAAAAAAAAATGTGGGCAACGACTCTCAAAGAATTTTTTAGAATTAACGACTTTTTTTTTTCTTACTCATACCAAAAAATCTGATATGCTTTGGATAATTACCAACGTTTATAGGTATTAAGACAAAAGTTACTTTTTGGGCAATATCCTAGTAATCTAATAATCTTCCATCATTTTTCGTATTTATTTTGAAATTCGTGATGTCAGCCCCAAGTGGTACTCTAGGTATTGGTTTTGGCCACACAGGGTAATAACGTTAAAATTTTGTCATAAAATAGGTGTGAAAATTCACATCCAAAGAAAGTTAAGACTCATGAAAATAAAAATGGAAACAGAAATTAATAATAATAATAATAATCATAATAATAATAATAATAATAATAATAATAATAATAATAATAATAATAATAATAATGGAATGTTAACCACCCAATAAAGTCAAATAACAATAATAAAAATATCCCTCGAGGAAAAAGAAAAAAAAAAAAATCCTGCTATCCCCATCTCAATAAATAAACAAGAACTACTTTCCCGAGCAGCAATAAATATCCTTTCCAAGACTCGCACTATTATTTTTTCGAGGACAGCCCGACGCCGCTTGTGAAGAATGTGTAGCCCCCACGAGCTACTTGGGAACCCAGATTTCCCCCATAGAAATATCACGGAAACTAATGTGAACTTCTACATGAGATTTCTCATACGTTGTTGAGGGATGGGATCCTTAAATAATAAGTTATTATATAATATAATGTTATCTACTGAAGTGATATACATTATGAACTATATTAAGCTAACGTCTATTATCATCTACAGATGATAATACACGAGACGACTGGGAAACATAACATCAAATTACAAATGCAGAAAAGATCTTTGTATGTAAGTATGTATATATAAACGCATGTATGCATCACTCTTCCTTGTCATATGCATTTGGTGTAAAATTCGAAAATGCTGGAAAAGCAACGACACTAAAATACACAGCATACTCACAATATCCAATAAACTTTGATCAGTTCAGAAAACTTCCATGATTTTATTCCCTTGTGTCATCGTAACGGATATATTTTTACACAAATCTCTCGCGCAATAAAAGCATCTGGGGAAAGGGTGTTGGCGAAGTGGAAGGTTCGTGTCGAAATTATTTCTCACTTGGAAGACCCTGGAAAGCGATGGATATACCGAAACATCACGACCAGGCTTTAATATCAGAATGCTATTTTCACGGGGAACTACAGTATGCCTGAATTAGATATTTTATTTTAAGTTAGTAATTTGATTGCAACCCAATCTGACAGACGCCATCGTCAATGTGCAGTACATGAAAAACTACATTCTCTTTATAACTATCTCCTCTCTATTTCTTTTTTCTGAAAGCTATCAGCTTGACAAATGACTCTGTGCCTATCCGAGCATTGTGCGTTGCATCACTGTTGCTTAATTCACGATTCCCTGATACCTCATGAACTTCGTAACGACGCAAGTTGCGTCTCCACCAAAAGCTCCCCAGAGAGTTCGATGAAAGCCAATGGCAAATGATCCTTCCACTGCATAAAGTGGGTGAGTGCGACTTGCCAATGATATGCAATGGCTCACTTAAAGAGAGCCAGCATGCAACATGATAATCGCCATAAATTCCTAATGACCCGAGCAAGATTGCCACAATGGCTTTGCTTCGAGGACTTAATGGATGTATTTAGTTCCCGTCGGTGCTTGCTCTTCAGAAAGAGAGATCTTCCTTCCCTTCTTCCAGGCGCTCTCTCTGGTGGCCTTTTCACATCTCAACTCGTCCTCCCAGCGGCGCCTTCGCCGTTTCTTCCTGACCTCTTCTTCCTGTGATACTCCCTTGATCATTGGTTTTCACAAGCTGCGCTACAACTCCTGCTTGCACAATTAAATGTTTGCAGGGTTAAGTCAGGTCGGGTTTGTTATGAGTAAAGACACGTAACAGTATATCATCCCATGGTATTCGGTTCCTCACTGAAATAAGTTTGTTTTTTTGCCGAAGGAAGACTAAATGAAGACCTGAGACTTATATATATAAGCCTTTTGGTCAAATAGTAAGACAACAACAACAATAATAATAATAAATGGATGAAATATAAAGGAGATGGCGGGAATAAAAGAGAAAAACTGGATATCAGATAGCGGACGGGACATCAAGGAATCGAATTCAGCCAAGTACAAAGCCATGACATTAATAGCCAAGTATTCAACTGGTCTGTTAATTTTCGAATGCGCAAAAATAAGACCTAGCTGGAAAACGCATTTGCCGGCAAAGCAATTCTAAATACTACAAAGCCCAAAATATTTCATACTGGCGATGAAAAAAGCAATTAACTGAAATTCTGTGACAATGAGTACTTGGATATGTTTTTACTGAGCAATAAAATGATAATATTACGTCCATTCATATCAAAACTGCATCTCTACGTCAGACTGAAAGTAAAGACACTAAGTGAAGACGACAACAGCAAAGGGTGTGCCCCTCTATTACTTCACCTACAGTATTTTATTGTCACTCCCATCCATACTTGGTAAGAGATATCTTCCTTCCTTTTGACGCTTGCTTTTGGTGATGAGAGATTT
>NC_089748.1:73899149-73904149 GCF_040412425.1 Macrobrachium rosenbergii
AACAATTAAGCCTTAAACAGCGCCACTATTTTACATTACCATATCTGTCTGCTGATCTGAACTTATCGCCTCCTGCATACAAACACTGATATTTTACCATCATCCTTTACTGTTTATATTACTAAAGTTATGAATATTTCCTAATAACTACAATTTTCTAGCTTCACATCACAATACTTCTTTCCAAGCTATTATATTTTCCTTTACATAATCGAAAGGCCACTGTAATTCCGTCAGCTGTCCGTACCACATCCTTTCAGATAACAGCACCTGAACATGTGCTTATTACTCGGAATTGAGACGTTCATGAAATTAACAGCTACATCACGAACGCGTCAAGGAAGTTATCAATTATAAAATGAAAGAAAAGCGAATTAAGCTTTAATTACTTTATATCACAATAAATCATTGGAATTTCGGCCAATATTATTAACTGGCGATCAAAGTCTAAAGATATACTGCAGGAAAAAGATAAATAGCAGGAGGAGAGAGAGAGAGAGAGAGAGAGAGAGAGAGAGAGAGAGAGAGAGAGAGAGAGAGAGAGAGAGATTTAATGGCTGAGACAAGAAAAAGTACTTAGTTAAAACTAAGGCCACAAAGTAAAATTGAATTTCCCCCCTGATTCTAATTCTAGAGATAAGGAGACTGCAAGCTCTGATCAAGCACATACAATGAAGGAAACATGGGCTAATAAGGTGAGACAGAAAGTCGGTATATGGATGAGAATTAAAATTTCACATGTTCAAATATTAAATAAGTAAACAGAGTAACGGTAGCAGAAATAAAATTATATTAATTAACACCCCTCTTCATAATACGACTTCCTGAATAGTGGCAAAGACTCCAGCGAAATGACCAGGCTAAGATTAACCTCAGAACTTAGTCTCGCACGAGGGATATCTTCAAGCAGGGTCCCATCCAAGAGAAAAGGTTCGCGTTATCTTAAATGATCATTAAAAGTTTATAGCGTTGGTTTACATCTTGCGGTCTGATATAACCAGTTTCAGTTTGCATAAAGGTCATTACAGCTTTTGCGTATAAAAATTTTCTGCGGAAAACTTTTTAAAAAGGAAGAAATGCCAATATTATCAACTTTTTGTACACGAAGAGCTGAATGACAAAGAGAACTGCAATGACATAACTGAACAATAAGTTTACCAGACGAGTGAAGAAAGATAAGAAAGACATTAGGAGTGACGATTAAATATTTCAGTGAGAGATCTCTTAAAGACGAGCGAGCGAAGATGGCTGAATCTTTATTCGACGAACTTTCGTGTACAACAAAAAAGTTAATGAAGATGTGAATGCTGTATGTTGTCTGCATTAGAATATTAGGGAAACCTAACGAAACGAATCTATACAGAATGACGAGTTAATCTTTTATGTTAGCAAAGGACTAATCACTGGAATCTTAGTTGTGACTTAAATTCCAGCAGGTGTAACTTAATTCTGATATGTATCTAGGCTTCGTCATGCACCGTTTCAATTCATTTTACTAATGAACCAGATCAAGTAGCTGGAGCACAGTGTGATTGGCATTTATAATGCAAATGCAGATTCATTTAAAAGAAAAGAAATCTTTGGGTAGGTATGTTATGATCAGAGCACCAATCTGTTAGGTTTTAGTTGTTGTTGGAGTATGGCTCTGGATTCATTTGATCCAACTCTATATAAGATTCTTGAAGAATTTTCTCATGAAACAGGACATGGGTCAAGAGAATTTGACTTTTTGAGACGATCATGCATAACATTCTGGAAGTGTGCGCAATATCAAGGGTTCTCTGTACTCAGATGAATAAATCTGACCTCATTAAAAGCTACTAATGGAAGGGAATGACTTAGGTAACTACAGCGCATGCAGGTCACCATTACATTAAATTAAAACACGACAAGTTACAATGTAGAATCTAGAACTATGAAAGATCTATATCAGAGATAAATTTCATCATTAGACCTCTTGAGTGCATTGATTAGTTCACTGCTGTCTCATTTACGCCGCTCAAGCATCGGGTAACAACGCGACAGTCTCGTAAACGGAATTATGACATATTTTAGTTAACCATAACACTGACAATTCGCTCTCCTCTTAATCATTTGCCAACTCCTTTGAAAGATTAATTGTTTCTGACCCACAACAAAGCTGTCGATAGCAACAACTGATAATGGTCTTCAGAACAAAATCTTGCCTATTTTATCCCTTCGCTACCACCTGATTCTGCTTATCTTTGTTATGAATCTCATCTTGGAAATATGAAATTGTTTAACTAGTACCTAAGAGGCAAGGAACCTTTAATTTAATTTTTAATAAAAGTATTGGATTTTTCTGGTCTTGATGCTCAATTCCCAAAGCACGTCGAACTGACTATTCTTGTCGTATGTTCATCTTGGGCAAGCACAACAAGACCCATGAAGAACAGTCTACCATTAATTTAGACGAATTTAGGAAAAAAAATCCACTTACAGATTTTCAAAACGTAGAAAGGACTGCACTTGCGCAGTAAAAACAAGGAAAAGAGAGAGTTAACGTGTATGATTTAGATATGAAAAAGAAGCTTCAATACATGAGATTTAGACAGGAAGAACTTGCTCCAACATACATGCTTTATAAAGGCAAAGTAAGTTCAAACATGAAAGAAAGATTTAGACGGGAAAAACAATTTCTAACGAACAAGATTTCAGCAAGGAAGAGGAGCCTTAACGTACAAGGTCTAGACAGGAAAAGCAAGATCCAACGTACGAGAATTAGACAGTAGAGAAAGAACCAGCATATAAGCATGAGGGAGAGCTGAAGTTTGGCCAGCGAGGAACTTCCCCATGCCTTAGGACCTCTTAAATCCAGGCATCGTCTCGCCCTCGGTATCTACATAATGCTCCTCTCCTTTAGGCTTCTTATATTACGAAGAGGTCTGGAATACACGCTCCAGTTCTAGGAATCCATGAAATATAAATGCCAGTTGGAAATCATATGCCATTTTAATGATCATCGTCATTATAGTTGGGAAGACTCATGCATGAATAGCCAGTCCCACTTCAGCTCAGCAATGTTCTCTAAATGGATAAAACTCACAGACGGTTCACATGTTTCTTTATTTTTCATTTTTCTTATTCTTGCATTAATGGATTTCAAGATCAGAAACTTTTAACTGTGTGCGAGGATAATACCTCTTCTTTTTAATAAAAATCAATAAACAATCTCACAGAATCTGACTTGTTTGCAACGGTACGAAGAAATCCCTCTGGATTTGTTAAGACGGAAAAATGCGCTGATATATAGCATATGTACAAAGAAAACGTATACAATTAATTAGAGCACGAGCTAAATGAAATAAGTTTTATGATTACCGCCATCTACGCTCCTTGAGGCCAAAAAAAAAAAAAAAAAAAAATATCTGATGTAAACTGCGGACAAAATTACATAACCCATCCCCACTCTCACAAAAAAAAACTTTTGTGATTTAATAAACAAATGTTATTAGGATGAAATAAATTTTCTTACTTATGGAAAGAGTTTCACTGCAACTAAACAATCAATCAGTTAAATGTAAAATTCATAAAAATATTGTGGAGACTTTTTCAACGAAATTTAATTGCCAGAATCGAACGGAAAAGTTTCATCCGTAGGCGCAGAAACGATTAATACCTTACTTAAAAATGTAGTAAACTATCAGTAAATGATAGGTAAAAGCATCAGTAACATTTATCTTTGCTCAATGGCTTAAGTCTAGGTGGAACTTTCAATAGAGGGGTCGCTAATGGAGCTACGTATCATTATTATTATTATTATTATTATTATTATTATTATTATTATTATTATTATTACTGACACCATCCTTACGGAACATATTCTATCAAAGGAAGCAAAACGTGATACAAATTCAGTGAGGAAAAGGCGAAACAACGTGTGCATGATCTTTCTCCATTTATATATATATATATATATATATATATATATATATATATATATATATATATATATATATATATATATATATATATATATAAATATATATATATATATATATATATAATATATATATATATATATATATATATATATATATATATACTCATATATATATATATATATACATATATATATACATATATAAATACATATATATATATATATATACAGTATATATATATTATGCTATATGCAAATTAATAAATACTTAAATATGAGAGCAAAAAGCAAAAAATAAACAAATGTAAATGTACTTGAGAATACCCCATGTAATGGAAAACGAACCCGACTGCTGAAGGCCATGGTACAGAGATTCTGGCAGAAAGCAACGTTTGAGAGCATCGGTACATCGTCTTTTCCAGCGCGGGGTTAACTAATGAGGCAAATGAGGTGGTTCAGTTGCTAAAAACAGTACCAAAGTGTTTCCAGTTAATTATACAGAACATTATTAAAAGGACTGGACGTCAAAGACCACCAGCGGAAAAGATGGTTATCGTAAGGCCTCTTTAGTACCCAGAAAAGGACGGAAATGACCAAATCAGCTCTCCCATCGGCGCGCCCTAGAAAGCCAAGGCGATGGGAAACTGCCATGTCATTATAAAGAAAATGGCCTTACATTTGGCTCAAAAGATTTTTAATAACTAAGCAACCGACCCATTTCGGATGATTGCTTGGCTCGCATGACTGTACAAGGCAGGGTAGGTACTGGAATGTCCCATTTTCAGGAACCTCAAAGCTCATCGCTCCGGGTGTTGGGGTGAGTAGTGTGTCCAGGGTAAAAACCCTTTCTGTCTCAAGGGTTCTCAGTGAGATTGCTGTGTATAAATCAAGATGTGGTTGCAGGTTTGTTGACGACACTGGCTTTCTCCGTGTTAGATTTTAGTGTCAGCCTTTAGCAATTCTTAGTTTTCAGTTATACCATAATAGATATAAGGCAAAGAAGTATTTTATTTTTGTAGAGTGCACACGGATTAAAGTTCATCAGGAATACATGGATAGCATGAAAGTTTCGTGAAAATCTTTATATCCGGATTTT
>NC_089748.1:73909149-73914149 GCF_040412425.1 Macrobrachium rosenbergii
AAGGCCATTTCAAAAGAAATAATTAAAGTTGATTTATTTCATTTATACTGTCAAGTTACACTCCTTATTCCAGTTTTCTCGAGTGGCAATACGACTAGGACTCACTCGAGACGGAGGAGTGGCTACCTTGCAGATCAAACCCTCCCCCATCCCCTTCACCATTCCCTCAATTTCGTTCTGTATCTTCGGAAATGGATGAATAAATGCATTAACCTGCCACTACCGCTTACTTTTACGTCATAAAAGCACAAGTACGTAAACAGAGACAGGGATATATAATGTTATAATAATCAACTGTATGATCTTTGTGTTTTCATGTATTCCCATCTATTAACTATAAATCCCCCATATATCCATTTCATCCCCATATTGGTTTTAGATGTAATTATATTGGAGAACCCTTGCTAATTCTCTGCGTATGTCCCTGATTAAAGATATATATAATTTATATATACATACATACATACATACATATATATATATATATATATATATATATATATATATATATATATATATATATATATATATATATATATATATATATATATATACATATAGAGAGAGAGAGAGAGAGAGAGAGAGAGAGAGAGAGAGAGAGAGACATATTTTGAAACCTACATTTTATACTGAAACTACTGTCTATAGGTGCTGTTTATTCAACTAATATTGATTATATACTGTAACTCCAGCCATCCCTCTACTCAACATTGCATCTATTAGTTTGCTGTTTCATTTACTCTGTTTTATCATATAATATTCACAACATAAACGCCTGTCCTTGCTATTTTCTTCTCCAAATAAATTTATGACTATTCATTGGAAATACCTTTCTTGATACACATTTACACGATGCTCTCATGTTTCTTATTTTCCCCATGCACTCACTACCTAGCAACTTAACTATCTCATTTTCTTTCGCCTACAATTGCTGTGAAACCCCTCACCACAGCCATTTCTCATTCTCCAAACTCCTGGAAACTGTTTCCTCAGCACTTATTCTCCTCCATTTCTGGGACATAAACACTTGCTATCACAACTTTTCCTTCGCTCTCTCTCTCTCTCTCGCACACACATGTATGGAGAGAGAGAGAGAGAGAGAGAGAGGCCGGATAATATCATCTTATTCTGGAGTTACGCACTTAACGAAAGTCTATTCAGGAAAAGTAATGCTTATAGAAAAGAATGTACCTAAGTGCCTAAGTGTAATAGGATGCGTAAACAGATACGGGACGCCACTCTACTTTTACGTCTAAAGTTCCCTTGCAGAAAACTCGCCGTTATTATAGTCTAGAATGGATGTAAATTGCACTTGAGGTCATTTATGCCGGGAGCTCTTACAAGTTTCCTCAACCATTTAGAAACTAAATTACAACCGGTTTAGGCTTAATGAGTTAATAGACATTAAGGGAATGGTTTAGAGGCCTACCAGCCGGGGACGAAACCGGAAAAGATCGCCCTTAGGCTCCAGTCGACCGGTGCTTTGCTGGGAATAATTGCTCCACAACCAACCAATCGTAATGCTGCTCTGGAAATTCAGCGAATCACGCTGACGTTAGTGAAAAACGAGCCAATCGTAACTCTGAACGGAAAATGCAACAAATCAAGTGGTCATTTTCGAAGAGAGACGTCCGTTGTATTATGCATGGGCTGCTTCTGCTAATCATAACTTTAGGCGTGTAATTTTCGACGCAGTTAGGCGTAAGGCTTTCATTCCGGTCAGCATTTAAAGATCACGTTTGCGGGGAGAGATATGGCTAAGCCGAACGCGTGCCCAAATAACAGTGTTTATCTCTCTCTCCATCTCTCTGGGAAGCACTTCTGGAGATAATGAAGGTGGGAGATGGTACTACACCTCAAGCGAGAACTAGTTTTTAATGGTTATTATTGTTAAAATAAATCTCCGTTCCACGTTATTTAGCCCGTTCAGCACCTGAAAACGGGCTATTCTTTAAGACGTTAAGAGTAAAAAATGGGAACATGACTAGGCATTTCGTCATCGACTCAGCCAGGGTCAATCGCAACTCAAGGCAATACGATCCTGCTGCTGAATGAAGATTTTCGAACGCCAAACAACTCTGCAGTGATTTGCTCCAAAACGATCTTTAAACCGTTTACCTTTCCATGCTGCCTGCACGATCAAGATAAAAGCGTTCTCGTGGAAACAAACCTAACAGCAATTCCTTTCACCAACTATAAAGCTGACTTTAAACTCAGAAGTTCGATTTCATTCTTGGTGCACAGTGTATTTGCATGGACACACGTGCACGGACATTATAATAACGTTTGTATGTATAAAAAATATATATACAGTACAAATAAATATATATTGTGCACTGACTGAATTAACAGTATTTATGCAAGTACATAAACTCACTTTGCTTTCAAGGTACCTTCTGTAACAAAGCATAATTTGCTACGAAACCTATCAGACTATTTTTAACAAATGGCAGTGTTACTCCTCAGGGCCCATGATGTTTGGATAGGACGCTGAATACCAAAGAAGTAAGTATCTTTTTCTATTTGTCATTTTATTTAACAGAGTAGATTGCTTGGAGTAGCAGCAAATCAGTGTCACATGAAAAAGGATGTAACAAACGGTTTCTCCTAAAGATATTAATAAATAAAAAAGTTCTAATGATTTCCATTATATCATTTTTTAAGTGGAATTCGTAGGCCTCTGTATTTATGTACAACAACACTTTTTTGTTATATTTCGCACCACAAATGATATTCCGAATTATGGAATGGAAATATTTAATAATTGGCACTAAGCTGTAATTAAATATATTTATTCTTTTACAAATTCGGAAGACAATGGCGTTCTCATAATAGGGAGGTCTGTACACTTTTGGAGACATGGGAAAAAGGTTTATGGTTATATATATGTATATATATATATATATATATATATATATATATATATATATATATAAATATATAAATATATATATATATATATATATATAAACACACACATATATATATATATATATATATATATATATATAAATATATATATATATATATATATATATATATATATATATATATATATATATATATATATATATATATATATATATATATATAAATATATATATATATATATATATATATATATATATATATATATATATATATATATATATATATATATATATATATATATATATATAGGTTAGCTGAACAACCCGGCGCTGCCTGGGAACTCTCTGAATGACAGTATATGGGTAGGGTGAGGGACGGGCGGGGAGGGGAAGGAAGGAGGGAGAAGGGAGATGGGGAAGGGTGAAGGGGAGGAGAAATGGAAAGGGGGAGGGGGAGGAGGGAAAAGAAAGGAAGAGGGATGGGGAATTGGGAGGGAAGGGGAGGGGAGGGAAAATTAGTTCCTCTATCACAAGAGAATAAAAAGCATCTCCATTGATCAAAAACAATAAATAAAAAAATATTGTATTTCTGCGATTCACACTCAGGTGTGTGTGTGTGTGTGTTTGTGGGAGGGAAGAAGGTCTGTCTCTCGTGCAACAACAGTGAAGTGACGTGTTGTTGCCAAAACATCCCATAAACCTCTTTTAAACCAAATTCATAACGATATACACCATCCTGATGCTACGAAGTAGTCGCTATAACGAATTCCGAAGGTAAAAACGAAGAAGAAACGATCAAATTAATGAGAAAATTCGCATTTGAACTAATAAAGAAAAAGGATATACTGTCATCATACATCTTGCATGTCGTGTTGAGCTAGCAGCTACTATGCATGTGTGAATGAGAAAGGCAACTGGTATGTGTATGTGCTTGGGGAGAAAATCTTTGAACTTGCTGGTTTGGGTTCACTGCTATATAGTTATGAAATATGTTTTGTAATGAAGCCAAAAATATTTAGTTTAGCAACACAACCAAGCAGTGAGGTATATGTTTAACACTTATATTAATAAATATCATAAATTATGATCAAAATTCACGTAAATCCTGATAAAAAATTTATGTTATAGGGGATCTGGATTTATTGTTGTGGGTTAATTATATACGTCTGACAGCGCATGGAATAAAAGATGTGCCGTCAGGAGAAATATGAGAATCAACCCATTAACACTGAAGGAAAAGGTGACGTAAAAACGAATTTTTCATTTGTTTTGTCTGTGTTTGTATGTCTGTCACGGGGTAAGGGTTTGATTTTGAGTTAAAAACCTTTCTGGAGTGACATACAGGCCGGCCATATGCAAAATTTTGTCTGGGTTTGTCAAGCGGTTTGGATTTCTATAGAAGCCAGACTAATATACAAACATTCACTTTTACATACACACATATTTATATATATATATATATATATATATATATATATATATATATATATATATATATATATATATATATATATATATATATATATATATAATATATATGGGTATAAGTGTATGTTACTTCAGTACTGTATGGGTACGACTGAGGGTGGCAATTGTAAGTTTTAACATTGACTGCATATTGTTAAAGAAAATGGGAAAGAGTGTGAGTGAAAGACAATGTTCTGGGAGAGTTTGAATATTTGCCAGACTGGGTTTGGAGAAAAGGTGATTATGCTAGGTGTTTTGAACACAAGGTAGGCACAGAGAAAGTGATGGTGGGTGTGGAGTTTTAGAAGTATTTGGAGAGACTTAATTGTCGCCAAAGAAGAATATTCGTAAATATACTTGGAAAGATAAAGTCGTGAAGATCATTTTTTGCTAGATTATGTTGATACAAAGTAGATGAAAGAGCAAGTTGATGGAAAAGTCGTCAAAATAGGAGTGACTTTAAGTATTTCTGGTCATTATCTGGTTGAATGCCATGTTAACAGATTCAAGTTATGTTGAATAGAAAAGGGTGAAAATGTCTCTGTAAACTTAATTAATATGAGTTTGATACAAGGAAGTGAAAAGGCACTAAAGAGAAAACTGATGAACTGTGGGATAGGGTTAAGAACACAGAGGTGGAAGTAGTTGATGGGAGATTATGAA
>NC_089748.1:73919149-73946649 GCF_040412425.1 Macrobrachium rosenbergii
AAGTAAACAGAGTGCCAGTAAGGACGCTTCCTTGTGGAACACCATTTTCAAGTGGAAATGTACTTGACAATACATCATCAATTCTCACTTGAAAAGTGCAATTTGTCAGAAAGCTTTGGATAAACCTGGGTAAATGTCCACGGATGCTGTTTTTATGTAGTTTTTAATATTGCATATCTCCATGTAGTATCATATGCCTTTTCCTTGTCAAAAAAGACGGCTATAGTAATTTGTTTTCGCTCAAATCCTCTTCGTATGTGGTCTTCCAAGTTAGACAGAGAATCCAGTGTAGATCTGTTACATTGTGACCCAAACTGAGTAGGAGTCAAAATTTTATTTTCTCGAATGTGCCATGTTAGTCGAGCATTTGCCATTTTTTCTAGTAATTTGAATAAACAACTTGTTAAAGAAATTGGTCTGTAATTGTTTACATTACTGGGATCTTTTCCAGGTTTGGGGATAGGAATAATTATAGCTTTACGCCATTCATCAGGAAATAAATTTCGAAGCTATAAGTGGTTATAAAACTTTAATAAGTATGCCTTTGCCAAAGGTGCTAAATGGCAGATCATTTCAAAACAAATATTGTCACCTCCAGGGGCAGATTTATTGCTGCTATTCAACAGAGCAAATTCCAACTCTTCCATATTGAATTTTCTGTTATAATATATGTCTTGTATTGTTTCAAAATTTATTGTTATTAATTCTATACTATTTTTCTTTGTGCGGAAATGTTCATCTAAATTTTTGTCACTTCTTACTTTTGCTAAATTTTCTCCTATTGCATTACTTATTTCTTTGGGATCAAGTATTCTTTTCCCATCTTTTATTATGGCATGTCTAGGTGGTTTAACATGGATACCATTTGTTTTCCTGAATTTTTCCCATATTTTTTGCATGGGAGTATTATTAGAGAGATCTGATACATATTTCCTCCATGAAATGATTCTTCCTTGAATTATTCTCTTTTAAATGTTGCAGGTATTTTGTTATATAGAGGTTTTAATGTATCAATTTCTAATAATAATACCGTCAGTTTTTGTAAATCTTCTTCTAATATCGGTAATGTTTTATTTATTTTACTGAACTTTCTATTCAAATTATCTAATCGTCTTCCAATTTGGTATTTGATTTTTATTAATTCTGTTAGTTTCTCAGACCACCATGGGACCTTGTGTTTTGTTGGATGAGCTTTTGATTTTGGTATTGCTCTATCAGCAGCATTTTAATGAAATCAACAAGAAATTTATTAGTTTCATTATGGTCTTTTAAATATTCAAATGGTGGGATATTTCTAGTGTGGAATTCGTATTGCTCCCAATCTGCTTTATAAATGTTATATTGAGGGACATGCTTGGCGGGATTATTTTGTAATGATGAAATTAATATTGGGAAATGATCACTTGTGTGCAAGCCATCAAGTGTATTCCAGTCCAATCTGTCTACTATGTTAGAGTTAAGTTGATTGAGGAAAATGTTCTATGTGTTTTAGAAAAATATGTGCTGATTTCGTTATCATTTATACAGCACATATCGTATGAATCTATGAATTCTTCTATTTTACTTCCTGCTCTATTTGAGTCTGTACAATTACAATCCCACATCGGATTATAGGCATTAAAATCACCTACTATTAATGTAGGTTCCTTGGCATTATTAAGTAATTCTTTAAGTTTGTCAGTGTCGTAATTTTTGTTAGGTTGGTTGTATAAATTATAAATTACATATTTATCGTTTTTTATTCGTATTCTAATACTCGATATTTGCAGATCAGTAAAGTTTACAGGTACTATGTAATAACATACTTTGTGTACTGTACATATATAGCAGTACCTAAATTTCCTTCTGCCTCTATAGATGTAGATGCTAAGCTGTATTTACCTATTGTTGATATTGTTTTGTTGACATGTTGCAAACATAATATCATTGGTTCGTACTCTTTTAGTAATCGTTATATTTCTCCCAGGTGTATTCTGGTCTACAGACCATTGACGTTCCATTGTATAATATAGTTATTGAAAATATTTTATTATAGCGGTCGAGTTTTACTCTCTTTTTTTATATTATCAACTTTGATTTTTTCTAATAATTTACTCACGGCATTCATTTGTTTTTCTTTGTAATATACTAAGTGCTCAATGCACATGCAGCCTTTTTCATGGGTACAAATCTGTGGTTTCTTTTTTTCTATATTTCATAAAATTTCTTATAATGTTTGTTAAACCATCTTTTGTTATGTTTTTGTTATTACTGCCCAATTCTACAAAACAATCATTACATCCACATGTGTTTTCATGTACATTCCTTGTTTCATTTGCTCATGTACCAATTACTGGTGATGGAGTAATGTCTTCTCCGTTGACATAGTTATTGTTATCTTTAACTTCAGTGTTTTGGATGTCTGTTTCCATAGGTTTTACTATTATTTTAGGAGATAAAGGTATATTCTTGGTTTGTTTTTGTTCTTTCTTCATATCCTTTGTCTTTGGTTTAACCGATGTTGCTCTAATTATAGTTGTTTTTTTTTGTTTTGTTTTGTTTTGGGTGGTGTTCTCTCCAAAGGCCTTTTTTTATTTTTAATTTCCACTCTATCACGACCTTCTTCTGTTACTTCTGTAGTAGCATCCTCCTGTGTTCCTATTTGCATTAATATTTCAAATGAATTGGATAAAATATTATCCATCCCATTTGTGCCTGTTTCTTTATTCTTTACCGTTTTAGTTTTTATTTCTAAAGCATTAATTTCTTCTAGAGACTTACTTTTCTGTGCTCCGTTATCCTATTTGTATGCATTTTTGTTTCATTATTGGTTCTTGTTATTGAAGAATATGTACGTTTCTTAGGCGGATCTTGAATTCCTCTTACTTTCAATTCTATTTTAACTTATTTTACAGACATTCCAGTTCTTTCTTGTAATATTTTTAACTCTGTATTGTATATATAGTACATAAATTCTTTGGATCTTGGATGATGGTCTTGCCCACAGTTTATACACTTTGGGTCGCTGCACATCCATCGTGTGGTGTGTTCTTCAGATCCACAATACGCGCATACAGGTTCATTTCAACAATATTTTTTCGCGTGTCCGTATTTACTACAATTTTGACACTGTAGCGGCTTTGGAACGTATGGTCTTACTTCTCTGATTTGACCTAAAATTTTTATTTTCTGAGGTAGATCTTGACCTTCAAATTTTATTTTTGTGATTTTTAAGATTTGTTTGTTCATCTGTTTGTTTAGCAGATCATGCAGTTCACAATCCTGTACTTAGGGATATCTCTTTTTAAGCAAGTCCAATAGTATTTTCTTTTCAACTGGCTCGTTATTATTCTCAGGAAGTACAATGGTACCATGAATACTGTCCATAGTATCATGTTTTTTTATTTTTATATCTATGTTATCTATATTTTTTTGTTACATAATTTTCAGACCGACTTTTTGTTGTGGCTTCTATAAGCCATGTCTTTTCTTTTATTTGTCTAAACGACATTTCAGTCGTAGAGTGTCTGCTCAATAAATAATTTTCCAACTTGAGTGCTGATATTTTTTGGTCAGTTTTTAAGGTTAGAAACCTTGACCAACTGCCACTCCCAAACAGGGAGTCAAAGTGAGTCAAGGTTGAGTCAAGTTGGCATTTGCTTTTTTTTGGTTTGCTTTGTACTGGAGCATATGGTTCCAGTGTAATTACATTAAGATTTGTTTTGGATTTTTCTAGACAAGGGTGTCAGAGGCGGTTTCAGAGGTCGTAAACTGTGCCGAATCAATGTCATCAAAGGGCCCAGGGGTACTTGAATCCTTACAATTGCTATCCATAAAGATTTAAGTATAAGGGAAAAATAATAATAAGTAAATCTGAAAACCTTAAAAAGATATCATCAGCCTTTCATAGAGTTTATTCTTCCATCAATAGCACAAGTGATAACTGACTCCCAAATGTTTGCCCCCTACCCTACCCCACAGGGGCTGGCACAACATGATTAAAGTGGCCCAAGTGTAAGCCAAACCTGCTTGCTAGGACTGAGAGTATTTCAAGAATACAATCGTCCCCATCCTAATCATATCAAGGCAAACCGGATAGAATACCGAGAGTCCTATCCCTAGAACCAGACCTCCCCTAGAATCCATGGTCTAGCCCTAAAGAATGGTTCCGCCTTTGAGCTATCAATCTGATAACTCTCAGGTACATTATCGGGCAGTTGATCGCCCTACCACAGTTCTCACTATTTAGCTTCGGATATAAACCCATTCCCATTCCACAAAAATTAATCCAAACAAATATATAATGGCATATGTGACTCTTGGATTCAAACCCAGGAACAGATTCCTGGGGTTCAAGAGCCCCTCACCACGTCAAGGTGGTCCCATATTAAAGGGGGTCAATTGTGATGGCGAAAGTTCTCTGTAAAAATACAACTTATGAAATATTGACAAACAAGAGACCATCTGTCGTTGGTCTAGGTCTAGGTCATTACTGTTAATGTTAGGAAACAGAAACCTACCTCCATGAAAACTACTCTATCTAAAAGGGAAAAATTTCTGGCCAAAGCAGGCATCCACACTGGAGAATAATATTTCAGTAATTGAAGGACAAATGACCTAACACCGGTTGTGCTGATTTTATCTTTGATATAAATACATGAGCCCTTATGCAAAATACCTAACTTCCGTTTAGAATTTGCTGATACTTTCATTAGATGTTTCTCAAAAGTAAGATGTGAGTCAAAAGTTACACCAAGCATTTTCACTCTTGGTGATTATACCTCTCATAGGAGGCAGTGTATTAACAGTGTCCATACGTAATACCTGACGCGTAAGCCGGTTAGTGTTGTGTAATTGCAGATATATTAATCTACATCCTCCCCCAATCAGTGCCTTCGAAATTTTCAAATTTCAACTTCTCAAAGCCTATTGGCCCTGGGAAATGGGTAATAGTGCTGTGTATGTGTTAGTGCTTGGCCCTCCCTTTACCACAAAAATGTCATCTGACCAACCTCCAACCATCGTGCCTGTGACCCTGGCACCTAACGATACCTGTGCTCCACACACAAGTTCTGTACTCGTGAACAATTGTCTTTCCTTTATACAATACCAATTGAACCATTCCGATGTAGAGTCTACTAAACAATCGGTCGGTGCAGCCTTCTCCGACAAGGAAATTAACGCTGCATATACAAAATGCAAAGACCTGATACCAGATACCATTCTCCAGGAGCGACTCACAAAAAGCTTATCTTCTCTCAAGAAAGTATCATATATCACTAAGTGGCTAAGGACCTGCTTGGTGGAAATCTACGCCAATGACCCTTACAATCTGCCTCCAAAAGGGCCTGCTGATCTAAGCCTACCTGCAGTGTACCATATGGCAGAAAATGCCTTTCTAAAAGCAAAATCCCTCTCAGAAAAAATTGACAAACCCTCAGAAAAAACTGAGGAAGCACAGGACAAATTTTCACACATCTGGGACAAATCATTCGACAGTCTTAAAAGTGTGGAAACAAATAACAATCTTTCATGGATCTGGGATGCTATCAAAGGAGTGCAGGAATCATTAGACATTCGCACAGCAAGCCACCAGACTCCTCTGAATGAGGCATCTATTATTTCCTCACCTCCCAACAACACGAGAGAAGTTAGGGAGCGACGCGAAGTCAAGATGGCCATACCCTCCCATGAGGGTGAAGCACCCACATCACTTGTAGACCTGTCTGAGAGGACCGACAAACCCCCAACCTCCTCTCCCTCCCCAGTGGCTATGGTGGAAGATAGATCTTCAGCGACTATCACCAGCCCTCATGGGTCTTCCGACGCTATCTCTCCCCCCTAACCCCCCATAGTGGATGAAGATGTGATTGATCATGAGGGGACTGGGGCTGGCAGACACAAACAAGTAGAAAAAAGAAAGGAACATCCCGATTGTCCTCCCAATTCGAGTGAATGCCCACCGCCGCTGACCAACCCCCACATCCACCAAAATGACCAACTCATTCATTTCCCATCTTCATGAGTTGCCATGGATACACTAGATATAATTTCTTGGAATATTTTTGGCCTCAAGTGGAATATTCCTCCCTTAAACATGTTCTGTAAAAACTTCAAAGGCATTATTGCATTACCAGAAACGCTCTTCTGGCCTCATGACCTTGCCAACTGTGATTCAGTGCATGAAGACTTCAGAGCTTTCTCGACCTCATTGATGCAAGTTACAGATCACATTGTAGCCAGTCGCCCGAAAGGGACCTTTCTTTCCTGTGGCACAAATCATTAGACAATATGGTGAGTATGTTGACCTGTAGGAGTGATAGATTGCTGGGGCTTCAAGTGACAGTAGGGGACTCTAAGATCCTAATAATTAATGTTATATGCCCTGGGAAAAGAACAATAATTTTGATCAATACTGCATGATCCTAGGTGAGTTACACAGCATTATTCACGATTCTACTACTGATCATATTTGTATAATTGGGGACCTTAATTATCACCCCACAAAACAATTGTATAATGAACTTACTTGCTTCTGTCAAAATCACGCTCTCCGAATTAGCGATGTAATGCTCCTCCCTCCCTCCTCCTATACCTATGTACAGAACAGAATGGACACAGTTACAACCTCTAGCTGGACCACTGCATCACGTTCCCTCAACTTCATGATTCTATTGTGACCTGCAACATTCGCTGTGATCTTGCAATGGGCTATGATCACATCCCCTCACAGGTGTCATTCAGTACCCCATCCCTCCCTACTGTGAACCCCCTAACTGATCACCCACCTGCTGTTAACTGGGATTTTAAAAACCAACAGAAAACCAGATCCCTTAGGGAAACCATGGAAACCAGGCTGCGATCAATAGCTTAACCGGCAGACACCTTACTGTGCACTAACCCAAAATGTAGAAACGATCATCACAGGAGAGATCTGAAAGAATTCTATTCGAATATAATTTCCGCTATGCTTGCCTCAGGCAGGGATACCTTTAGATCTTGCCATGGCAACTCTCATAATATACCTGGATGGAATGACTTGGCTAAAGATCTTTATACACATTCATGAGAAATGTTTCTACTGTGAAGGCAAAATGCTAGCCTGAGGGAAGGACACTTTGCACTGCTAATGAGGCAGGTAAGAGCGCAGTTCAAACTTGCCCTTAAGCATTGCAGACTGAGTGAAAAGCAACTAAGAGCTGATGCAATGTCTAGAAAATTAGAATCTGGCGATTATCCCCGTCTTGGGAAGGACATTCAATCCCTAAATCCCACAACTAAAAAGGAGAAGCTGTCGATGACGAGGCTATTGCAAGAATGTGGGGCGATCACTTCAGCACTATCCTGAATTGCATAAACAATCAAGACTCCTGCAGGGATGTAAATAACCTCCTTACTGATAATATTGTTTCATTTCGTCCATTGTATTACGCCAGGTAACATCAGCAGTGCCATAAACAACCTACCTAATAATAAATCGCCCGGCTGCGATGGTCTGCCTGCTGAAGCTTTCAAATTCTGCCATCTGATAATTTACACTCTGCTAGCTGCTCTATTCACTGTGTGCATAATTCACCAGTTTCTCCCAGACTCCCTACTCTTAGTTCACTTAATACCATTAATAAAAAACAAGTTAAAGGATGCAGTCGACCCTGGCAATCATCGCCCGATTGCAATTACTACACTTGCATCGAAGATACTTGAGTCTGTTCTTCTAGTGAGGCTTCTCCCCTTTTATGAACAACTATTCAACAAATTTAGTTCACCTGGACATGGCCAAGTATCTTATAAAAATAATTCGAAGTCTTACAGATTTCAGTAATAATGGGTAATTTCATCTGAACACCCTTCAAATTAAAGGAAGCAATTCTGAGTTTATTGACATTAGGAAAGCTGCATTCAGGAGTAATAATGCACAACACCTAAGGAGAACTACTTGTGGCATAGAAGGGTCCATCAGGATACACAACACCTAAGGAGAACTACTTGTGGCTTAGAAGGGTCCATCAGGATCTAAGAGTAATTTTTCATAGCTTTATTAAGTTGGAAGAATATGTAGAAAACTTCAAGTTCAATTTCTCAGTTTCAGAAAATGCATTTCCAGTCTGCTCATGGATGAACTCATGCAACTCCTCCACAGGGAGCTCAGGATCAAGTCTACTAACAAAAATTTTGCACTTATTGAATTTAGGAGTGACCTTAATCCTAGTGCCTTCCTTCCTTCCTATCATCAAGGGACACGGCATACTATGAGGTTTTTCCCATGGTGAATGGAAGCCCAAGATTCCTTTACATATCTATTAGAAATCCTTCTTTCCATAGTTCTTGGTGCATGACTAGCTACCTCCATTACATGAGTAAGAGGTTGGGCAGCAATCACATTTTACTGTTTTGGACAAATTCTTCTATGCCCAGATGGAGTGACTGGGAGGTAGTGTGGATTCTAGGCTGGGTAAAGCTCGAGGCTGGAATCGTCAGAGGCTGATCAAGTGTGCTGCATCAGTGTACTGTAGTCTGCTGGCTAAGTGTTTTATGAATGAGGTGTTATTTAAAGGTGCTTCATCTGCATTCCTTTTACAGATTACCAGAGCCTTTTTTTTTTTTTAATAAATCTTGTAATCTCAATAACTTGGGCTTGCACCTCCATTTGTTGTTGCTGCTTATCTAAAGTTGATCCTCTTTCTTAGACTGCTTAAAATGACTGAGACTCCATCAATATTCTTCAGGTCGATAAAGGGAATATTGTTCAAATACAAAGTAGGAAATGCAATTGGATCTTCTGTATCCATCTCTTACAGGATACTGTATATGCTGATGAGATCATTCACTTTTCTTGTGCTTCACTTGTCTGTTACCTTTGGAGGAGACCTTCCAGTACGGCAGATCTCTTGTGTTAATGACTTCTTTGCGCCTGTGAAATGATTTTGTTGCAAAAAGGTTATCTCTGGGAAAATTTTATTGAGCACCACAAGAACGTCAAAATGTTACTGAGAATCAGACATTTTCCACTGACTTTTCCTTCATCTATAATTGCTAATCTCTGGTTAGAAGAAAACTGAATCAAAACTAATGGTTACAAACCAGTAGTGATGAATTCATATCACAACAGGGATGTCATCAATTCAGAGGGACATGGCTCTAGTGCACATGCATATATCCACTCCAACTTTCCAAAAAAAAATATCTATGCCCCATAAACTAAAAAACATAGTTCAGCCACACTATCACATCACTGAATACCCATCCCTTCACATTCATGGGTCTTGCAAAGAAGTGGGGCTGGATACTGAGGTTCTCCTTAATCTCAATAAATATATTGAAGACCATGTGCATGTGCTTGTATGAAGGTGCTCACTGCAAAACAGCCTTGTAACCACTGCTGTCACCATCATCATTTTCTTTAGGAGCTTCCTGGTCACCACTCCAACTTGCTGTTGGACAAAAGTTGGAAGCCAGGGTCCCCACCATCATCATCCGGCCACTCCCATAGTCATCCTCAGGAATGTCGTTGCCTCCCTTCGTGAGTGTGACATAAAAGTTGTCAACTTCAAGGCCCTGAAAGTCCATCATGTCCTCTTCTCCCTTTTTAATACAGTTCCAAGCATGCTCCAGGGTCTGTGTGGCAACATTCTACCAAGCATCTATGAAGTAGTAGTTGGCAGACGTCAGTGAATACCTTTAAAGAATCTCCAGTGCCTGTTTCCCCCACGTAACCAAGCCTTGCTCTTTCTCCCCCTCCTCATCCTCAAACACCACCATCACCTCCTCCAGGCAAATAAATCACCCTCATGCGACCTTCGTCACCAACCAAGTTGCGTTAGGATACACAGGCACAGTATCTATGAGACGCAAAGCCTTTGTCCAGTGTCTAGCGATGCCTAGGTCTTGTGTCTGATGACGAACACCTTCCTAACAAAAAAGATTATGGAACCAATTGGTTACAGTCTTGGAGGTGAACCAAGCCTTTGACAAATACCAAACCATTGGGAGCCTGTCCATCAACCAAAGTAGGGCAAATGGTTGTTTTGCATGTCCCACTGGTTAGCAATGTTGGCTACCAGAAGCGTTTGAATATAACAAAGCACACATGCGTTGCTTGGAAAGCTTTTGATTGGTTCCCCACTTTACATGTGAGAAAAGTGCAGATGTTAACCTTCCTTTTTTGGACCACCATATCGCCAGCACTCCTCAAGGCTTTCACATGCAGGTCCACCGTAAGCCAAATGACATCGGGCTTTGCTCCAACAGCAGTGGTGAATGCCCTGAAAAATTCAAATCCTCGATTATGAAAGCCTACGTTTGTTGTGACTTCTCACACTATTCTTCCTGAAATACAACTTCCAATAAGCTCAAACACATCATCCAAACCCTGGAGGATAATGGGTACTCTTATCATGTTGCCAGGGTGACAAGAAATGCCTCTGATTGGTGGCATTGTCATGAGAACCACACTCCCCCCTCCACCCCCTTTGCCCTCCTCCAAGAATGAGAAGACCATTAAGCTGTTCTACAGGGGCTACATGAACACTGCATATAAGACGAGGCAATCTTGAAAAACATCATTGGCATCCATGTAAAACCCACTAATGCAGACAGAAAAGTCGACCTTATGATCTAGCATAAGGATCAGAAGCCTGCCCCGTACCTCACGAGGAACACCCCCATCGCTAGTGATGATCCCATGAAGAACAGAGGAGTGGTTTACCAAATATCGTGGTCAAGAGACTGAGAAACTGCAATATAAACCCAATGGATTCTACATGGTCATTTTTTTATTACAAAATAATAATAATAATAATAATAATAATAATAATAATAATAATAATAATAATAATAATAATAATAATAATAATAATAATATAATAATAATAATGGTCATGATCTCAAACTACACCATAATGATATAAGGTCATGATACCATACAAAATTCGAATATACTTCTTTCAGTTCCCATTAAGGACTGCACAAACTAATAATCAATTCGGCAAAATAAGATATTTAGCATGTCATGGGAAACGACATTAAAAGCAGTTTACTTTTACAAGTTTGAGAAAGAAGGGCATTTAACTGTAAAAGTACCTCAAGTGGCAGAGGAGAGAAACAGACTGGCCCATGTTCTGTAACTTTGTACACTACAGAAAATTATTTTGTTGCTGAGAAGCTAATGAGAACAGTAAGGGAGAAAAAAAAGAGCAGACAAAAAGCAATTCATCCTGATTGTGTTATTTTATTTTCATTTATATAACTGAGCAGTAACCCCATAATTATTAGCCCTAGCTTCGTTTTTCTCTTAGGTGTATGTGACGTTTTGTTACAATGGTATGTTATTTTCTAGTTATTTTTATGTTTTTGTTATACACAATATCAAATTTAGTCATTTTTATGAAGGTGGAATGCCTAATTGGCCAAATACCATTAGAAGCTGCTCCCTTTGATCAAACAAACGTAGGGAAGATCTCTTGCGAATCTTAAACCATTTTGTTGCACACGACTACAATTTTCCAGATAGTATCTTCACAACTATATAGTCCAGGAGGAGGAGGAGGAGGAGGAGCAGGAAGCCGGATGTCTTTGGAAACACAGCTAAGGTAACCATCAGAATGAAAGAAGATGAGTGGGAAAACCGAAGAGAGAGAGAGCCTTCTACTTACAAAAAGTGACTCCAGAGAAAATCTCCAGCAATGTCTTCTTCATGACATGATACATATAAAGTAATGAAAAATACAAGATGCATGTGAGACGGTTTACCGATTCTTGCGGCAAGTCGGAAGCCGACTGTTAGGGAGAGTTGCAAAGCGAGAGAACAGGCCTGGTGTAAACCAAGTAGAGAGAGAGCCCTAGAGAGGCACATCTCCAACGTCAAGTCCCCACAAACATTTTTATCGATGAGCTTTTAATAGTCGGGATCTAAAAGAAATTTTAAAGGTTAAAAGGTGACTTAACCTTCAGCGAGAATTTCATTGCAAAATTAATTATTACATATTGTCATCATATTTTACGGCATTATCGCGCAGGGTTGTGGTTTCTTTAGTTTGCAACCCATCCCTCAAAATATCCTATACCTCCAAAAGTTACAGTCTTATTCCTCCTATATTTCGTCCCTTGTTAGTCAGTAGGCCCAGCATTTATTCAAATTTTCATAAAAATCCACATGACTTTTTGCGTAATCTTACAAACAGACACCTTATGTTAAATAAACCTCATCCTAATCATATCAATTCTACTTATTACGAACAAATTAACAGTTTTAACAAGTATCAGACAAACTTTGCCATCCATTAAAATATTAGCTCTATCTAATGTTCCTAACACTGTTTGTAGAAGTAATAATTTGCATGTGAATGAACAGATGATTATCTCTCTTGATTAAAGAGCACACATCATTATTACAGGCTTTATGTCATTTTCTGATTTATGCCAAAACTATTCTCAAGCTAAAGTCACTTATATTTTTTAAATCATTTTGTGCATAAATTAGTAATACCTCCTAAATAATTACACAGGAACATTAATATGCATGTTAACCCTCAAGTGTCAAAGATTTTAAAGATTAAATGCTCAAGATGACTTTTACATACATGATAAAAAGAGCAAAAGCTGAAAGTAACTACTTTTTGAAAGGTCACCACAGGGAAGTAGAAACAAAACGCAATCCTTTCTAAATACTTCATAAAATACTTAACATCTTTCCTGCTGCTGGGAAGGGGGACGAGAGTTACTGCCTCTTCCAAAGTTTAAACTTAGTCAAGAGAAATTACCAAAATTAAGACAATTATGACCTCGGGAAAGATTTCATATATTTAACATGGTAAACTGATGGTTTTTAAGAGATCTTCAGAAAAAGTCAGCTTTGGGCAAAATACCCCTAGAGTGGAATTTAGTGGAAATCAGAAATATCTCCAATACAAAAACCTTTGGCAGTAGCTTGAATCAAGGACAGGATATGAAGAAGAAGAGGCAGCAGAAGCACATTGCAAGACCAAGGTTGGGATCTGGCCTGCACATATTTATATGACACATTTTGATATGACTTTCATGGAGAAGTCTTTTGACTCTCATAGTGGTCCATATGGATCGGTAGGAGAAAGCACTCCAAAATCAAGTAGGCAGGCCCTCAAGAACCCTTTTATGAGATTTAAAAGCCCAGTAATTAAGTGTCATTTCAAAGAGAGTAAATTATTAAACTATCAACAATTGACTAAATTCCTTTGCTTAAGTATAATCGTATGCAATTGTGTAAATTCGGTTATCGGCAATGTTCGTGTTAGTTGAGACATTATGAATAACTCATAATTTTAATCTCAGTCCAAAGAGGAACTAATCTGTAGTATAATTTCATTTTTCACTATCACATTGAGAGAAATGGAGAATGCAATGAAGAAAAATGTAAACATAAATGAGAGAGAGAGAGAGAGAGAGAGAGAGAGAGAGAGAGATCGCACTGTCAGGTTCAGGAGTAGATCCAAAGTGCATGCACGATTACACGACAGCATTTCTGGCTTGACCCATCGTTTCTGCCTCTGACAGAATACGCCAGAAATTATCAGATTACGGGGGGAGCAGGAAACTTGCTAAAAATCTTTCCGGTATATAGCTACAAAAGAATTAACCAGCAAAGGTGAAGTGCCATTTATTATAAAGCATAATTTTAGTGCAAAGTGTGTTTGTGCGTAAAAGTTAATGCACATACTCTATTATTTGAAAGCTGCAAAGAACTCCCAAGAAAAGCTAAGCTTCAGCAGTCCAACTGTGAAATACTTTTTCTTGTTAAAATTATAAACTTAGGAACGAGGCGATTGTAATCCAAGGATCCCTGCGTTAAACGTATTTGGATGTCGATAAAAATTAGTAAAAATTTAAAACTCAACTTTTTAGATTTTCTTATCTTGACGAGTCACAAGCATAGGAAGACAGAAGGGTTAAGGACCATATCGGAAATCACAGAAACGGGGTCCCAAAAATGTTAAGGTGAAAAGAGCACCTCAGCAAGAAGAGAAAGTTCAAATGATACATCTCTTACCACCACCATCACGAACGAGAGACTGAACAAGAACAAGAGGAGGAATTAGAAGAAATTATGGCAGGTTATACTTCATAAAATAATTGCTTATATTCATAACAGAAGGAATAACATCGAACTCGGAACAATGTGCACCGAAGTGTTTTTTCAATTACTAATTCAGAAAAGCTTTAAGGGGCAAACTTACTCAACTGACATGACGTACAACAGATATTTCATAAACTCTTCCTTGGAAATCTATTGTCTGATGAAATAATCTAATGTAAAGTTACAAATGTTAACACAAGAGGCAATGCTCTCTCCCCCTCTTAATCTGTCTATCTATCTTACTAATATATATTACCCGAGCAGACACTGGAGAAGAATGTTGAACGGGTACATATGACTCTACGTCACGCAAACATTATCGTTGGAGCCAATATTGAGAGCGATATGAAGTTATTTTTAACGACGCTCTTCCACTTTCTCGTAAAACACAAGTAAAATACATAGTTGTCTCCAACTGAAGGCACGAGGAACCC
This sequence comes from Macrobrachium rosenbergii, assembly GCF_040412425.1. Lineage (NCBI taxonomy): Eukaryota > Metazoa > Arthropoda > Malacostraca > Decapoda > Palaemonidae > Macrobrachium > Macrobrachium rosenbergii. Next base: position 73,933,670 of record NC_089748.1, read on the forward strand.
AGCCGACGTGGATTTACAGCCATGTAAATAGGGCCAGACAAATGGTATTGATATTTTATGGCCAGGTCTTCGTCTATGCCTCCAGACGCATTTGCTAACTCGGCACATAACTTTTTCTTTTATTTTACATATGGAGCGAAACAGGCATTTAACAGCACTCACGCCCTTCCCCCACCGGTCACAGCTCCTTCTCAAAGGACACACGTGCCACTCACTCACTATTCCCTCCTTAATATACAGTATGATGGGCGATGGTGTGGGGGACCGTTAGGGAGCACCTCACAGAGAAATGTCCAATACAGGATAAGAATCAATTGTCTCTTTACTTATACTTTTCCAGTGCATTTTACTAACCATACTGATTACTTAGCTAGTGACAGAGATACCCCATGAATAGAAAAGAGGAAGGACAGAAAGAACAAAAACAAAACAGAAAAGTGTCTCAGTCAACAGCCGCGATCCCATGAAACAAATCTCAGAGGACATAAAAAAAAAAAAAAAAACGCGTCGTTTCAACTTCTTTTGACGGTCGTATTAAAGGTCCCATAAAAGTGTGATTCTCTCTGAGTTTTATTCGATTTCTACAGCCAGCAAAAAACATTTATAAAACTTGCGTCTCCCAAACGCCCTTTATACTCTACCAACCCTTCGCTGTGATATGAATGCCGTTTTTCTGACACCGAAGAGAAAATGATTAAATGGCTGTCCTGAACCTCCAACTTTCGTCGTAATCAAGGCATTGGCCCCCTTTTTTTTCACGACCATGAGGACGAGAGCCATCTGACTAGCATCCGCTCTCCGAAATAATGCTACCGTCCGGTAACAGTTTTTACCCTTTGCTTGGTGAAATATTGACGAAGGCCCTAATAGCACTCCAAACGAAATGTCACGCATATTAAGCTCTGCTTTCAATTCTGATGGATCTCCCCCCCCCCTTTTCGTATCTCTCTCTCTCTCTCTCTCTCTCTCTCTCTCTCTCTCTCTCTCTCTCTCTCTCCAGGCACACATTCAAACATGCACTAATACTCGTTTCAGTTACGGATATACACACCGTATTTGAACATTTTTTATTTGACTTGGCGATAAAAAGTAGTGTCTGGAGTGGTTGTTTAACTGAGAAAAAGTCAAGAAAATGAAACATCCCGATGGGAATGAGAAATAAACAAAAGCCAAAAATGTATCCACATACTTCATCTTCCCAAAGTCAGGCCATTTGCCAGATTGTTAGCCACTTCGTTAAATTGAAGGAGGGAGGTAATAACGATAATTGTAAACTTTAGACACAACTCGAAACTTTCCCGAGTTGCCGGTGACGAGCAAGTTCTTGTCCACGCACTTCCAAGTTACTTTGGAAGTCCGACTGATGGCTCGAGAGATTGCGCCCCATGCTATTTTCGCTTTAATTTTTAGCAGCTCTCCCCTTCCGAGAGAGAGAGAGAGAGAGAGAGAGAGGTAAAATAGTTTATAAAAAAAAAAAACTTAAATATCAATGGGTATTGATTTGCTGTCTAAATATCTTCAGGACAGTCTTTTGGCAATGTACTTCAGAAAAAATTTCCTGCGACTTTAACGCAATAAAATAAGTTAAAGGCACGACTGCACAAGATTTGCCACACAGCTGCGCACACTGGTCGATAAACTATTCCGTGGCTTTAGCAGAGTCATCTTGGAAAAGTTACTTTTGACGTTGCACAAATAAAAGAGCTTGAAAATATTTTATATTAAAACAATAAATAAGTGAAACCAAACTTTTGATATTTAGATCCATCCTTGTTCTGGTTGTTTACAATAGAAAATACAGTATCCCGGCTAACTGTTCTTTCATTAACTCAAAAATAACTCATGTTGCTGAAAACCCAACGTCAAAACCCGTAGGCGAGAAGTCCAGAGTTTTGCATCACTTAGGTGAAAGTCTCTTCTCCTCCTTCCTCTGGATTTTAGGAGAATGGTCTTCCTTTAAAGGACTGGAATTAAAACGCAATTTAACTGAAGGTGCAATGACTGTCATGAGTTAATGGTCGCTGGATTTTGCTGGAAGTTCTTCCCTTGGTATAAAAGGGATTTTACAAGCTAATTAACGAGGGTTGGGAACTGCTCCTAAAAGTTTTGAAATATTTAATTTCCACCTCACCTTTGCCTCTGAAAATCCACTATAAGAGTTCTCAACAAATGGAAAATATTATGACATCTCCAAAAATAGGGCAAAGTTTGCACCTCCTCTGCCTGGACACGTGAAGGCACATATAAACCAGCTTATATGAGAAAACTCTCCGGGTTTTAAGCCTTCTCATGCTTCAAGGACATACATAACATTAAGGTGCTACCTTGGGAGCAGCAAATCCCCGTTGATTTCTATTATAAAAGACTGCTATGTGAGCCAAGACAGAAACTCGTCGACGAACTCTGCAATTACCAACATGAAGAATCATTCATAACTTATCGACATCTTCTGCCATATTTGTTACATAATTGACGGGTCGCCGTTTAAACAATCATAAAAGTAAAGAGAGTTGTTATTACTCTAAACCTGAGAGCATACAGCTTTCAATTATCGCAGTTCGAGTAAAAAGATAACCACTGTTATTCACTTTTCATTCGCGCAGGAGAACGCGTTCTAAAAATTTACCGATATGTGGGGAAATGAAGTCGCAAAAAGTTGGTCGTTCTTGTGGAAGATATTTTCCTTTTCAGACCACGCTTGTAAATATGTTTTAAAAGACTACCATTGAAATCTTACAGAAGTAGCAGTGAAATTACTGGACAAAGTGATAATCCTCCGATGTTAGCAGCAGGTTAATTTGCCGTTGTCTCTAACGGACAGGTTACAGATAATAATTACATTTGGTAGGCTCGTACCTGTTTACTCAGGCTCTCCGGTGGCTGTTGAAGATGTCAGTTAATGTCTGTGAGTTTCAAAGCATGATATAAAAACGATCTTAAATCACTACACAGTTTAGGCCACTGACAATTAACGTGATCCCAGATGCTGATCCCGAAGCAGTAACATTTGGACCTACTTACAAATGCAATTTTCATTGACGATAATGTGAATGAATACTGACTTGCAGGAAAATGATCATTCAACAAAGACTATTGCAACATCTCAATATTATGAGTGAGAGTATTTCATCGACTTACCTTGGGGTTTGACAGACATGGTTGACAGCACACTCAGTATTGTAAATAATTATACTTAAGATGACTTATCGCCTTTCTATCATATCTGCATTATTATTATTATTATTATTATTATTATTATTATTATTATTATTATTCATGTTGAGCACCTTTCTTCATAAGAAATCAGATCACAGATCATACACATGTAAAGCAAGCTTCCACGAAATAGAATTGCCATTTGTGAAAAAAGAGAATATAAAAGAATAAAATCATGTACATATACTGACACACACACACACATACATATATATATATATAATATATAATATATATATATATATATATATATATATATATATATATATATATATATATATATATATATATTTAATATATACAACAATTTTTCGCTAAGAAGGAGGAAGCCAGAGAGAATACGACCTTCCGATTTCTGTTAAATCTTTGAGGATATGGCTGTTAGCACATGTCCTTTTTCTTGAATAAGCAGACCGTGATAGCCATGATATACATATATGTGTATATATATATATATATATATATATATAATTATAATTACATATATATATATATATATAATTATAATTACATGCGTTAATGCAACTGGCAATTAAATAAGAGAATTAGTATCACCCCTATAACGATAAGTAGTATTATCATGAAAATCGGTGATAAAAATAGCTGCTCGTTATTATAAATGTACATGAGCTGTGGGGTTACTAACAATTACGTGTGTATAGCAATTCTTTGTATAACATGGAAAGTGTATGGTAGGGGCATTGATTACGATGAAGGTAGGTTTGATATGAGATGGACAATGTCATCTTATACAAGAAAGAAGGAATATGAGCAGATTCTGAAAGACAAGGGTAAAAGCTGTATGTGGCTGGCACACATGGTGGTAGAGAAAGCGCGTGACAGAGTTAAAAGAGCTGCACTGCGAAGGATGCTGTAACGTTGTGTAAAGAGAGTGATCCGCTGAGAAATTAAAACTGTCTGTGTTGGAAGTGAAGCAGGTGTCAGATATAACGACAAGAGAGTGAGTGGTTTGGTGAAAAAAGGGTCCGAGATCAGTTGATTCATATCATGACAGAAAATGCAACGGATGATTGCAGGACGAAAGAATATAAGGACGACAAAATAAGTGAAACAAGGGGGCAGTAGGGTATAAGTAAATGATCTGAAACATATAAAGGTATTGTTGAGCCAGATCTCCTTTATGGGGGTTAAGCGTAGATGACTGAAAGAAAATGTGCTGAAACTATAGAATGGAATAAGAAGGAATGAACGAGTGAGACATGCGTAAATTGACAGAAAGAGTCGCACAAAGGTTAGTGTAGGTCAAAAAGGGCATCAACGTTTTGAGGTGGGTTGGTCATGTGAAGATAATCAAGGAAGAGAAGTTGCTGAACACACTGTATAATTGAAAGAGTTGGGAAGAATGAGTAGAAGAAAACTTACGATGTCCTGGATAGATGGAATGGAAGAGGTTTCAAAACAGAACGGCCTTCATACCCGGATAACGAGACTGAGTGCCAGCGCGCAGCGCGCACAGCCATTATTACGATGCAATACTGATCACTCTCGGCGTAGGCATACGATGCAACTAATTTTCTGAAGTTTTCTGCCCAGTTTATCTTTGATTCAGCAGTTATAAGAACGATGTGGCAGCAAATACTAAACCTGATTTTTTCCCCTGTAAAACGACTCCCTAAGAGAAAACGGCTTATTGTTGTCTGTTTATATACCGTGGAAGTGTGCATCTTTTTTCCTTTAGTGAGAGTAGCTACATAAAATACGTAGTTTCCAGTCTTTAGCATGTTTTTTGGGGTGATGCGAGCCCTATGCCTTTCTCTGCTCTGGCTACAACACAACTACTTTTTACGCACCCATGGATCTATCTCGGTCATCTACAGTAGCTGATGAGGTTCAGCCGGTAATTAATTGGCCACAATAAATTTATACATAAACATATACATACATATACATTATATATATGTACATATATATATATATATATATATATATATATATATATATATATATATATATATATATATATATATATGTATGCATGTGTGTGTGTTTATATAAAATTACGATGGAAGAAAATTCAGTCTGAAGAAAACTTATTCAAATTCACAGAATAGCACTGAAACAGAAACTTCTGTAACATCGCATGGTCAATACTGACAAAGCAGCTTCTCTCGTCTACAAGGAAAAACCGAGAAGAGTGACTTCAAATTAAAACCTTAAATGTTATTTTTACAATATTATTTTTAATATCTCATTGGGTCAAACAGTATTTTTCGTTCAGCTACATTATGGCGAATGAGCAACAAGTGGAAAAATAATTATTCCAAAGTGAGAGGTGAAGGTTACGACCCAAATGAAATGAAAATCAATCAGAGGAAGTGGTGTTTCATACATTTTCACGAATGAACGAAGAGGAAAAAAAACTCCTCTTCCTTCAAATTGCTAACATTTTACCAAAAAAAAAAAAAAAAAAAAAAACAGAAGACCGAAAAAGAGGAGTTTGCACTATCGTGAAAAGGGACTGGCATTTTGATGACTTTGTTCAGCCCTGGAAGCAAAACAATAAAAAATAAGAAGAGGGAAGGAAGATGTACAGCCGCTGCTTAAAAGAAGGTTACGTGTATCATGAGCTATGCAAGATATACCTAACAATCACTTGCAACGAATGACTGTCGTAAATGAATTCAACCAGCGTTAGAAGCGAGTAACAACTTTTATCATCGGGAAAAAAAAATCCCAAATTAAATAAGACACTGTACGCTTAAAGGAGCACGGCATGCACAAGCATACAGCTCACAGATACACGGAGAGATACAAGTGAATGAACAATAAAAGGAAAAAAAATACTAAAACCCGTATCATCCGTGCTTCATGTAAATCAAGGAGTCAGTGTTGAGACAAAAATTCAGCCCAAGAACAACGAAAAATTATATGTGGCAGCTGACGCATATCTGGCAACTTGAATGTAAATGTATTTTTATTCAGGAAATGTGCTACGTAATATCTTCCATGAGAGAGAGAGAGAGAGAGAGAGAGAGAGAGAGAGAGAGAGAGAGAGAGATCTACTTGTCAAAATCTTGCAGAACATACGCTGATATTAGTTAGAAAGATATCCCACTGTAATAATGGACTTGGCAAATAAACACAATTAATGTTTACCTTCCATTTCCTGCTGCTATCAAGAATTGGCATCATATAATGTATATATAATATATATATATATATATATATATATATATATATATATATATATATATATATATATATATATATATACATGAGATTTCAAGCTGAACTGGACAATAAGCAAGTTATTATGACTGTCCCTTTCTTTCAAAGAAGAAGAGGAAATAAAACCTACATTAACTAAACAAAACTGTCAAAGAATCTCGAGATAGAAAGAGGTCTCCTGGCTACTCGACGACAGAGAGCATTTAACTTTTTTTTTTTTTTTTTATGTCTTACAAGCCGACTCAGTCAATATCACGCTTCGTTACTCCACTAACGTATGCAAAGTTGTAGATTTTACGATGCTCAGCTGTGTTTGGAGAAGCCAAGGGGGGCACCTGCGATCCTAACGCAATCGTGTGTATGTATGTACATGTGCGCGCGCGTGTATGTGTGTGTGTGTGTGTGCGTGAAGCTGGGAGCTATTTTAATCTCTCGTAAACATCTTGGACTCTTGAAATTCAAAAGACGGTTGTAGAACATGAATAAATGTGAAAAGAAGGCTGCCTTTTAATGTTTATTTTAAAAAATATTCTGAGACACCAGTGTACACCATGTTTTACTATTTCTTTTCAATCTAAGCAGAATCTTATATCACAATCTTTACTTTCAACAAGAAATTAAATGCTTTATTTCTATGTAATCAATTTGACCAGCATAGTGTCACAATAAACTATCTTTTCCATGCTGAATATAATAATAACTTACACTATAAATTATAATTTTTTTTAAAGAAAATCTTCCCACTTCTCAACGGACTTTACATAAAGACTGCTAAACTAGGTCAGAGTTGTAAAAGCTTCCAAACAACAAGGCTCCTAATTTTTTAAAGACAGTATAATACAATAGTTTTACAGCAATATAATACAACAGTTTTACAGCAATTAGAATTTACTCTGGCACTGGCCTCTTCATCACCAACAAAAGATGCACAAGAAGAAGCATCAGAGACTGTTTCCTCAGTTTTTAATTTTTAAAAATGACATCAGGCGAGTCTAAACATCACAGAAAAGAAAAGATATTATGGCCGTTCTTCGTTTCCAAGGTAACTTCTTTAATAATAATAATAATAATAATAATAATAATAATAATAATAATAATAATAATAATAATATAATAATAATAATAATAATAATAATAATAATAATAATAATAATTCCGGAAGCCTCGAAGGAAAAAATTGGCTGAACACATCGCTATAAAATCTCCTTCCAGTTCTGGACTTCATTCAAAAAGATTTCTTTGTCTTGTCACTCCCTATTTCCCTCATCCCCTTCCAGATGGGCGTCCTTTGGTAGCATCTCTCTTCCCTAGATGGCCTTCGTCAATGATATTTTTTCCTTTTATTTTCATCTCGTCTTTGATTAAAGTCGTGTGATAAAGCGAAACCAACAAATGGACCCTTGTTTACTGGGAAGTCCCAAAGTCGCTTCTGGCTCTTAGATGGAAGAAAACGTTATCCATGAGGAATTGAGAGGCGACGAGATATCTCAGTTCAATTTATTTTTTTCACAATGCCTCGACTACTATTGAGGGAAAGAAAACAAAATTTCCTTAGCATCAGCTTCATTCATAGCACAAAGTACGCCATGTAAGAGAACCGTCTCGACGGTGATGACATGTGAGGAAAGTAATCGGAAATATTTACCGACAAAAGGTGCCCAATTCTCTCTGGAGAAAAGGAAAAGCTAAACAAATCATGTCTCTGTACTACAGAAATCTCTTCCCTCACTACCCCGTCCCATCTCTCTCTCAGGCTCCAAAAAAAAAGGGGGACACCCACAGCGAATTTTTATTCTTTCATTTTTAAGGGAGATTGTTGTGGAGCGCCTCTATAAAATTATTTACTGAACGTGACTTCTCTCTGCATGCTGGAAACCCCCGGGGCTGTAAAGTCAAGGAACATTTAATCTTTCGGATGTACCTAAAGTTGGTGGGGATCTTAACCCCACTCCTCCCTAGCCCCACCCTAATTCCGCCTCTTGCCCTACCCTGGATAATCTTCTTTGTCAACTAAAAGAGGACAAGGCTATAATAGTCTCAGGAGAACACGAGACAGGCAAACAAACTGGCAAACAAAACTGATTACTTACTGGACATGTACACAAACATTGTTTTCTCTCTCTCTCTCTCCTTCTCTTTCACTACAGAAATAAAGCACATATATACAGTATACACTTGTATGTGTGTATATGTATACATAATTATATATATATATATATATATATATATATATATATATACACATATATATATCTAATTATATATACATACATGCAAATATTTTTATATATATTACACACAAACACACACACATATATATATGTGTGTGTGTACGTATATATACACACATTGCGTGTGTGTATTATGTGCGCGCGTACAAAAACCAAACATCCTATACATAGTCAAAAATCCTGAAGATAAAGAGTCGAGTTCTGTCTTTCTCTGAATAAAAGCAACACATTAAACTAGTTTGACGTCCTTCACATCGAAAACCAGTTTGCTTTGAGCTGACTGAAAATTCTATTCTTTTACTTTTGCTTCGATTTCAGAGAATTAATGTAGACTAACAGTTCATATGTTGCTTTAAAAAGTTGAAAAGACATTTTATGGCTGATTTTACAAAATGAAATAGGAATAAACTGCATAGCAAGCATCCTTAGAGTAAATTTCCAAAATGATTGTCCCCTGCCACCAGCCCCTGACAACTTCTCTCTATGACCATTTAGACCGATGAGACGTTAGGGAAGACTCCATTATTCTTGCAGAGGCGGATAACCCTCAACAATTTTCTCTCTATTTTAATTGAGGGTCATAGTTGAGGCCAAAAAGCAACCAACCTTTGGCGTCCTCTGAGATAGACAGATAAAATATAAAGTTTAGGACAGGTAGAATATAAAATTTAGGCCGAAGGCCATTCGCTGAGGCCTGTGTGTGTGCATACATATTTTATGTCAAGGTGAGTGCAATCTGACAGACAAACAGGCAGAAAACACATGACCTCCCTGCACATTTAAGCATGATGATCTACTTTCGCGTTAAGTTTGAATGAAATAACTGAACTGAGTAGAAGGAGTTCTGCTGTTGACGCAGTCGGCGTGACACACTGACGGACAGACAGGCGGACAAACGAATGGAAAAGCTATCGTCGCGAGACTTCGTAGGCAAAGGACTGATAACAGTAACGCAGATGATGATAATACTGACGGCGATAGGTGTACAAATCAAAGCCATGTTACTGTGGCCCAAAAAGTTTCTAAAAAGTTCTCATGACAGACCCAATAATTATAACTCTCCAGTATTTCTTAAATCATTTGCAGCTGTGTAATCTCTTCTCAACTTCTAAAATATCTTGTTTTCGAATGTAGAGTACATAAAAGTTTTACGCAAAATTTAATGCCTTTTTTTCTTGCATTTTTAAGTTAATCCAGGCCGTGTTGCCAAAAAATGTTGTCCTTTTGATTTCTGAGCAGCCAACTCCTAGAATTTCCTTTTAACTTCTATATGTTGTGCAGACAAAGAGACCGCTACTCATCTTAAAGTAAGGAAAATTTCAACTTATACTTGAATATAAAGATGACAGGTAGCCTATTCCTCCCTTGTAGTTTTCAGGATTTTAAATTATATTTAGTGAACACTATATATAGTGAACACTACAACGGTGTACGTTCATAACATTAGACGACTTGCTTCTGTCAGATACATAAGAAGTGTGCCTCCTAAATCTACTGAATGTGCCGACCGATCCAGTAAGCGACATGAAAATACAGTATATGGCGGGATACTTGAAACCACTGAGTTCGAAAGGATTAGACCTATTGGCAGATTTAGAAAAGATCTTCATAATATTTCCACAAATGTTGCGTTTTGATTTCGACAGTAATGAATTTAGTGCCCGTCCCGCAGTGCTGCACTTACAAGTAGGGTGCCAAGTTTTTTCTCACCGTGGCACCAAAGGCAAACTTGACATATTCAAAATGAATGTGGTTTTGTTTTCAGCAGAAAGTGCTTCGCAGGACGTCGTATTGAGCAATTAATCTTGTACCCAGTCAAGCAATTTAAGTCACAATACGAAAAATGCTGCAAGACTGTAATCTAGAATCTCAGTACTAACTCAGTTGCTGTAATGTCAGTTCATTTATTTAATAAATCAATAATTCCGTAATAACAAAACTTGGATGAATGTCGGTTAATTTCTCAAAAATGTAAATTGAAACAACAAAACACTTCGATGAAGAAAAGTCAGTATTCCCAAATGTATTTGACAACGACAAAGTTCACCAGCGAATTTAAAAGCAGAGCAGTATTTGAAAAACTAGCCAAAACGTCTAGAGGGAAAAGAACAAATAGTGTAAAATCATGATGTGCGAGGTAGCGCTCCGTATTTCATGCGATACCGCTTTTCAGCGACCATTTTTTGATAACATCATTCCATAAATTCCAAGTCCAAAAATTGGATTTGTGTCCTTTTTTCACAGGCGGCAAAAGATTCACGAAAACGCTGACATACTATATGGCCCGTCAGCTTTTAGGAGAAGCTTCAACAATTTGGAATAGGCCCTCGTCACATTCAACTTCACATAATGCCTATTTACAGCGAAGATAAGTGACCGTCCATATTCCCCTATCTGCTCTGTCGCTCCCACTCGGCCGTGGAAAAGCGGGTGCGGAAGAGCCGAAAATTTTCACTATCGCTCCAGGAATTTATGGAGAATAGGGAGAGACCTATTGCTTTACTTGCATGTCTTTTTTCATTCATTATTTACTTGACGTTCTTTACATGCCTTCAGCTCAATATTCTCTTATTTCCTTATATTTCTAATCCGTTCTAAATATTTATTTGTGAACCACATCTTTTAATTAACATTTCCCATTTTCATTTCATACCATCTCCTTTCTTAGTAATATGGCACAGTCCCATTTTAAGTAAATTCATTCCACCTTTCGTACCAAATGTAAAAAGTACATAAAACTGACTATCCAAAATCTCTAGACCTACTTTTAAAGTATCACATTTTAAACCCAATATCAATTTACGAGACTCGAATTTTGTAGCAAGTGGCTTACATATTTATTGAAAGCTAATGAAATCACGTTGACAGGTTCAGATTAGCAAGAGAAATGTTGTAGGTGTCACTGGTTCCTCGAAAAATTTTGTGTGATCTAAAAACGAGATTCAATTTTTACTTTAATCAAAATCCGCTTCCCAAGAGTAACTGCATATTAATTCTCCTTTCTTGGGTTGCGACATTTTTCGCATCCAGTCTTTTTCATTGATCATCTGCTTTTACGTAATTTAGATTCAAAGTGCACAGCTGTTATGTCAAAAACCAATACTGCCAGAGCAGGAGGATTATACTGAAACTTTAAGATGCAATTTTATTCACTTCATTGCAGGTGTTAGTCTTCTTTGCATGCAAATCAGCAGCAAGGTTTACTTTCTATATGAAGTTCAACTCATTATTATCTTAGGCGAATACAAGAGCACCTGCTTCCTCAATTGGCATTCTGATCCATCTGTTATTCCCTAAGGTTTCTTAATTCCTTTCACTTTGTTACATTTCTTCATCATAAAGTAACTACACCAAATCACTTCACTACAAGCCGTATGACAATTAGCCACTTAAACTCTAAGACAAACAAAAAATACATTATCAGTAACAATTTAAACTGTATACTGCTATAGGCAACCCATAACAGACCGACTACATAAAATTCCACTTAAAAGTCGGTTCTATTTGTTAGAACTGTTAGGATTTCTTACATATAAAAATCAGTTTAGGCGGTAATTTTTTCACAACGTCAGTGATAATCGCAACTAATCGTAATACCAACTCATTGTAAAATGTGGAGGGAAAAATGTGCTGAATAAGAATGTATGACAAAACATCGGAGAATGAGTGGAAAACACAGCAAAATCTAGAATAATGAAACGAGAGACTGAAACCTTGATTTGTTTTGAAACAATATTTGAAAAAGAAAATGTGAAAATCAGGAAAGGCGGCCGTTGATTATACGAAGAGGAACTGAAAAATGGTGTAAAGGAATAAAAGACGCAAAATAAAATATATGTACAATCTCACAAGAATGAAAATATGCAGAGTGACCCGTCCCAAATAGGATTTAGAAACACAAGCATCTATATATATGTAATTATATTTGTACACACACACACACACACACACACACACGTATATATATATATATATATATATATATATATATATATATATATATATATATATATATATATATATATATATATCGTGTATGTACTGAATCTACTGGTCACTTTTTATCAGACACGTATGTAATTGTGGTAGCGACAATACCCTCTTAACTCCTCGAATACTTCACACTTTTTTGGGACCCGCTTTCCACTACAAAGCCTGACGTTTAAATGCAAGAATATGAAGAAACTCTGGCGTCCATTGCAGGGTTCGAACCCGCATCCGGAGAATCAGAACGAGGTCACGTTGCCTACTTGACCATGAGAAAGACAGATAATAGTCTAACTTTCTTTCTTCTTTGGACGCCAGAATTTCTTCATATTCTTGCATTTGAACCTCAGACTTTGT
>NC_089748.1:73949149-74024149 GCF_040412425.1 Macrobrachium rosenbergii
AATCGCACATAATCTTAAATTTAGAAATTAAATGCTTAACCAATTTTTTTTTAGAATTTTATTGTAACTTTACTTTTTCATTTTATAGTATCTTGTACGTTGACTATAAATTTAACTGAAAATAAACATTATTTCCACATTTTTTATTGTATTTATATTGTAACTACCTCCCTTTCCTAAAAAAGATACAATATTCGGAGCAAAGTTTCTAAAAATTAGTTTTGAACCAAAATTGTCGTTAGACAATTTTAGTAGCTAATGAAGGTCAGAATGAAAATGCGAAAATAAATCATTGAACTTGACTATTTGGCCAACAACGCATTGACTTGGGGACTAATTGGTCAACGACGAATTGAATTGGCGACGAATTGGCTGACGACGAATTGGGCGTCGACGAATTGACCGACGACGAATTGCCGTCGACGAATTGACCGGATGCCAATATGAGTATGTACTGAAAGAACGAACTTAAACCCCAGTATTTCTCTGGTGGCAGGAGAAAAAATTACATAAAGATGCTCTAAACCAGAACAAAACGCGGAACTTCAATGAAAAAGGTAAACTGCAAAAGCAAAATGTTACATGCATACAAAAAATGCTTTCTTCAAAAGTTTAAGGGAAATTACTACAAAAATAATGAGGATTACCTGTTATTTATTAATCTATGTATTTGCATTGATATAGAATCTACTGGTTACTTTTTTCACCAGTTACATACGTAATTGTAATAACCACAATGCCCTCTTGGCTTCTCGATTTCTCGACACTTTGTGGACACGCTTGTCCCACTGAAGCCTCAAATCCAAATGAAAAATCAAATCGAGTAATTCTGACGTCCGTAGCCATATTCGAATCGAATGAAGTAATTCCGACGTCCGCAGCATGATTCGAATCAAAGTAAATAATTCTGACGTCCGTAGCGGGATTCGAACCCGCGTTCGGTATATCAGAACGCCATTCGATTCTTTCTTTGGATCTGAGGCTTATCCAAAAGATGTGAAGAAATCGAGAAGTTAAGAGGGCATTGTGGTTATTACAATTACATCTAATTGCAATATTTATATTTTAATTTAATTCTTCACTGCTACAACACACGCAGTACCTCATAAAAAAAAAAGACTGAGGTCTTGATAAAATACCCAGTTCCCAAGTTTCCAGAGTAGCAGTTGAAATCCTATATTTTTAAAAGGGATACAAGAGCGCGCTACTTCCCCGCCATGTTCAGTTAATAAATGATATACACCTGTCAGTCAAACACTCTGAATCAATTTCAGTGAAAACCGAGTATCACAGAACTCGACAAGTTCGAGATAAAAACTTCACTGGGATGTTGTAAGAGCTCCTCTAACAATTCAGAACCTGAAGTATCTTAATTAAAAAACTTTCTTTTAATTGCCAGTGTAAAAATCAATAAATTTATTTCAACTACCGTAGCAGCCTATATTTTTATTTCCAATTTTTATGATGAAGGATGGCAGTCACAGCTACCCAAAAGAAGACAGGGCAATGGAATGATTACAACTAATTAAACAGGCGCAAACAGAAGGACCAAGAGACAAAGAAGGAAGCAGAAAATTCAGTACGATAGGAATAAAAGAATTCAGGTAACGATCTCTGGATAGTCATCTCAAGTGATGTCATATCGGCAGGAAACACGCAAGCGCTCTACTGCAAGAATTTTCTGTTAACTATACCTTAAAAGTACCCTAGAATTACTTTCTGATTGGAGTGCAATGAATGAGTATCCAATATTTAGAACTACTACTGCAACACAGTCCTTCAAATTTACCTTACCTCCTGGTAACCAAAGGTAAAATCATAAGCTCGTTAACTTCGTGTCTATTACAAAATCAGAGATTTTGGCAAATCACCGCACATTAAACTGGCCTTTTACTGTTTGGTGACCATCTGCTTCAATACTTTTACAAACCTAATTTTAGAAATATGAGCAATTTTTAAGTGGAAATTCCCCATAATTAATCCTATCACATGTAAAAAAAAATATATGTAAAAGTGTACACATAAGTATACATTCACATACAGATAATGCACCAAGTTGACGTAATCTGAATCACATGAAAGGATGCTGGGGAGCGCTCACCATCTGCTCTAAACGATCATAGAGTGATAAACTGGAGTGGACATATGCGCAGATGTGTATGGCAACAACGGTGTCCTGCGAAATTTATTTGCATAACCCTACGCAATGGCAATAAAACTATTTGATCCTCTAGTCTTTGCTGTTAGTTTTGTATTAGAGTTACGCATGCGAATGCAACAAATTATTTTTTATCGTTTCTTCAGGTATTCTGGGAATTTCTTATTACGACAAACAAGTAAGCGAAGGAGCAACTGTTATAAATAGGTACAGGATTGCAAGTGGATTTACCACAATCCTTTCTCGGCTGTTGAATATAATCTTAATCCCCCTCCCCCCCATCTACCTCAGGACTCATGTCGCTTCTCATTAGGAATGGTAATAGCTTTTTTCTACCCTCCAGTGATCAATTTTACAACATACGGGTGCCTAACAAACAAATCTGTTACCTCGTTCATCATGTAGCGTCTGCTAGTATATTTTCTCGGATTTTCTCATTTTTTATTTCCTTTTCTTCTAAACAAATATGCGAGCTCCTTTCATCATTCTAAGTGACAACTTCGAAGTATGATCTGAAGCTGTACAAATTTCCTGCCTTTATCAGTTTGCAGATATGTTTCATTGATGAATAAATTTGCCTCTACATTAAATCTATGAATTTAGTTTTGAAAGTGTGAGTTCTTATCTTTTCATTTTGTAAACCGTTATTTAGTGATGATGATGTTGAGTCTCTAAATTAAGCAATCTTTCATTCACATTTACTTTAAAATAGCAAAAGAATATCATGATATGAAAACGAATATCAAAGAAATCGCTAAAAATACGTTGAAACAACTGGAAAGCCCTCAATACCCATTATAAATTTGGATCGATATAGACAGCAGGTGAGGTCATTCGCTACAGAAGCATTCCAGAATGCTATTCAGCAAAATATAATAGTAAATAAGTACCAAACAACCCAAGTGTCAGGCCACATGAGTCTGAAAAACATATAATTACACCAAATGCATCGTCATAATTATTCAAAAGCGATTACACTAGGAATCTTAAGACATTAAATTTTCACGAAAAGACAAAATACGTTGTAAATCCTACAAATGATGACAACAGACGGGAAGCAGAACTATGAACGCATTGCATTCCGAGCTACGGATACATTAAGTATTTCAATTCTTGGTAAACATTCAAGACCGTTCAAGAATTGATGGACCGGCCAATTGAAGTTCAATAAAAATCTACAAAGTTTATATGTATAATACTCGTATATATCAGTAACCTTTAGAATGAGAAACTTATCTTTGAAGCAGTAAACAAAATAAATGCGCATCATTCTTAATCTTGATTATATGTGTGACGCATATTGTGCTGATCTGATAGAGCGAACATGGAAAACTAATCAAAGAATATCATGATGACACTACCTTAAAACTGTGACCTGAACAGGTTTCTAAAAGATGATACCAAAATCTAAAACAATGTTAATAATAATAATGACGTCATTTTACATTAATGCCCGAATTAGGGTATGCTTCTTGGGTACAACCCAAGACTTCGCAATATTCATTCGAGTTTGTGAAGACTGTATACTCGAGGGTAACGGCTAATTTCTCAGAACTGGCTGTAAGGCTGAGATAGTACTGGATTTCATGAAACACTGTAATAAGAGTACTCTTTGGTAAAAAACGACTCCATCAACTTTCAATAACCATCTAGGTTATAAATGGAACCAAGTACTTGAAATCCCTTATGAGTGAAGGATGTTTTCCCGGAAACGTAAGGGGCAACGTCCAATCAGTAAAGTCAATGTCATTGAAGGAAGATATGGCAAGGTCCGTGTTAGTAAGACTATATGGTAAAGGTCAGAGCAGCAATTCACGACAAATCAAGGCAAGGAGCAAGGCCATGCCATTAAAGGCTATGCATCAAGATCCAAGACATTAATGGCCATGGGATAATTATTTACTACAACCCAATTAGCAAGGTGCATGCCTTTAAAGATTTCGTGGTACGGTCATTGTTGATTAGCCATACAGGAAGAGAATGGCATTACATGCTGTCATATGAAGATGCAAGTAAATTATCTTAAGTGCTTAAAAGTACTTAAAAACACCTTATTTCGTTATAATTTTCCACATCTGTTTCCTCACTATGAGTTCGACCATACTGGCAGTTTCAGTAATGCTTCCAACCATAACCATGGCCCACTAAAATCTTTTTAATGCAATAAAATGACCTCGCGATGTCTGAAATGTTGCCCTTCTGGCACCAGTCTGCCTCAAAAAATCACTGAGTTTTCTAATCCAAAATCGCTGTTTCGTCTGTTTTTCGTAGTGGAGCCTTTCATTATTCATTATTTCCGTTCTTTGTTTTCCACATATCATTAATGTGTCTACAACATTTTATCGATCATATTAACTACAATATCCCTATTTTACACTTCTGTATGTTGCTCTCCATAACACATGCTGTGTGATATGAAAAATCATAATTCATCAGCCTTATTGCTATTATACTGTATTTACCCAAAGCACCGCTCCTTACCTATCTGCCTGGAATGTTCTCAAGTCACTGTTCCTCTTTACTGAATGTGACTTGAGTACAACAAGTTTTCCAGTAAATTTTTTGCACTGAAGTTGCATATAATCTACCTTTGTAGCAGTGAACATTTAATATCAAACACCAAATACCTTTTAGTAACTTAGGCTTTGAAATTCCTCGTTACGTTTTTAAATTGCAGTACTTAAATGTAAATCATAAATTCTTTATGAAGGAAGAAAACACGTCGGGATATGGGCGGTAAACTTCCCTCGCAAAAAAATTAGTCTAAGATGAATAGTTATCAGTGAATGAACTTGAAAAAAATTCTCCACATTCCAATATACTTATGCCTAATACAATAAAGTTTGCTGCTCCACGGGTCAAAGCTTCTATTTACTGGTACAGGAGTTAAAGTGGTACTATTGTATTTAAATTGAAAAGACGTTGGAACATCCAAGCAATAATCTCAAGTTTGTATGCCCAGTCATTGTTGCTGTTGTTTCAGTGTAGAAAAGTTTTGGAACTGACTCGGCCTAACAAAAATATTTCCAACATGACAGTAACATTTACATATTTTCTACTGTATCTCTTTGTTATAAGTCCACACATCATAGCAGGTGGGGTTAAGTAATCACAAGTGTGTCTTTATAACATCTGTCAATCATCCATTCACAAAGGTATTTTTCCATGATAATTTTGTCTGCAGACCTGGTGTTATCTGCATCTGTAGCATATTTTTCCTGCATCAAGTCAGACATGACTCTGACCCACGGTCATCTGGTCAAGTTCAAGGTCGAAGAAACGAGTATGGCTTTCCGTCCGACCACGAACTTCAGATTTTCCCTGACAACTGGTTAAATTCAGAGATCTGTATTCAATGATATTTCAGTATCAGGTCAGAAGCATTTTGATCTTGAACAATGCCATTTTATTGCAAGTCATAATCACTCAAGTTCTGTTTTGTTCTTATAACTTCCCATACATGGTACTATGTTCAAATTTGAAATGTTCCTCGGCATCAGTGAGGCTCCAGTTTCCTTTTGACCTATGGTTGGTTTGCCAAATTCGAGGTCGTACAACATTTAGCGTTTCTTCCACATAACTGCTTGCTTTGGCATGTTGTCTCAGTATTCACTTAGCTACGTATTTTCTCTTGACCCAAGCTAATACGATCAAGTTCAAGGCCACAAATTTTAAATTGTATGCCCTCCAGTGAGACCCCTGTTCACTGATCATATCTCTATATTATTAGGGTTAACCCACTGATGCAGGTACCCTACGGATTGCTGTCTTGCCTAATATACACGAAGTTCATATCCAGCCTAATAGTTTTCACTTGTCTTTGCGGTGGTGTTCATATAGGGCCTGATGTTGCAGCATTAAATCACATACATCTTGACCTTTAATCCAGGTGTTCTGAGCAAATTCAAGGTCAACTGGAAGATCACACGAAGCATATTCGAGACCTGACTCACTCTCATTAGGATTAGTACTTCATGGTAGCAAGCTTCAATTTGCTGACCTGTTTTAGCATCCAGTTAGGCACACTGACCCTCAGTCATTTGGTCACGTTCAAGGTCACATATGCAACACTGTGGGGCATGGCTGGCTGGGCTGCTTTCTGGTTATCAGTTATTTGTGTTACGAGGGTTATGTAGTCTGGTTCACCAACAACTACAGTATGCACATCACCATTCATGGAACGTTGTTGCTAGAGTATACTTTTAAGTACTTTCCTTCCCGACAGTTTTCCCGAACTACGGGAAACTATACTTATTGCAATAGCTTATACTCTACGTAAAATACGGAGGAAGATAAGAAACTGAAAGGTAAACGGAAACTTAACCAAAACTGTAAGAAAATTCTTTTCAACGATCACATTGCCGAACCCCTATAGAGACGACTTATTATTTCTACTAAAGATTGAAATAATCTTTGAAGCAATCTATTTCAGACTCTTTAAAATAATCTGTTTCATTGAGACTCATCCTAATTACAAAGTCTTTGAAATGACATGTTTGAATGACAATTTGATATAATGTTTTAGCGAGACTTGAAATAATGTGTTTTAGGTGAATATTATTCTAAATAATCTGTCACAGTTATTCTTGGAATTTGTTTAAATATCTTTGAAATAATGTTTCGGTAAGAATCTGTGAGATTCTATGCAATAAAATGTTTCAGAGACTCTTTGAAATGCTAGTTTTAGTTATAAAGTTCTTGACATAATTCGTTTCAGTAAAAGGTTTGAAGTAATGTTTCAATAAATATTTTTAAAAATGTATCTTATTAAAGCAACCTACTTCAGTGAGTGCTCTAAATTCAATACGTCTTTTGCATCATGTTTCACAGAGCCTTTGAAATAATGTTCCATTTAATTTTTCAAAATGTCTTGTTTTGTTGCGCATCTGAGATCAACCACTGCCTCCCACTTTACTCAACTCGGGCAAGAGAAAAGTAAAGGCAACTTCGTTACCATAACCTCAAACATGTTTGCCAACCTACTGTATATACAGTCAATGGGAGGCAAATTCTTATTCTGAAATGTCAAATATTTTCTCAAGTGTTACTACATTTATCAGGTTAACCTGATCGCTTCTGAGGGAAGGCATAAGATTAGTAGTGAAGAAATATGAAAAACTTTTGAAATAAAATCTCTGCGGAGTAGCAAGGAATCTTCGGCTATAAATAAAAATGACAAATCAAGAGAAAAGAACATTTATAGTTTGATATGTTTTACGAAGAGATGGTAACGAATGATGTCTGTGTAAAACCTGAGAAACAAATCGATCCCCACCACATGAAAGAAGTGAGGCGAGATAAAGCCAGAGACATTTTCAGGAAAACAAGCATCAGTCTCTTCCCTCCATCTCCTCCTATAGTGCAACAAAAGAAGCCCCTCTTTCCATTTTTCAAAGGCTCGACTAATTCCTAATCTTTGCTTTTCGTATTCCCCCGAAAATGCATTGTGTGTTGACACAAATTCCTCCCTCGGTATCTGTCCCTAAGGGAAATTGCCTACCATGACAGAGATAAGCCGAAGCCTGGTCTGGTCCTAGCATCCCCCCAACAAACCCCTCCAACAGACTCCCAGCTCCCAGGGGCTTCCGGTCTGTCGCAAATCTGCAACCAATGACGTTGATACTGTCAGGCTCCAAGACAGGCGTATCTCTTATGCCTTCTCCTGGAAATGCAACTCTTCAAAAGATATCAAAGGGATGGAAAAGAACCCCGCCTTTTTTTTCTCTTAATCCAGTGTATACTCCTTTAAGATATCCTCGAATGAAAAGTGCTATCAATAGAGAAAGATCTCTCTCTCTCTCTCTCTCTCTCTCTCTCTCTCTCTCTCTCTCTCTCTCTCTCTCTCTCTCTCTCTTTTGACGATTATAAACACAAACATGAAAACATTATTTACTTATAAAAATTATCTCTTAACGAACCACAATCCTGTATGTTAGCATTTAAACGCGCCGCAGTCTTTATTATACATATGTATATATATAAGTATATATATATATATATATATATATATATATATATATATATATATATATATGTGTGTGTGTGTGTGTGTGTGTGTGTGTGTGTGTGTGTACTTGGACCTGTGGTTACCAGCCTCACTTCACCACCGTGAGTCCCCAAGATCGATCCTGGCTGGAGGTGGGGAAACGACTTGAACCAGTGGCTGTAACATCCATTGTGCTTGATAGTTAGTCCACTTTAGTGTGTTGTATGCAGCGCGGAGATGGGCTAGGGGCTAGCAATCCTATTCTAAACAGTTTTGGTCAGAAGTGAAGCCATACTTCCAAAGGGAAAAGGTGTGTGCGTGGGTGAATATATATGTATATACTTATACATATATACTGTATATATATGTATATATATATATGTGTATATATATATAATATACATATATAAATATATATATGTATATGTGTGTGCCCCGCGCGTGTGCAAACATTTCAACTTGCCCAAAATAATCAGGCTTCGTAGTTGCTCTCTGTCGAAGAAACTGTTCTTTATACCAAACCATTTTAAATTACAAGCATAATTGCAATTTACTCAAAATTGTATGAGCCACAAATTTCAAAATCTACAATCCATAGAAAGCTAAGACAAGAATACAAAGTTGCAGTGATATAGGAGTGGTTTTGTGACATAGCATTACAGATATTCGCAAAGAAGGCCTTGATCAGATATTCACATATTCGCGCAACGAAAATATGCCTACCGCTTGTTAGAATTTGAAAATGATTTAAAAATGCTTGTTTACATAAATACATACATACACACACACAGACAACCACCTTATATATATATATATATATATATATATATATATATATATATATATATATATATATATATATATATATATATATATATATATATAATATATATATACACAGTATATATATATATATATACATATATATATATATATATATATATATATATATATATATATATATATATTATTACGTTTTGAATCTGACCTACTTGCTGTATTCCTTGCTCAGGGATCCAATCCTGGGATCTAGCTGGAGAACAGGGAACTTACTATGAAACCTTGGCACTCTGACTGCCAATGCTAGGTCAGGTAGAAAGTTATACAGGAAAACAGTTGGGCTGAAGGCTGTATTTCAACAAGGAACTGTTGCAGATAAACACTTAGGTTTCTTTACATTGAATATATTTACAATTAAACACATCAGTCAGAAGAATTGGGGAATGATAAGCTGGTAAAGTAATGTTCTGCTACGTGGTTACATATTACAGCAATTGTTCAAATATTGAAGAATCTACGGGTCATACTCTTGAAAGGGACACTGAAGACTGATTGCAGTGGAAATGCCATGGTGAGAAACACAAGACAAGCAGTTTTTTCAACAGCTAGGAACACTGTCTGCAATTAGAAAATGTAGGCGATCACATTGTGAAAATTATAATGACGTCGGGTGAATCGAGGGTTGCACATATGGTGCTAAGATAAACTTGATTCTGATGAGGGATGCTTAAGTTAAAAATTCACACTGGACTAACTAAGTCAGGACTTTGTGAGAATTCGCCCTTCAGAAAAGAAAATGAAATTCAGTAAAAGATTAAAGACACGTGACTGTTTGAAAGAACGTCGAATCAGGACATTACCTTAAAACAGAGTGATGGAGAGCTCTTGTCGAATTTCACCAGAAATGGAGGGATGAGTTGAATGGGAATGCACAGGTAAAGTGACTAGGGGGCTGAAGGATGGCCACGTGGGGGTTAGCTCAATAAGGAGCAAGCAAGGGGATGTGTGCTGGGTCTGCTGCCAATAGGGTTTGGAGAGTGAGGCCAGCTGCGCCCCGCATTTTATGCCCTTGGAGGATTATTTTCTTACTCTTCTCAGAGGTTCTTTGGATCACCGGCATCTGGCCTTAGGGGTTAAGATGGTGACTCAGTCACATGCATTGCAACCTCCATTTTCTGTGTGAAGACCTCGTGTGGGCCTTCCAAATCCTGGTGACCTCTGGCAACCCCATATTTGTTTGTTTCTATGGGGGACTCAAGTTTTCTGGCAGGTTTTGGCAGGCTTCCTTCTCCATTTGCCTTTATCTAAAGAGGTATTTCAAGCAGTCACCAGGTCTTAGGAAAAATAAAAAGATGTACCAAAAAGAGGAGCATGGAGAGAAATTTATTGATAACGTAGTTATCAGTATGAAAAATACTACATTTTATAAGACAGTATGGAGGTTGAGTTTGCTTATAAAGTGGTTTCCCACATTACAGCTCCCCAGCAAAGTTGACAATTGCACCTTGAATTGGGTGGAAATGTCAACAACTAAGTTAACTCATCTGAACAGCCTGATAACTCTCTCTACTTCCCTCTTGCAGTAACATTACATTTCAGAAAAATTAATTCTGCAAGTAAATCAAAGGCAAAACACATCTCACTGATTATTAACTTTGACGTTATGTAGTTGCATTACACTGCAAGTTAAATTTATATACCTCTCATGTTATATGTTAAAGCAGCATTATAGCAAAGTCAAAATTAAAGAATTCTATGAATTAATATTTCGTAAGTCTGGGTAACAACATGGAGAATAATGAAAGAATTAGTACGGTGTTAACCCTAAGATTAGTCATGCACTTGATTAGTAAGGTTACTTTGACAGTCCAAAGTCATGCTGCTAGGGTGCCTTGAGGAGGCAATACTTGTACACGGTGGTACTAACAACACCGGTGCCTTGAAGCACGAAGCTAAGTACAATGAAGGAGAGTCAAGTACATAAAGTACATGGGCTTTGAGAGTCAATGACTCGGGATTTCAATTACAAGGAAAAAATAAATGACAGAAGCAAGAGTAAGTAAAATTTATGATTGATATACCAGAAATATATTTCTTAACCTATGGCAGATGGCTAGGTTCATTTCTTAGCCTCAAAGGGCATTAAAAGGCAGTCAGAGGGCACGACCCTTCTGGCAGGAGCATCTGACAATGGCACTGTGCCAGGAGTGGCACTCGTGTAGTCGAGGCCTGATGGCTATGTTATATTCAATTTAAAATGTACCATGCCTTTGTAGGCATGAAAAAGGAAGTCAAAGGACTTACGGTATTTAAAGAATCTGGCAACTTCAATCTGCATTGGCAGAGTGGGAAGCAAAGTAAAATAGGGAGCCATTTATAAGGCTTTTACAAGAGGATTTATGAATGGGCAAGATTGCCAAGAAAATATTAACTTAGAAGATTGGGAAGAAAAAGAAAAATTATCAAAGCAGTAGAAGGAAACATTACAAGAAGTTAAATCACAAAGTCATAAGAAGAATAAACAGGGGAAGGAACCCGGCATCCCCCTCCGGATACAGGTGCCAAATTTCTTCGTAAGACAAAGGTGAGGCACTGTGCCAGAGGGTACTAGTGTGAGGAGAGTTCAACGGCTCTCATTGGGCTACCTGTTGTTATCTGTGCCCATGACCTTTCTTCTGTGGACCTCCTTGGTAGGGGAATCGGTGGAACCGGGTCCGAGGAAGATGAAGAAGTGCCACCTGTTCTGGCTTCTCTGACAGCCGAAGTAGGGGCATTCGTTATAAGCTCAACTATTAGTCATTGCAGTTCCTTGAGTTCATTGGCCATTTGAGACATGGCAGAATCCTTACTCATGGTTGTGTCCGCAGGGAACTGGGAAAGAGAGGAGAGGATCGTGGTGGGCGAGACACTCGCAGGTCACCATGAACAGCTCAGGCACAGGTTGCGAAGCTGCACCTTTGGGCGAGCTTCCGCTGTGGTCAGAGGAATCTGCAGGGGACCTGAGTAGACTGTGGATTGGCTCTCGCACTGGCACTGGTAGCGGTGCCAAGCCGGAGGGTGAGAGGCGACCTGGACCGGGATCCCTTGGAGGATGATCTATGGTGTGCTCTGGCACTCGCTCTAAGGCAGAGCCAGTCACAGGAATTAAATTGTCTTTGATGTCTGCAATGGGCGGAACGTGGCACTGTCCAAGACACTCAGGTGGCACTGACAGATATTTTGCGTCAAGTTTGGGATCTCCTGAAGGGAAATTCAGGGAGTGCCTTGGCACTGGAACTGGAATAAGATCTGTTAAAGGCTCGTCACTTGAGATGGCCAGAGCTTAGCACTGCTCAGGGTGCTCAAGTGGCACTTGCAGTGGGTTTAAGGCAAAGTCGGGATCTCCAGAAGGAAGATCTGTGGCTTGCTCAGGTACTGGCATTGGGGCAGGGCCTGGCACAGGAATTGGGTTTGTCAGGGACTCGATGGTCGAGACGGTCGGAGCCTGGCACTGCTCAGGGCATGCAATTGGCACTGGCAGTGGGTTCAAGTCAAGTCTTTGAGGACTCTTGTTGCTTGATTTTGTTTTAGAGGGATTAGGACCCCTGGATTTTTTAAATTAGGAGGGGACTGGAAGTCCTGTCCCAGGAGGAGGTCATAGCCTCCAGAAAGGTAAGTAGCTACTGCGAGAGTGCAGATTTTAGATCTTTGAGGTCTTGTAACCCTTAATTTGATGGTGGGGAGAATCATCTTCATTCGATTGTTACCCTCCTTTGCAATAACTTTATGTCTGTCAATGGTGGCCCCATAGGGGACCATAATTCCCCTTATGGGGGAGACTTGCACACTGGTGTCATGAAATGCTGTGGTCTGGTGGGCACGGTAGCTACCTCCGGGAGGTGTCACAGATATGAGACATTTGGCTGGAGGGCCTAAGGTTTTAGGATTTGTAACTGCCAAAGCAATGGCAGGTGATTTTGTTTTACTAGGGCATTTTGTCCATAGGGCAGAGTGCCCCTGAACCTTACATGTGGTGGAAAGATTCTTTCTGTAATCTTTGCTTGGCACTGTCCAGTGGAGGGAGGAGGCCCCTTGTTGTTCATCCCAGAGCCAGACGTGGATCAGTTTGGCATGGTCCCATTTGGGGACTTAGCAGGAGTGTCTGGGTGATTCTTAGCCTTTGAGCGGCACTGTTCAGTGGAGTGCCCTGATCTTTTACAATAGCCACACACTGGCTTCTTCTGAGAATGTCCATTCTTGGGTGGCTGCTGACCAGAGGCAGGAGAAGAGGGCCAAATCTTATGGCCCCTGGAACTTCTGCAGGACAGTGAGTATCCCAATGATGGCAGCACTCATCTACCATCAGAGGGTCTTATCGCAGAGGTAGGTAGCGAGGCCCGGGGGTGGGTGTGTAGCGTAGGAAGTCCTCTAGCTGGAAAGTTTCTATTATTCCCTCTGTAAAGGTAGCATTGTGTGGACTCCAGCCACATGAGAGCTCGGGACTTATGGCACGTCCAGTCAGCCCATGTCTGACCTGCCTCCTTCAGTTGTCCTCTCCAATGTAGTCTCTGCCTTTTGGGGGTGAGGTTGTAGGCTTTAATTATGGCCTTCCAGACCTCCGCAAGGTTTCTACGGTATGTTAACAGGATGGAGTGGAACGCGGCTTGGCCCTTTCCCTGCAGATGTTTTGACAGGAGCATAAAGATTTCTGCTGGCTGGGGCTTGAAGTTCATGAAGACCTCTTCCACTTGGTCGAGCCAAGCCTCAGGCTCCGGGTCATTCCATTTTGGCATCAGAGAGCTGACAGCAGTGATAGAGGATGGGGTAGACGCGGATGCAGGGTTATGGCCCCCTTGGGCAGCCATGGCGAGCTCATGGGCTCGATCCTTCTCATCATTATCTATTCTTTCTTGCCTATCTCACTCTTCCTTAGCTAGTCTTTCTTGCCTGTTTCGCTCTTCCTTGGTTTCTCTCTCCTTCTCCTTTTTATCGAGCCAATCTAGCAGGTCTTGGGCCGTCAGTCCCAGGGCCTTCCCTGTAGCCACAAGGATCTTGAGCTCTTCCACGTTGGAGGCCATGGCACCCAGGCATATTCTTATTACAGAGAGCAGGCTATATATTGAGCCTAATTAGAAGGTTCATAGGACGGTCTTTATCTAAGTTGTCTGGGAAATGTGTTCTTAGATGAATGTAGCTAGTAGCTTGAAGAGTATGAGGGGGATTTTAGGAGAGCGTAATTTATAGTGTGTTCGAAGAACGAACTCTTAAATGAATGTAACTAGTAGCTCGAAGAGTGTGACGGGTTCTTAGGTGAACATAATTAATGGGTTGCTCGAAGAACATGCTCTTAGTTGAACGTAACTAGCAGCTTGAAGAACGTGATGGGTTCTTAGGTGAATGTAATTAATAGATTGTTCAAAGAACGGGCTCTTAAATGAAAGTAACTAGTAGCTCAAAGAACATGATAGGTTCTCAGGTGAACACAATAAATAGCATATTTGAAGAATTTAACTATTAGGAAGTTCTTAGATGAATGAATAAGATGTGTAGAACGTGAGTGAACGATTCTGGCGTGTTCTTGGACATAAGGTCCTTATGTGAACAAATTTAAGGGGTTCTTAGAACGTAAGGTTCGTAAATGAATGACTCTGGGGTGTTCTTGAACATAAGGTTCTTAAGAGAACGGATTTAAAGGGGTTCTTAGAACACAAGGTTCATAAATGAATGACTCTGGGTTGATTTTGAACGTAAGGTTCTTAAGTGAATGGATTTAAAGGGTTCTTAAGTGAACGGATTTAAAGGGTTCTCAGAATATAAAGGTTTGTAAAGTGAATGATTCTGGGGTGCTCCTGAAGTGAATGGATTTAAAGGGTTCTTAGGATGGAAAGGTTTGTAAAGTGAACGATTCTAGGGTGTTCTTGAAATACGGTTCTTAAGTGAACTAATTTAGGGGGTTCTTAGAATGTAAAGGTTCACAAAGGAATTAATTTATTATGATGAGAAACACATATGGTTGGCACAGATGAGCGTAAGGTTTGAGACAAAAGTTTCGGGGAACACGCCCGTAACTTGGCATAAATAACTGAGCTTCCCGCAGTATGAGGTAACCAAATGCCATAATATGACTCTGTTATGAATCTCAGTGCCAAGATGAAGTAATTAAATTCTCCCTAACAAGACAAGTACCAACGCTTACAACTGTCATGCATGGGTCGAATATTTTTCCTATGGTCAAGTAATCAGTGAATTTACTCTACTTATGAATTTTTCCTGACGGGCACTTGACTAAATACTACGTTCATTGACGCTACTACCCAAAGGTCGCTCGATTGTTGTTTTGACAGGGAAGGTGGACAGCTGGGTGAGCACGTGATGTTTGTTGTAAATCTTGTGTGCAGTGTTCTAAAAAAAAGACGAATGCTATTGAAACGGGTTTCCCGGCTTGGAGGTGTGAGATTTATGAATGGGGAAAAATCACTCGGTTACTTGT
The DNA here is from genome assembly GCF_040412425.1 of Macrobrachium rosenbergii. Lineage (NCBI taxonomy): Eukaryota > Metazoa > Arthropoda > Malacostraca > Decapoda > Palaemonidae > Macrobrachium > Macrobrachium rosenbergii. The sequence continues at coordinate 73,964,543 of NC_089748.1, forward strand.
AGTAAAAAAAGAAGGCAATGAGGTTTGAGGTAGACAATGGCTCACGTGGTTGCAAATGAAATAATTTTTTGTGGACACAACAAAATAGTTTTTACAAATTTATAAACAGGATTTTTAAGAAAACCTAACGATTTTTGCTAAAACAAGCACGAGAAGGAGATATACTCCAGCAAAGCGAAAATTACTGGATGGGTTATAGTTTGTGGACCAAATTTACTGTGTAGCCTAGCTAATTATTAGACAACAAATTGTTCAGAGCACATGGTGAAAATAAGTGCACTACTTCCATTCTTTATCACTTGGATTCACACATCACTGCCTAACTAATCCTAGCAGTTAAGACATGCAGACTACCATGCGTTAGGCACAAAACTTGTGTCTTGAGAATAAAAAATTTGTTAGCCTATTGTTTCATAACATTGTTCAAAGTCACAGTTTTATTTACACCTATAATAAACTAAAAATAATAACACTGCACTTACGCCATGGAAACTTGTTTGCTTGTGCTTATTTAGGATTTACGTTACCAGATTCGTTTCTAGCCTCGCACCCAGCTTTAGCGAATGCTACTGGCTGGAAGCTGCACATTGCAAGGAAGTTCTTGCAACGAGCAGGCTATGAATTCTGAGCATCAGGTTGCCACTATTAAGCTTTCAATCTGACCTACTTACTGTATTCCTTGCTCAGGGATCCAATCCTGGGGTCTAGCTGAAGAACAGGGAACTTACTATGAACCCTTGTCAATCTGACTGCAGTTGTTAGGTCAGGTAGAAACTTATATAGAAAAACAGTTGGGCTGAAGGCCATATTTCAACAAGGAACTGTTGCAGATAAACACTTAGGTTTATTTTAAACGTAATGTATTTACAATGAAACACGTCAATCAGAAGAATGGGGAACGATACGCAGGTAAAGTAATGTTCTGCCATGTGGTTAAATATAACAGGAATTGTTAAAATATTGAAGAGTCTATGGGTCATCCTCTTGAAAGGGACACTGAAGAATTGACTGCAGTGGAAATGCCATGGCAAGAAGCACAAAACAAGCAGTTGTATCCACAGCTAACAACACTGCAATTATAAAATGCACATAAAGAAAATTACAACGACATCGGGCAAATTGAGGGTTGCACATATGATGCCAAGATAACTTAATTCTGGTGTGGGATGCTTATGTTAAAAATTCATGCTGGACTAACTAAGCCAGGACTTTGTGAGAATTTGCACTTCAGAAAAGAAAATGAAATTCAGTTAAAGATTAAAGATATGTGACTGTTTGAAAGAACGTCGAATCAGGATGTTACCTTAAAACAGAGTGATGGAGAGGTCTTGTCGATTTTAACCAGAAATGGAAGGATGAGTTTAATGGGAATGCACAGGTAAAGTGACTGGGGGCCGAAAGATGGCCACAGGGGGGTCAGCTCAATGAGATGCATGCAAGGGGATGTGTGTTGGGTCTGCTGCTGATAGGGTTCTGAGAGCGAGGCCAGCTGTGCCCCTCATTTCATGCCATCGGAGGATTATTTCCTTGTTCTTCCCAGAGGGCATTTGGATCGCTGGCGGCTGACCTTACAGGTCAAGATGGCGATTTAGTCATGTTTGCAACCTCTGTTTTGTATGTCAAGACCTTGTGCGGGTCTTCCAAATCTTGGTGACATTGGCAACCCCATGTCTGTTTGCTTCTATGGGGGACTTAACATTTCTGGCGGGCTTCAGCAGGCTTCCGTCTCTATTCACCTTTATCTGAAAAGAGGTATTTCAAACAGTCACCAGGTCTTATGAATAATAAAAATGACAAAAAAGTGGAGCATGGAGAGAAATTTACGTAGGGGCTGAGTTTCTCATGCCCTTCCTCAGTTAGTTAGCAGTATGAAAAATACATTGATTTTATAAGACAGTTTGGAGGTTGAGTTTGCTTTTAAAGTGGTTTCCCATTACAATTTTATATATATATATATATAATATATATATATATATATATATATATATATATATATATATATATATATATATATATATATATATATATATATATATATATATATATATATATATATATATATATATAGATATATATATATACACAGAGAGACACACACACACAGATATATATATATATATATATATATATATATATATATATATATATATATATATATATATATACAACACACACACACATATATATATATATATATATATATATATATATATATATATATATATATATATATATATATATATATAAAAAATCACAAAATACCCACTCCAGTAATATATTAATTTACTTTTACAAAGACGAAAGGTTTAGCAAGTACAAGTCCAACACATGAGATTGGAGAAATCATTGGAAAACTGGTGGGAATAGTATCCAAAGCGCATTTGGATAGTATTCAAAATATAGATCTAATTAACAAACTCAATGATAATTGTGTAGAAAATTGTAAATTAGCCGGTTATGATGTCATGTCATTATTCACGAACGTACCGGTTAAGAAAACTGTAGCAATCACCAGAACAAAAGTTGGATGAGGATAAGTACAACTGTGATATAGATAAAATGTATTCCTAAAATTACTGGAGGTAGCCTTAAGCATGAACGTGATTAAGTGAGGGTTAGGTGTGTAGACGATATCTTAGCAATATACCGTGGGGAGAAAGAGAAACTGGTTAGCTGTTTGGCTGAACCCAATCAGATTAACGAACAGACTAAATCACTTCAGAAGAGGAGAATGAAGGGACAATTCCTTTCCTGGATGTTACACTCACTTGGATAGGCAGTAAATATAGTATAGAATGCACAGAAAAGAAACACATGTAAACGCTTACAAACACATGTATTCAAGCCACACGAGGGATATCAAGATAGGGATGATGGTAGGGTCGATTATTAGGGCATATAGGGTTTGCAGCCCACCGGGGGAAGGCGCATAGAAAGGCTAAAAAACATTACCATGGAGAAAGGCGCCACCAGAAAGACGGAATAAACAAGAAAAATAGGATCGTCATTCTAAACAACATTATTAAGAATTTAAAGAAGAGAATGCAAAATAATGAATTAGTCGAGAATTATAAAAACAACTTTACGAGTAAGGTAACCAAAAATAAGATACACATAAAAGGGTAGGAGAAGTGGGGCGGGTCTACCTAGCGCCTTGTGTCAATTGCGACAGAGTATATTTTTGTCAGAGCGGCGAATCGTGTAAGTTAAGTATACCCTAGTTTAACCAGACCACTGAGCTGATTAACAGCTCTCCTAGGGCTGGCCCGAAGGATTAGACTCATTTTACATGGCTAAGAACCAATTGGTTATCTAGCAACAGGACCCACAGCTTATTGTGGAATCCGAACCACATTATAGCGAGAAATGAATTTCTATCACCAGAAATAAATTCCTCTAATTCCTCATTGGCCGGCTGGAGAATCGAACGCGGGCCTAGGAGAGCGCTAGCCGAGTACGGTATCAACCCATCCAGTGAGGAACTTGTAAGGAGAGAACAAGCCAGCATAAGCAGAACATTCGCCATTACAACCAAGCCTCGGCACTGGCCAAACACTGCATAAATTACAATCATAACATCGACAGGAAAAATACAGATTTTATGTATAACAACAAGAACAAAACATCGAGGGTCATCGTAGAGAACGCCGTCATCAACTATTATGAAAAAAACGAAGGAAGGCAACGGTGGAAACAATTTTGAGGATAAGATTAAATGTGATATCATTCACCAAGATTTTAAGAAGAGCGTAAATAAAAAGACTGAGAGCAAGGGGATGATTCCAAACGAAGGATTAAACATACGGCCACGGAGATCAAGAAGGCCGGAGGGAAGGGCACAAGATCAACGGGGAGGCCACCCCAGGGATTTGAAATAGAAAACGGCAGATGCATAAATACCCGAGTGTAGCTGATATATCCTTAGTGCATAGGTACCTGATGAAGAAGACTGTACGTCTTCGAAAGCTTGTACTTTGTAAAATAAAGAATTTGGAATCTAAACCATCCCGTCTTATTGAAGCCTAATACTAGTAATATGTATGTGTATACACACACACACATATATATATATAATATATATACCTATATATATACTATATATATATATATATATATATGTGTAATGTGTATATTATATATATACATATTAGTAGTACGGCGTTGTGCTCGCATTTGCTAGGCCCATGGCCCACTCCTGGCCCACCACCCATCAGTTCATCCATTGGTCATAGGTTTCAGACTCATCCTCACCACTATGTTACCTAAAACACTGTGATATAATGGTTAAGTATCAGCTGAGGCAGACTTATATTCTTCTTCCTAGCATTATGTATAGAAGCGTCGCTCAAATCTAAAGCTCTTTGGTTCGAATGCCACCACAAAAAATACAGTTTTTCATTTATTCCCCACCCAAATTAAAGGCTTGTGCTATGTTAAGTCTATCTAAAAACTGCTAGGAAATCGAAACGATAGGTCATCTTGAATACACACACACACACACACACACACACACACATATATATATATATGTGTGTATGTGTGTGTGCGTGCGCGCGCTTGTGTGTATGTGTGTGCGCATGAATAAATGTAAAGTTATAAATATAAACGGATTCCAGTTGGGTACATATTAACCTTGACCTGAAATCTGTAAATTAATCATTTTTTGCAATAGCTTTGCAAGTTCAAACCAGTATACATATAAAAATAGAGAATACTTTTTCTCAAATACTAAGATCATGTAATTCCTTGGCCTCTTCTTTCAAGCTTCACTGAAACTCAGAATATCTAGGTGGACTAAAACTGCTATCAAAATAATTTTAAATATTTACTTGCTGGCACATGATAACATTTAGACGGATTATATTTAAGGAATAGGTAGAAAGAAGTGTTATGAATGCTACTCCGGTTTAAAATGAAATATTGGAGTGTGAACAAACCTTTTTCAATTCATAAGTGCTTGTAACTTAACATTAAAATTACACAGCTTCATTTGAAATTTTTCAAGTTACAATTTTACTGCATCCCATGTAAGCGGATTTCTGAATTTTAAAGCCCTCTGTGTTAAAAGTTGACCTAGTTGTTTTTTTAGAGAAGCACTTTGTACAGAAGCTTAAAAAAGAGCGAACAAAGAAACTGGAGTAGCAGCATTAACGACTCAAGTCTATCAGCTCTCTTCGCTTCCGGGCTTCACTGCTTTCCTTCGAACTACAACTTTATGCCGGTATTTCCATCTTATTTAGCTGAGTAACTGTTTCTGTTGTACACCACCTAACGCTGTAGAGAGTGCTCACTTCACTTACACTCCCAATAACTGAGTTTTGAGGTCGCATGACCAGACTGAGTCAGTTTCGCCAGTCATGGATGAATAAAGGATAATGCCTTCTCATCTAATGTGTTCCGAAAATTTCAACGCTTATACCATAATATTATCCGGTCTATTATTTCTCTTTGTTAGTGATCATAGAAACAAAAATACAACGTATCAGCTAACCACTGCTCCTATTCAAAATGAAGAATGAGACAGAGCCCACATAATGATGACCCTTTCCTTGACGCCCATCTTTGTAGGATACCTCTCCATATTGTAACCTGCGCTTTCTGAGCATAACGATTAAAAACCAGTGGTTCAATTACTGGAATCCATCTTAAGGGTAATGAAATGCGAACTACGTTGTTAAGAAATGAATCTTATTTGTAATTTTATCTCCATTCCAAAGATACTAAATGAAAACTTTTAAATATTCCTGTATGGAAGGCAATTTAACTCCATATCGGTTATTCATAGCAAAATTCTTCTAGCATAGCTTCGGTACATTCCCGTGCGAGTTCAACTGCTTAAAAGTTGTCAAGACTTTGGTAACATCTCCAATGCCAATTGTTCAATGAAAAACCCAAGGTTATCGGACACGTATAAAAGTGTACAATATAGATGAAGCCTAATTCTCTTAGAATAAAGCTGAATAAACTGAAAAGGAAGTAAAATGTGCAGAAGGAAAAGAGAACTTAAAACGTCTACGTGTATTGAAAAGGTACAAATGGCCAGTTTTTTTCAGGAATTTTACATGCTGTGGCAGCACTTTTTTGCATTCTATCAGAAACAACTTCTCCAACAGAAGTTATTTAAATAACTACGTCTGTCGCAAGCCATTGCTATACTCAGATTGGGCAAAGACACCCTTTCTTATTTTATTAAAATAGCACTTGAAAATCTAACGCTCATGTATGTCTCAAGCACTGAAATTCTCCTCTTGTGCTTTAGTTGTAAATGAGGTCCCCGGATAAACTGTTTTCTTTTTAAAGTCTTTGAGATTGCCTACCAAGCTATATTCTCGACTAAGTCATACTCTTTAACTGGTTGAAGTCCCGTACTATAAAAGTATTAAGAGTAATTATAAAAATAAAAGTTATTTATATTATCATAACAACTTCTTCACTGATACATACTGTTGTCTTTTCCATATATTAACTTTACATCTTAAAAACCATTTCAGCGAATGAATGAAAATTTGCATCATCACTATGTAAGTAATACTATATATCTGCTGCAGCATTTTAGTTTAATTTTTATTATATAAAATAAAATAAAAAATAAGCAACGAAACTGCTATAAGAAATCGTTAACAACAGTCCTAAATTTTATGAAATTATTTCTTCCACTGTCTGCTTGCTTTCCGTGCTCAGAGCCAAACAGCATTCATTTTCAACAAAAATATACTGTAAACATTACCTTCAATTGTACTAATGCCAAAAGCGATAAACAGATAAGTGAAATAAAAATCAAACCAAGCGGAACTAAAATGCGCTGTGTGAACTGTGAAGCTTCCTCCGAGGATCTGTTCTGTAATCGTTGTTCTCCTGCCTAACGGCGAATAAACAAAGCTGGTGGGATCTAAGAACAAAATAACTCTCAGTCAATTATCATTAAGGAAGATGTCGAAAGCTAGCTGTTTTTAGCGCTAAGTTTACGGGCAATGAGATCGGAAAACGGTAATTATGGCTACGCGACGACATTTTCTCTTCTTGCCAAAACTTGCTAGATTTTCGATGAGCGAACAAAACATTAAGAAAAAAGACCCCATAGATTTTAGGCTATCGATACAGGCTTTATGCACAACAAAGATATACAGAAAGTTTACATATATTACCACGAAAATATATACACAAATTTACATACACATCTTTTTCAATATTAAAAATCCTTTGAGTGACGAGCATCCCGCACGCTGCGTAATTTTTGAGAAGAAAAAGAAAAAAAAAGAGCACTTTTCAATTAAGGAATCGCTCCGCCGTTGCAGCCGAAAGTTGCGAGTTTCATTAGAAAATGACAGGTCGAAATGATATGCTAATAAGATTCGAGACAGACCAACTCTTAAACGACGGGCCCAAACTTGATTTTTTTTTTTTTTGTATCAGAAAATCACGAATGTTTTTGATGGAAGACTAAGAAACGTACTATAAGTGGCCCTCGAAGCTATACCGGATATAACTTTTTTTTTTTTTTAGTATTATCATTGCACTTCTCTCGAGGAAAACAAAAAAAAGTCAGTTGTTGTGATATTTTTTTAAAATATATTTCTTTAATAAAACCAAAGTTTCATCTGAACAATTAACCAAAGGTAGCAACTGTATCGAAAAATCCATCGCTTCCAATGTACTGTACTTAACATTGAAAAAAATTAGTAATTCAGTTGAATTTTCTAATAATTACTTTTAATAAATTAATTTCATTTTCAGAAGCATAATCGCCCCAAATTACCTCTTTCAAGTAGCAGTGAATGAATACAAATGAAACAAACTTCATTACTGAACACTCATAAATAAATGTTCATTTAACCACACGTGGTTAAGTAACTTATTATGTACGCCGACAGTACTTCGGCTAAAATAAAATTCAGTTTTAAGTACTTTGACTATTCAATTCAACAATAAATTGTCATGCTTAATCCGAAGGACTTTTTTTTTTATAAGAATAACCACAGACTCATTTAAATATCAATGCCACCAAATTATATTTCATCGCAAATTGCTGACACAAAAAGAGAACAGAATTCGCTCGAGGAAATATCTTACGATAAATTTTAACAGCAAAACTGACTGTGGAGTTAAAACTCGAATTTTACGTAGGATTGTATGTAAAAACTCGCTTACTTCCAGACAGGGAAGAGATCTGAATAAACATTTTTTGTGTGGCATATACACCAAGCCATTATCATTACGGAAAAGTTTACAGCATCTCAAAAAGGAAAAAAGAAGCACAGCCTCGCTCATTAAAGCGCAACACAGCCGCATTATCAAAATAACCTTCCACTTATCATTTTCATTCCTTTGGATTCTTCTTTTGTCCTGCCATGAAATGGCATTGTCCGCCTCAAAAACGTAATTCTCATCCAGCGATAAAAATGTGTTTAATGAACGCGCCTGACATCGTCCCAAATGAGACAGAAACTTTGTTAAAGATTCTTCCGTCTAGCATCTCTGAGGACACCCCCTCCCCCTAAAGTGTTTGTTTATCAGGCCTTGATAAGGCTCTGAAACATAAGACGTGTCTGAGAGAAAAAGTAAGATCCAAACGAGACACTCTCGTCTCCGAAATATTTGGGTTTTTCAAACTCTTCAGAAAAAATGATAAAAACACAACAATACACGCATTAAAATGGATAGATATATACATACATACATACATACATACATACAAATATATATACATACATACACACACACACACACACACACATATATATATATATATATATATATATATATATATATATATATATATATATATATATATATATATATATATATATATATATAATATTCAAATTCTGAGAGAGAATGAATTAGAAAGTAAAACGAGCCTTTCCAAATAAAAATAATAATTATAATTTGTTATGGTAACTGAGAGGCACATGAAACAGAACGTTATCTCACCGAATTATACAAAAAATATTTCATCATTATTCATAATGTGCACCCATTCACACGAAGCAAGACGAAAAATAAATTAATTACATAAGAAGTATTCGAGAGAAAAGTTCGAAAAGTTCTGGAAATGGGGCTTGGTTCTTTGAAATAGCAGCAGCAGTACGGCACCAGCTTTCAAAACTTTGCAAAGAAGACTGTTCCACACCGTTCCACCAAAGGGAATGCAAGGCCATGTTGAATATGAGTGGCACTGACTAACCCTAAAAGCAGAGGCAACGGAGAAAATTCCAAACTGAAGTAAAGCTGGTGGGGGATCGACAAACATACCTTGTAACATCGATCTAAATTATTATTCAGTGTTTAATTTCTTTTAAAATATGAGGATCGCAGTGCCCTCTTGCCACCGAAACTGGAGAAGGGCGTTCCAACGATGACACACAAAAGGTCTGGACTGATAATGAGGTGTTAATACCATCATCTCTATAAATATTCGAACCCACATTTACCTAGCTGCGAAAAAAATTAAAGTCAAAGATAACATCATGCATTTACAAATAAATATTCATAAGGATTACTGAATATTACAATGCTGCCTACAGATATTTAGTTATGTACTGGGAACAGAACAAGACCAACTTTCAATAGAGCTCATTTAGCTGGAGTCCACCCTCATATTTCACGGTTTAGACCACTTACTGATATAATCACGTCGCACTGGTTATAATCTGTATAACGCAGTGCTCAACTTTGCTGCTAGGTACTATTAATGTGGAAGAGGGCCATTTCACAGCATCGTACACTTTCCTTACTAATTCTCTATACAAGTGGCAATAAATTCAATAAAATGAAATAGCTTGAGGTGGCACTAAAATCAACGTGAACACCTATCACTTTAGATCCAAAAGGACATAGCAGTGCATAAATAATTCCTACCGCATACCGAAACACAACTATCGCTGTTGCACAGGTGTATTATCATTATTATTATTATTATTATTATTATTATTATTATTATTATTATTATTATTATGGGGAGAAATGGCACACTCACCCTCCTCCTGCAAACCTGTTTGTCCGCCCCAGGTGGAGGCAGGGGATCGGAAGGGTAGGGGAGACATGATACTTCCACCCTCCTCCTTCAAACATGTTTGTCCACCCTGGGTGCTCCATTTTCTTCTACCAGTCTGTGGCTCAGTCAACAATGGCGGGAGGTGCGAATAACTTATTTTACGTTTATTTCTATTACAGTAATGGGCAAAAACTTTTTACTGTAAAATTCGAGTAAGCTCTACCGGTGACATAGATTCACAATAACTTCTTCGATTCGTGAAATCCACCAACGAAAAGGAATTTCCACCCACCTCTTAACTACTGTTTACTAACGTAAGTGTTGTTTGTTTATTTGCACTTGTAGAGTATAAAGAGTAACTTCATTGGCAAAATGAATGTTCATTTGACGTATTGCGAATCATGAAAAAAGCATGTTCATATACCGACACACTTAATTAAACGGTGAAAAAGGCAACTTTAAATAAGAATAAAACTGACTATAGGCGCACTTTGTGTGCTGACACATTTGAAAGACAGAACATTAATTCTATGTATTATCATGAAAATTGGAAACGTTCTTAAGCGTTTCTCACAGTTTACATACTCATGTGGCCACTGCTAATACTGCAAGTAACCCACACACCTGAAACAAATGACTACCGAACAGATATACTTTTAAAATATTATATTCCGCATTCGTTGTATTAATTTTGAGTTTCTTCGTTTTAATAATAATAATAATAATAATAATAATAATAATAATAATAATAATAATAAAATCAGAATGGATCTTTCTTGTTTGTCCGGCCCGGGTGGAGACGGGGTAGGTAGGGGATCGGAAGGATGGGGAGAAATGACACACCCACCCTCCTCCCGCAAACCTGTTTGTCCGCCCCAGGTGGAGGCAGGGCAGGTAGGGGGTCGGAAGGGTAGGGGAGACATGATACCTCCACCCTCCTCCTTCAAACATGTTTGTCCACCCTGGGTGGGGGCAGGGTAGGTAGGGGATCGGGAGGGTAGGGGAGACATGACAGGCAGCGCCGGGTTCCAGCGCAGCGTAGCGCGCGCCATCAAGCTCGCAATAATAATAATCATAATAATAATGATTATTATTATTATTGTTATAATAATAATAACAATAATAATAATAATAATAATAATAATAATAATAATAATAATAATAATAATAATAGTAATAATAATAATAATAATAATAATACACCTGTGCAACAGCGATAAAAGGTATTACAGCTACTGTCCTTTTGATGAGCTTCACTTTTCTTGTAACTAGCGTTTATAGCATAAGCCTTATCCACTGATCTTACAAAAAGAGAGTCCTCAAAGGTTGTATAATGAATCAAATTAATTCTCTGGAATAGAATAAAGGGAAAACTGTAATCCCTTCACAAACACCTTGCTTTGCCGGAGGCAAATTATAAGAAGTATCTGAAATTAGACTGCTTAATTAATCACTTCGTACAATTGCATTGTTTCCTGCTGGTATCATTCTTATCACCAAGTTATAAAGTCATTGTCATGCACCATTTCTAATTGCAATGTATATATAAGTTACCATGTACATCGCACATTAGTAATGTATTTGATTATAGCATATATTTCCATGGGCTTATACATTGTACACACATAAATACACATTATATATATAAATATGTATGTACATATGTATATATATATATGTTTGTGTGCAGGTGTGTGTGTCTGTGGTGCGCGCGCGCACGCATGTACGAAACCGTGCCGTCAGAACTATTGTCAGCAAAAACTTAATTTTGCTTGCAAATCATACAGCTTTTATTATTGATGCTTTTAAAGTTTTGACAATTATGCACTGTACAAACTTTCTCTATGCAAGCTTCGCATAGTCTGTCAATGAATACCCGTCGCTACATCACGGCCATTATCATCATTACGAGTTTTATTTCTGTAGTAAAAATGAGCACTTTTGGAATGTGACTATAGAGAAATATATATTCCTGTCATCATGGTTCTGGCTAAAGTAGATAACCTCTACTACAATTTTCTCCCGACAAGATGTACCAAGACCGCCCCGGTTGGCAACCATTTTCCTTATGAAGGTCATAGTCGAAGTCATGGAATCACTAACAAGGCTACGTAAGGGGATTCAAACGTTGAATACGATGTCTCTATTTCTTATAGTTAGAAGTTGCCGACAAATTATAATTTCTTCTGCTGACAGTTCTTAAATAACAATTAAGTGTGACAGACATGCTTATGGGCAGCCAGCAGAATGAATGATCTCCCGTGTTGCACGTCTATGCATGATGGTGCACCGTTGTGCTAAAAATGACTGAAATCCTTTCAACCGTGTACGAGTTGCTAGGACAAGGTATCCATGGCAACCAGACAGTCGGGCGCTCTCCCTCAATTCATATCTATCATGAGGGTCTATGACAAGTTTGACTGATATCCCTTCAACCGTGTACGAAACGAAGAGTTGTAATTACAAGGTAGTGTGATGGACAGACAGACGGACGATCTCCCTCCGTTCATATCTATGCGTGATGGCTCGCATCTTTGACTGGAATCACTTCAACCGCAAATTAATAAGTCAATGTGACATACACACACTGGCAAGCTGGTAAACAGACAATCAGACAGACATATGATATCCTTACACAGGCATACTCTTATGACAATTTAACTTTGTACCAAGTTTGACAGAAATACCATCAACTGTGAAGGAGCTGAAAGAGTAAACATGACTAACATAGAGATATAACAAAACCTGAAGGGTATACAGGGATGATAACCCTTCCTGGACATCTACAGACTATATGACGGTCTACCTTTGTGTAGTGTGTGACTGGGATCCTTTCCACCGTGCAGGAGGGAGTTGCCACGACAACGTGGCTGTAACACAAAGACTGACGGACGATCTACCTTCATTCATGCCTGCGTACGATGTTCTATGCCAAGTTTCAGTGAATTCCCTTTAAATCATACATGAAATTTTGCGATAACCGGCAGTATGATAGGGATCAATGATAGGCATCAATGTCCGATAGCTGACCCTTGTACCAAATCTGACTGAAATCCTCTTACCTGTGTATGAACGGCAATGACAAGTTAACAGTGAAACCCAGACATTCAGATAACCAGGGTCTCGCTACTTTCATCGTGGTCAATAAAGAGTTTGACTTTAAACACTTCAACTTCGTCTGAGTGCAATGACAAGATAAGCATGACAAGCAGAAAGACGATCTACTATCCATAACTATGCATGATGGTCTATGCCGGGTTTGATTGAAATCCCTTCAATGACAAGTTAAGTGTGAGGGGCGCGTTGACAAATATGCAAACGGACAATCTCTCTTCATAAAAATCTACCCTGATAGCAACTTTGACTGTAGTATTTTCAACTGTATAGGAGTTGCAAGACACTTGAAGCATAAGAGACGGTGACGTTACAAACGCGTTGATTGGCATTCATCGACAATATCCCATCGTGGGGCCCCGGGCGTGAGGGTCTCCCTTTGCATCAAGTTTGACTGAAATCCTTTCAGCCATGTAGGAGTTGTGATTATATACCATGTATGTCACACGGACTTACAGACAGACAAACGGTCAAACGGGGACAGTGACTATATTTACCCACACCTCTTACCGTTGCCGATAAATAATAAAAAAAAATAGGGGATCGAAATTCTTATATAAATAATGTTTTCATCATTTATGAAATAAAAATCACGGATATCAATTATCTGTCAAAATGATTCAGGACTTGAATAAATTCATATTGATACAGGGTGCGATAAGAATTAAATAAAATTTCTTTGGCATAAGAATTCTCTGCTTAGAAAAAATACGTAGCCTACATTTCCTAAAACGCACCTTCATATATCATCTCTTATACAAGGCACAAAAAGAAAAAGAATTAAGCTTTACAAGTAAATTCAAATTTATCCTCAAGTTACATGATAACTTTATTTCGTATCACAACACGAACACGTTCATCATATATTCAGTAGATCGATCTGGATTTTTATTCTTGGCACATACAAATTACAGATTGCATGGTTGTCCTTAGAAATAACGTTGTCTTCGAAATTCAGTCCTCAGTAAATAAGGGGAGTGTCTTGACCTCAATTTCTATATTCGTCTTCCTTAAACCTTTACTTTGTATTTTGAAGCTGCCCACAGTCAAAGAACCTTTTCTCCTCCATATTTAAAAGGAGATTAAAAAATGAGGTTGATGGAGCACCTACTGTCCTCAACTTCGGTCATTGTGCCTTACTCCCGAATTTGTCTCTCTTTCAGTGTCTTCGAATTTGTCTCTCTTTCAGTGCCTTCGAATTTCTCTCTCTTTCAGTGTCTTCGAATCTGTCTCTCTTTCAGTGTCTTCGAATTTCTCTCTCTTTCAGTGCCTTCGAATCTGTCTCTCTTTCAGTGTCTTCGAATCTGCCTCTCTTTCAGTGTCTACGAATCTGTCTCTCCTTCAGTGTCTTCGAATTTGTCTCTCTTTCAGAGTCTTCGAATCTGCCTCACTTTCAGTGTCTTCGAATCTGTCTCTCCTTCAGTGTCTTCGAATTTGTCTCTCTTTCAGAGTCTTCGAATCTGCCTCTCTTTCAGTGTCTTCGAATCTGTCTCTCCTTCAGTGTCTTCGAATTTGTCTCTCTTTCAGAGTCTTCGAATCTGTCTCTCCTTCAGTGTCTTCGAATTTGTCTCTCTTTCAGAGTCTTCGAATCTGTCTCTCCTTCAGTGTCTTCGAATTTGTCTCTCTTTCAGAGTCTTCGAATCTGCCTCTCTTTCAGTGTCTTCGAATCTGTCTCTCCTTCAGTGTCTTCGAATTTGTCTCTCTTTCAGAGTCTTCAATCTGCCTCTCTTTCAGTGTCTTCGAATCTGTCTCTCCTTCAGTGTCTTCAATTTGTCTCTTTCAGAGTCTTCGAATCTGTCTCTCCTTCAGTGTCTTCAATTTGTCTCTCTCTTTCAGAGTCTTCAATCTGCCTCTCTTTCAGTGTCTTCGAATCTGTCTCTCCTTCAGTGTCTTCGAATTTGTCTCTCTTTCAGTCTTCGAATCTGCCTCTCTTTCAGTGTCTTCGAATCTGTCTCTCCTTCAGTGTCTTCGAATTTGTCTCTCTTTCAGAGTCTTCGAATCTGTCTCTCTTTTAGTGCATTCGAATTTGTCTCTCCTTCAGTGCCTTCGAATCTGTCTCTCTTTCAGTGTCTTCGAATCTGTCTCTCTTTCAGTGTCTTCGAATCTGTCTCTCTTTCAGTGTCTTCGAATTTCTCTCTCTTT
This sequence comes from Macrobrachium rosenbergii, assembly GCF_040412425.1. Classification (NCBI taxonomy): domain Eukaryota; kingdom Metazoa; phylum Arthropoda; class Malacostraca; order Decapoda; family Palaemonidae; genus Macrobrachium; species Macrobrachium rosenbergii. The sequence goes on from NC_089748.1 coordinate 73,979,793, forward strand.
CAGTGCCTTTGAATTTCTCTCTTTCAGTGTCTTCGAATCTATATATATATATATATATATATATATATATATATATATATATATATATATATATATATATATATATATATATATATATATATATGTTTATGCAGCTGAGAGTTAATCACATTTATTACCTTAGACTAGGAGTTGTAAATAACAAAATTATAATATTCAATTTTCATAAAAGGTGTGGTCAGAGATAAGCTGAAGGATTAAATACAGTTCACTACTCAAATATGGTAATTAAAAAAAGAAAATCTATGTCCATTCCAAAATATTAATTTACGCTGCTCCATCGTGAAAATGAAATTAGTATTTATTTCGTAAGTATTAGACGACTAATGGATACAAGACTAAACACATAATGGGTAAGAGCAAGGTGATCCTCCAATTCATTCTAAATGAATCTAGAAATACCCCAATCCTTGCCCTCTCTTACCTTCAAATTTTCCCCTCCCATTTTAGTGCCCCGATTCTTCTTCCCTTCTATTTTCACTCTTCTACTCTTGCTCTACTCCTTCCTTTCCTACTTTTCCTTACCTCTCCCATACCCATATTCTCTTCTTATCTTCTTTCCACCACTCCCTTCCCTCGCCCCACTCATTCCCCATTCCCTACCCAGAAACAAACAGTCGCTTTCGGCTGTCGCGCGTCATAACTATTTCTGTGCGGCATCTTCCAATCGCAGAACTCATATCAGATCAGACAATCACGACATGATTACGAATGAAGTTACGATTCATGAGATTTTTTTATTTCGAACTTCCCTAAAAGTTGGATTTCTTCGCAGAGAAATTCTCAACGATTTGATTAGCAGTTTCAGCAGTCGATACTCTTCACATAAGCCCTATTCAGGATTTTTTTTAAGGTGACTAACAGGTTTCGCAAAATGAGTGTAAGATAACATTAGATGAAATCACGAAGAGCCGTATGAAATCCCAGATTTAAATCTAATTCAAGCGCTAGGTTGACAAAAGTATTTTGACTTCCACGATGATTATTTCATACTACTTGAGATTTGGGAATTCTTAAAGCTGAAACAAAATTACCACATTAGAGAATTATAAGGTCCTGACTTTATTTTAAAATCAATCAGTCATATCACTCATCATATGTAATCAGTCGATCATGACGTGACGCGTGCGTTTCCTAATTGGTTACATGGCAGTCAAGAATGACGTCACGAACGCTCGGTTGCATTCGACACTGAACACAGACGAGTATTTTGACAGATTTTTCTTTTTCTGATGACCATCAAGTTTTAGAAAATGGTCATCAACACCATTCCAGTGACCTGTGATCTCGATAAGAAAAGTCGGAGGAAACTTTACATATAAAATTTTTTTTCAGTTAGGTTGCCAAGGATGCAATGGCTTTCGTTGACTGAGACTTGAAACATATAAATCTAGTTTTGGGATTCTCACAGTTGGAATTTACAGTGTGTGTGTGTGCAAAAACGGTTATTTGAGTATTATGAGGTAACGATTCGATTTCTAGACTATTTTATATTTGTGGATTTATCAAGTTGTGTTAAGTATTTATTCGAATATATATATATATATATATATATATATATATATATATATATATATATATATATATATATATATATATATATATATATATATATATATATATATATATATATATATATATATGCACAAAAGCAAGTGCCCGAAATATATGGTTTCAACGTTTAAATAGTGTTTATGGGCCTTCTTATATTCATATTACACTGTAGTATTACAGGAAAAGACATTCATGTGTGTGTGTGTGTAGAGTATATATATAGGCTATATATACGTACATATATGTATATATATATATATATATATATATATATATATATATATATATGTGTGTGTGTGTGTGTGTGTGTGTGTCACGAAGTGTTCCAAGTACCTGATTGTTACACTACTAATCACAGATTCCAATCTTACCTCACTTGCAACCAGAAACCTGAACTCTCATAACAATAAAAATACGACTGAGTACTCTAAAGGGAACAGTGATCCCTTAAGAAAGCTTATCAGCCATGTGAGGCATCAAAATATCAAAACAATTGTGAGGTATTATTATCTAAGCAAGAAATATACTAAAGCAAAAGGGCATCACCCCATTACTGTAACTGTCTCCCCAAGTTAGAGTCACATCAGTAAAAACTGAAGGGACAAAACATACCTACTAAGTTATTCGCATTTAATTCCTACCACTTGTGGTTAGTAAATGAAACGCCATTGTGAAAACTTTAAATAAAAAAAAAATTATTTTTAATTCAAAATTACTAAATCAAAATTCACAATTTTACTTTGAAGAAAAATTGCTTTTACGTGGAATCAAAATTCACAATCTTACTTTGAAGAAAATTTAATATTGCTTAAAATCAAAATTCACAGTCTTAATTAATGTTTGAATATAGATAAGAAACAAATTCAAATCATCAAACTGGTAATATGTGAAACAATATTAATTGAGCAAAAGTTAAACATCTTGAAAAACTACGAGATTGTAAACACAAATTATGTAAAGAAACCCTAAATTAAAAAAATTAAACAAGTAATTTAAATGACACTAAGAAAACACAAATATACAAAACATGAAAATGAAATGCAATGTAAGTTCACTCAAGCACAAATTCCTTATTATACTGACTGGTCTACTAATCACTTATCTAAACACTTCACAAATTATATTATACCATGGTATAAATTTGTAAAATTTACTTTACCTTACACAAGGTTTCGCAATCTGCAGATGTTCACAATAGGCGCTGTTAAGGGGAAAACACTAATTACCACGGTTATCAGATCTCACAAATTAAGATTAATATCAATGACCACAATAAATTTACTTTACGTTACAAGCTTCTCTTTTTTGAAGAGAGAGAGAGAGAGAGAGAGAGAGAGAGAGAGAGAGAGAGAGAGAGAGAGAGAGAGAGAGAGAGAGAGAGCACAAAAGGTCTACAAAATCAGAATGAATATGATTTCTGTATCGAAACCCCAAAGAATATTCTAAATCGTTTTGGGAACAAAACCCATAACATCTGAATAACTTCATGTAAAACATTCTGGGAATGAGATTCAGGGAACATTCTAAAACGCTTTGGGACCAGGATATGTCCTAGAAACTATATAACGCATTGTCACACGCAATAATTCTTCCCAAAGCAGGACAAGTTCAAACAAAGGGTATAGTTATTCACCACGTGCTTTGATGCAATCATTTCTCCCTTCTTGAATGAGACAAAATCTTACGCGACTCGACGCCCAACTTATCTCACGCCTGTCAACGTGACTTAATTGCTCGAATCAAAACAAAAGCGAACAATGACATCTTTCAATGACAACCCTAGAAACACATGTTCTGCTCTGACTAAATCTCCTCTCTCTATTACGTTATTATTAAGAAACATATTAATTTTAAATTATGCTGTTATCTAAATCATTAATATTTGTGAGATCTGACATTACAGACATTTTTACATAACTATTATTAATATGCGACCCCATATAAAAATGGGAACAAGCTGGGAAGAAGAAGATTATTAATATGCAGAATACACTACACAATATCTCTGTATATAAAAATAAATCTATCGTGAATATATATATATATATATATATATATATATATATATATATATATATATATATATAATATATATATATATATATATATATATATATATATATATATATATATATATATATATATATATATATAGATATATAAACGAATGCCTAGAAGGATAGAGAATGACCACTTTCGTCGTGCTTTTCCTTTCGGCTTATTGTCCTTCACTTAAAGGACAATAAGTCGAAGGCCTAACCACTTGCACCACTTCGTCGTTTCAGCTTTCCTTCGTAGCACTGCCTTTACTATATACAGTATATTCATCACGTTCCATATTTTATGATTCAGCTATAATATATTATATATATATATATATATATATATATATATATATATATATATATATATATATATATATATATATATATATATATAATGTATAACTGAATCAACATATATATATATATATATATATATATATATATATATATATATATATATATATATATATATATATATGTATATATATTCCTACATGCATACATACGTACACACATATATACACATATATATTAGTATATATGATATCACAATACGCTACTGTAAATATTGGATATATTTATGATAAACACCTTAACATTTCAATGGTTCAAGTAATGACTTCGTTCATCACGAAATTTGTACCTTGACTAATCTTTATGCAAACAGAGTTGTCCCTCGACTAATTGTTTTCTTTTATTTATGACAACACTGAGATTTTATATCTGTTATGTCAATAAGGCAGAAGTAGCTCAGATCTGTTTTCATTTTATTCAGTGAATTTCAAAATTTATCAAAGGTTGTGTTGTCAAACGTACGATATAGTTCACGATAACTATTTCAGAAAACCAGCTGTTAAAACAAAAAAAAATTAACTTCATGGTCCACTTTTTAATGTGGGGATTTGAAGGAATGAATTTCTTTATTGCTTTCTTTCGAGACTGGGATGGTGTAAGCCTTAATGAAAAACAATATTTTGTACAAATAAATATGTTGTTGTTTTTACAGTCTCAAAAACTGTAGAATGGTAATACACCAGGAGAACAATATCCATACGGCAATATGAAAGGTAATTTTGCATTAGTAGATGACACTAATAAGAAACAGTTTCGCTGCAAAATTTTTCGCATATTGTGTAGTAATCAGCAGGTTAATGGTTCTGGGGTGATTATTTGTTTATTGGCTTTGGCACTTCACTATAAAAAACGTTCTCCGCTTTTAAACGTTCAAATAAATATCTTTACGCCATTATAATTTATGGATCTATTAAATGACCCTGTCGTTATTTACAGTTGTACTGAAGCACTGATCTAATGATATTGTTTATTGAATGAAAGTAGAAAGTCCTACAAATGTAATCACTGCATTTCCTGTTGTTTCTTTTGAGAATATAATCACATTTTCAAGTGAATATTTTTCATTTTTATATCACTGAGTAAAGTTTAGAAAGTCATCCTTAAAACGGAAAATGAAAATTATACCAAACAAACTATACCCAATTTTATTCCTTTAAGTAAATTTAAAGTACTTCTCGTTAAAAAAACCTGTCAACAGTTTATAACGCTTCCTTCCCCGTTCCGTCTCTCCTTAAACTAGGTTACGAAAGAGTATGAGGGTCGGGTTGTCGATTTCTTTTTGAAAAGAAAAAGGAAATTTTCCTTGCCTGAGATTTAGTGCCTTATGCGGGATTGTGAGAAATGATATGAGAGGGCGAATTGCTCGCTGAATGTATGAGCGATGGCATTCCTTTGAGTTTCATTCACAATTTAGCAGAGTGTTACACCAGGACTGTGGTGGTGGTGATAGATGCCTTGTTTGGATCCGAAGGCACTCTGTTTCGGGGACAAAGTACTTATGCTAACGATGAGAGCAACAACGACAACAACAATAATAATAATTACAATAATGGTAAAAAAAAAAGTCTGTATAACTAATAAGGAGAGTGTGTTGATTCCCAATACAATCATAGAAGCCTTATTGGAATTGGATGTCACTTGGGATGAGGAACAATGTCAGAATCCTCCAAGTCGAGACAATAACCTATTGTCTGTATTCCAAGTATGGAACCCGTATGATACGTCCTACCCGGCCTATGGGAGGTCCGACCCTCTTTATAAAGACTCATATTGAAGATGTCGAATGGGACACATTGTCGCTACTATAATGAATTCCCATGGGGCGGAAGATGCGCGGGATTTTCTTTAAAACAGGAAGAATAAGTCTCTCGAAAAATGAGAATTATAGAATTTCCGGATAAGTAAAAGCTGAACGTTGTAAATTCGATCATTATATTTAATAAGTGGACCGTGCCAGAGAGAAAGGTACACGGCCTATGGGGAAACTAGTCTTTTCATTAGTGTTTTCACAGACGCTGATAATCTTTTATCCCTTGAGAGTACTGTACACAGAGTAACAAAGATAAGGAAATTCATTTTTATGAGATATTTGGTCATTGTCACTCATTCAACGGATAAATCTTTTTCTTCCACTGTTCATGATGACCGAATATTGAAGTGTGTGGGAGAATATTAAGATTAACAGTATAACCAAAAACTTTACAACCGTCAATTTACGTTCATTTCTTGTCTCTTGTTATTATTCATTTTGACAGAACATAGTAGTAAAATGTAGATATTCTTGATTCATGCCGTTTTACATACTAGCTGATCGATTATGATGGGAGAGCAGCAAAAATGTCATATTTATTTCAGGGAAGCTGTAAGTGACGAAATCATTCGCAGGCCAACTCAAACTTAGCATCTGTAAGATCTCATTTCAGATCCTGAAGGAACTCTTGTCATGAAGGTGTTAAATCTAGAGGGAGTAATGCAAAAGTTGAGATGCTTTACCCTGCATATTTTCCCCTTCAGTATTAAGTTTTACTGTACAAACCTTAAATACTAAATGTTCTCTGAACATTTTCTGGGCCAACGTTTCTATACTGTCTTTTCTTTTTTATTAGCAAGCGAAGACTAATGGAACAAGTACTTCAGACTTGAAGGATAATTGGGAGGAGACCACGAAAAAAACAAAAACAGAAGAGGTGCTAAAGCCGACGAAAGGGATAGAAAGTCATAGGAATCAGGAAAAAAAAAAGATGGGAATCAGGGAAAAAAAAGATGGAAGAGAATTCTGAAGATCATCAGCTGAGATAGAGAAATATATTATGTCAAGACTTCATAGCTTACATGTCTATAGCCCATAGTTCACTGTAGCCCAAATGTTGCCTGTTTTCACCATCTTACCTTAACTGCTTCAGGTATTTGATTGTCCGTGGAGTTCTTAAAATTCGCCAGAAGTGACATAAGGATTCCACTTCGTTAAAGGATAAATAAATAACTGCTAGTGAAAGTTTGCAAAAATATGGCTACGGAAAATATAACCATATCTTCAGAGTCTGAAATATTTATTTGCTGGGCGTATAATAAAAAACTTAGCTTATAAATAAAATAAATAACAAATGTTCCATTATGCTGTCGGACATTAGAGAAAAGGTGCTTCTCGATGAGGAACACACGCATTCAGGAGCAACATACATCGTAAAAGAAACGTAAAGCTGTCCGGCGTAAATAGAGACCAGATCGTCCACTAATAAAGACCGGATCACCTAATGATAGCTGTGAAGGCCATATCACACATACTGCAGTAATGAAGTCGGGAGCGGAGCAAACTCTCCCTGACAAAGTAAATACGGCGTGTAACCTGCGTCCTGTAATTGTAATGCCTTGATACACATCACGTCAAGTGTAATTTCCTATACATTATGTTTATGGTTATTCACAAAATGAGACGAAAGTGTACCTTGCCGTGTGGACAGCGCAGCCGGCGAGGTCTCTCTGTAATTATGCGTCTAGATCTATGTTCCCCATGAAGGTAATTCTCTTCTTATAAAAGCTGTATTAATATTCGCTCTGCACATTTATCACAATTACTAATGGCTGTTGTCCGAAAAAATATATTCATCTCTCTTCCCGTGAACAAATTCACAACACGCTGATACAGTTCTTTAGTAATGAGGCGAAAAATTTCGCGTATTATTAAATGGTGCTTTCAGTTCGCGCTAAAATTAGGGCTTTCCATGAGGGCTTCGTTGACTTGTTAGCAATTACCCTTTTACTTATTGCGAAAAACAATTATACATGCTAACCACATATGATAAACAAACACACTGCCACTGGCAAACATCTATCATAGGAAATATGTTGACAACACAGCAATCAATAAACTGAACCTGCATAGTGGTATAGATACAATACACAAAACGCGCGCCTAGAATAGCAGGACAGACTTAACTAGCAAAACCTTTACCTCTTTACATGAGCTCTGCAAAAGAACAAAGCCTCTCTCTCACAGCCAAAACAAATGCTATTAATTTTCCAGATTCCAGGTGGCGCAATTGTTGAGCCTGCGAGAAATAGAAGGACCACAACTGATAATAGTACATGCAACCATAAAGTGAATATTTTCGTAAGAAATAGACGAAGTAGACGACAAACAACACAATTATGGAAATGCTCTTATGAAACTTGTGTAACTACACCATTTTGTATTCAACATCAATAAAAGCGAAATAAATTTTGAGCAAAAAAAAAAAAAAAACTTGAATAGACATGAAATAAGTTTTGTCTTTTGTGCCATCATAATTATAATCCCATTTTCTTTATTTTGCTAACTGGTAAAAGAAAGGATATATGTAGGCCTATCTATCATTTGCATGTCTTAGAAAAATGGGAAGCATCCCTGTTCCAACCTTTCATCAACGTTTAAAAGAAGAAAACGACATTGCAGCCGTTTTCAAAAAGGTCCAGTGTTTTTACTGTATGCACAGTCAAAATCTAAAACACCAGTGGTGATGCTGGAAACAATGGAATTGTTCAGGCTCCATTCACATGCACAACAATCTGGCTCAGAAAATTGTGAAGATACCGAAAATAGATTTCTCTGTTTGTATCAGCCTAATATCTCTTCTTCTTCTTCTTCTTCTTCTTCTTCTTCTTCGTTTAACGTGCTTTTTCCCATTTTTCATATGGGGTAAGCACGATGCCTTCTTTTTTGAAGGACTTTTGATTTGGCATTGGGGTAGGCCGTAGCCTCGATCGGCTGCCCTGCCTGACATTGCTGAGACCCCGGTAGCACATGTGTATATGTATCGTGCCAAATCCCCAGCTCCCTGTCTCCCAGCAGCGAGGAGACGTGAGCGGTTATATCAGCCTAATATCTCTAAAACGGGTAAAGAGAATTTCGTGAACTAGACAGAGATATGTTTTAAGCGACCTTCTCGATACTTTTCATTATTTGGTGAAATCAGTTCAGAGTTGAGAGGGGTTCCATGATAACAGCTCTTCTAGTAGTTCATTGCTCCCAAAATTTACCGTTTCGAGAAAGTCACCTAATGAATATATCCTTAAGCTCTCATCAAGAAGTGTTCATCCGTTCTGAGATGTTTGCAGACTTACAGACACTTGTGAAAAAATCACTGACAGTGGTAATTAAAATGTGAAAAATCAAGTTCGCCGCAGTTGCTAATCGTTGCGTGGTATTATAAAAACTATTTTTTTCTGCCTCGATATAAGTCATAAGTTTTTACAGATTTTAAAGTAACCTGTAAAATAAAAAAATAAAAAAATATTTGTCCTCTCGTCCAGGGAACGTCGTTCCAAAGTGAAATAGACAAAAAAATAAATCTTAACTTTCAGCTTACTTCATAAAGCGTAGTGCACGTTGATCTGACCATAACCTCTGCATCCAAGTTGTTCAAAATATAATTCACGGAAGCGAAAATGGCTACAATATCATCGTCCGTACCACCTGCAAAAGTTATTTCTAATTCGAAAGCGAACGAAAGACTTCCTCACGTTCTTAGCCTTATGGACATACTGCGCATGCGAGAGAAAGTTCGTGAATCCCCCATCGTTCTTTAATATCGAGGCATAACATCAAGTGTGAAAAGTTGTGGGTAACGCTCGCCATGAAGTTGAGGGAACTGATGACGGGACCCCACAGCATCTTGTGCAAAATAGCCCCAACGGAGGGGAAGCATAAGGACTAAACCTGATTGGAAAGGTTAAAACTGATTACTATTTCATGACCAGCCTTATCAATTACCCAGTGTCACGCATCGGGACCTTAGAGTAATCAAAATTATCGGAGAGAGACAGAAAGAAAATGAGTGATAGCCAGAGACGTTGGGGGAGGAGGGCGCAAGATTAAGGGAGATTGCGAGAGGAGATAGAAAGTGAGGAAAAAATGGCAAGAAGGAAAATGGAAAGACAACAACAGCAATGAGTACAGTTAATGAGAGAGAGAGAGAGAGAGAGAGAGAGAGAGAGAGAGAGCACCTGGCTTACTTAATATTAACTCAAGAGTTAAATTCTCTAACTACCCATCTTATTTCTGTATAACAGTTGTAAATTTGCAGTACCATTAATAGTTAACGTCATATTTATAAATGATGACTTACACTGGAAAGGGAGCGACGCATTAATAACAACATTTAACTGATAGTTACAAGCATCCATTATCTAAAAAAATCATAACTTCTCTCGGCATAAGTAAAACGTACATTAATGGCGCTATCTACACTCAGATTAACCCTTTTCAATAAAATTTAAAGCTTAAATAACAGATTACATTATACCCTAAAAAAAATTTTCCACATATCTCAAGCAATAGCAGCTTGTTTAATGATTGCCGTTGAAGCTGTTCTAGTGTATGCATGTGTGTGTGTATGTGTATGTGTATGCATATATATATATGTATATATATATATATATAATATATATATATATATATATATATATATATATATATATATATATATATATATATTTATATATGTATTTATAGTGTAAATGATGACAAAAACCTATTCCCTATACGAAAAGTCTCACACATGGGAAGACGATAGTCACCGCCATTTTCATCCTTCGATAAACTGCACTAAAATGTGGCAAAGGCTTAACATGCTCATATACCATAATAACATTCCAAAACTGGAAATCGCCTAGTGGAAGGTTGTTAAACCGCTGGCGGAAGGAAACATCCCCTCAATAGAAGCTGAGCCTCTGTCTCCCATGGACAACAATTCCACGCCTCAGGTCATTCAACTTCTAGATGACTGTCACAAAGGTGGTAGGAAACAATACAACCTAGACTACTGTTGTCCTATTAAGTGCCAATGACTTGGGACGAAAAATAATGCGACGCGCTCCAAAGCAGAATGGTGCGTAGTAGAGACTAGTGGAACCGTTTTGGAACAAAATTCTTCTCTTGAGGCAAACAACCATCACCATTTTTTCTACTTGAACTCATTAATAAAAAAAATCAGTTATATACATACATATATAACTATATATATCTACTGTATATATATACATTATACACACACACTACACAATATATATATATATATATATATATATATATACATATATATATATATATATATATAAATATACATATGAAAAATTAAAGGAAAACCCTGTGGCTTACACTAGAAATTTCCGGGATTCGATTTCCGAGCGAGCACGAATGTTTTAGGCATCTTCCATTGAATACCATTATGCCTCTGCAGACCTGAGCTGTGAGTTGGAACTTGGCTGACTGTGATGGATCACAACCAGGGTGGCAAGGAGCAAAGGGACAGCAGCTTCCTACTACAATAAACTGGGAAAAAATATTTAGGCAAAAGTAAGTACAGTAAATTTACAAATACATGTCTTCACTGCCATATTAGTGGAGCGGGATAATGGGAAAAAAAGTGCAAATGGTGATACAAAACAACAGATTTGGCATGAGAACTCTTATTATCCCCATAAATCAAAGTCAACCTCCGGCCACCTCAATATTTGGCTATTTCTAAGATGGCTGACACTTTTCCAAAATGGCGGCAAATTTGCTGTATATTTCAAATATTTTCATTTCATAAGCCTATAAAAGTTGCATACTGTCCATACGATGATTGAGAATTTGTATTTTGGCATTCTTACTGTCATGAAGGGATAAAGTGAACCCATCTTTCCAATTTGGCCACCATATGAACGCCATATTTCCAAAATGGCCGCCAAAGATAAAAAAGTATGTATCTCCTGAGAGAAATCAATATATTTTGTGTATCAATTAGTTTTAGCAAAGTGCAGCTGCAGAGAGCTGTGCAGCTAAGTCCAGATTTGTAGCACTTGCACCTGCCATGGCATTCCTTTTTGCAGCCACACTTATTCAGTTCTTGGCAAGATTTTGCTACTAATGGCAAATCTGTCCAATACGGAAACCAGGTGCCATCAATCTGTTGCCACCCCCAGTGTCTTGGATTGGGCAAACTGATGATATACAAAGACTGGCACCAAATGTGGCCCCTGCTTGAAAGGCAGCTCTTTTGCAATGCCCCTAAGAGTAGCCCTTGTAGGGGAATGTAATCATAAGCTCTTTGCTTTCTTTGCAAAGAGATAAAGTCTAGCCTCATTTACATTTTCATACAAACTACTTCTGTCGTACATTAGCACCATGGAACTCTTCAATAATTTGCAGGTCTTCATCTTCTACAGCTGCTGGTGTTGAACTTAGTTTGGTGAAGGTGGGTGTCCTCACCCTTTTCATCAGTGCTCGGATGCTGAAACAAAGATATGCCTGTCCCATGGAAGGATGTTTGCGCAGTTGTACACACCTGTCAGACAAGATGGGTGATACATATGGTCCTGAAAAACAATATCTCCAGCACTAAGCTTGGACAGAAGTTTCTAATCTTGTAGGTTGGTGGCACATCATTGCAGCTTTTCATGTAAAGGTAGTGTCATGGCCAATCGTAAATCTTTGATTGGTGCTGGCTGGTCACAAATAAAGCATATTCCTTCTTTCTCAGTCTTAGATTCTTCTGCATCTTCTTCATCTGCCTTCTGGCTACTATGTGTGAATTTGCCTGATGGGGCATCATCTTCTTCTTTTGTCTTACACAATGACTTCCTTTTCCTTTCTAGTTTTGTTGTTTTGAACTTCAGCATACATGATTCATGATATGTTGCTTTGTTATTTTCAGTGGTCTGCAGAATTCCATCACCTTCATCAAGCCTTTTGGGATGAAATGGTATAGGCATTGCATTTAACTTATAGAATTCAGGAATGTTTGTAGCAAGGGTAACATAGCCAGCACCAGATGCATCAACTAGTCTTTCACGTGTCCTCTTGGCACAAGCAACAAAGCTTCCAGTTAGTCGTACTATCTCCCTTCAGGAAAGATGTTGACTTCCAAGATTGTCCTGCCATTGCTTTTGTTCTATAGGCCATGGTTTATCCTTTTACCACCTATATAACATATATGCACTTTCAGATATGGGATACAACTAGGCTCAGATATATCATAAACCTACCCCTAGCCTGATCATTCATCCAATGCTATTTAATTCCCGTGTGATCTGTGCACCATCTAAAAGGCTAAAGCTCCATCTTCCTTGGCTCGGCTCTTCCGTGCTTGCACATCCTGTCAATTTAGGTGCAGCTGTTTAACTTTGAAGTGGGGCTAGCTAAACAGCATTAGCTAGCACTGAACCCCATGCTGAGTTTCACAGCTATAGTGTCAACCAGTGTGCCCTGGTAGTATACACTGACACTACACTATTACACTTTTACATTAAGCTTATTACCCATTTTTTTTCTAAATGAGGATGAAAATGAATTAACTGGGGATTAACTGATTTCTGATCTACAAAAAATGAACTGATCAGGCTGAAGTTACCCCATATCCATGTATTACCCGACCTTTAGCCTCATATATGAGCTTAAGTACCAATTTTTGGCATTTTGGCAGACATTTTTGATATAGTGACAGCCATCTTGGATATTTCTATGCAGAGAAATGATGTATCTACATATATAAAGGCTTGTTTTTAATATAAACTGGAAGTGACTTGGAATTTGAATGTGATTAATTAATTAAATACAAATATTCAAATATCAACAGGATGCCATTTTGAAATGGCAAAATTTTGTGTGGCCGGAGATTGATAATGAGACCAAGGGACAAGAAGAATAGTTGAGCCAAGTTTCATGCTCGTATCACCATTTGCACTTTTCCCCTATTATTTTGTAGTTACCCGCTCCGCTATATAGGTAACTAGAAATTTAACTCTTAGCAGGTGAATAAGCATTTAATACCAGTATAAAGACGACTGAGCATATCTTTAATAAACCATTCCCCTTATGTTCGAAGCACATTAACATATGAATTTTAACAAACAATCATTTGTTCACACACACACATATATATATATATATATATATATATATTATATATATATATATATATATATATATATATATATTATATATATATTCTACTGTATATCTGATGAGTTAATTATTGATTACTGTAATTTATGTAGCCCTGCTCTACCTAAGACCCATGTAATCCTGTCCATTAAATCTAAAAGTTACCCCAACAGACAGACAAGTACTTAATTAGATTAGGTCGCCAGTCGGAACTATGTTATTGAATAATTTGATTATTTCTGGAACAAGTGAATTAAATAATCCATTCATTACCCACCTAGTCCCAACAAAAGAAAGAATGCATGATTACAGTGAGGGAATTTACTTGAGCCAATTAGTCAACTTCAGACACAGTGAATTTCCACTACTTCAGTTATAACGCAACGGATGATCGTTCTCGTAGCTCACACGTAAGCAAGTCGAGTGTATTAAAAGCTATTCCTCTTCCAAACAATGGTATGATTAGGTTCCAAGGCTTGCCTGAGTATTACTTATACTGGACCTCTCCCTAATTCCTCCTTACTGCAAAGGGGAATATCTTATGCAATCTCACAAGGCAATAATAGTTATACATCCTACACTAGACTTCATACAGGAAATATGGTTCTACCAGGATCTCTAGTCAGTGGCTGAGGAAGGGGGAAAAATGGAAATAGAAGTACAGTGGAAGAAATAACAGCAGTCAGTGAATACTTGTCAATTCCAGACTTACCGTTCACGTAGGCTGCTTGTGCACCGCAACAGACGCCCGGGATTCTGGAACAACGCGTAACGTCGATTCACTTAGTAAATAAGAGACGAAAAGGGACAAAGGACAGAATTATCAGGAGCACACATGCATGCGTGTGTCCTGGAGGATTGCTGTGTTCTCTCTCCCTAACTTTCTTGGGTCAAATTGGGCTGCTGTGTTCTTGTAAACAACGCTTCTTCCACAGCCTCCAGCAGTCTGAAAAAATGACAAAACATCGCCGATACATAGAACAGAGAAAAGGAATGCTTAAGAACACCCTCACTAGAGGTGACCTGGTGAAAACCTCCCTGTTGGATGGGTCTCTAATACTAACTTACAAGCTGTTAGGAACGGTTAATTTTGAAAATAGCCTAGGCCGCTTCCCTCTGCTTTTCCCAAAGAGTTCTTCTTGTCTTTGTTAAGAGTATATTCCTACTAAAATAATGCAGGGAGGTCGAACAGCAGAATATTTATAAAAAATATATATAATATGAATTATCTATTGACACTTTACATGGTTTCGCACCAGTCGGTGTTTAAAACAAATATCTTTCTTTATAATATACCCAATTGTGATGCGTTTTAAAATTGCAATGGGAACATAAGACAAAAACAGAAGATTCAAAATGGCCTCTAAGAGCGTCAGCTTTTATGAGTGAAATCGCATACAGGAGATAACGTATCAAAGAGTATATTGTATTATCCAATGTTCATCACAAAATATCTCACTCTGCCATTTCCGACGTTTAATAAAGATATACTTTCGATAAAATGCAGTTCTTTAAATTAAGTCGTATAATAAGTTGTTTCTTATCACAAGGAGGAATTTATATTCTGTGTTGAGTACACATATTTTATTCTATCTTAAAATTTTTACACAAAGGCCGACGAGACGTGCAATTCGAAAACTTATCAAATGTAAATCTGAAAAAAAAAAAGACTGAGGGAGAAATAACAGCGAAGCCTGACCGCTGGCTTAATTAAGGAAGTTTCCAGCTCAAATTCTTTCAAAAGTGATGCCTTTATTGTACGATAAAAACTATACCCGTTGGATAAACATAAACTAGAATATAAAAAAATCATGATCGATGACGATGAATGGGTACATTTAAAAAAATATATATCCCTTTATCTTGTATGGTCACAGTATGAAATATGTTCGAGTGTACAACTTTTTGTACCTTGATTATGGGTTGCCAGTGACAGAGACAAATGACTTGTGATGCGACCACAGAATATAAGGTCTAAATCATGTCACAAATGCTCAGTGCTATTATTACATTTTATTATGACGGGATCCTCTTAGACAGTAACACTTACGACTATGCCCTGCTTATATTTAGCGGGCTTTAGTATTAAATACGTATATTTCCAGCTGTTTGTATAATGCACATACATTCTACGTTTAAACATGCATAGATTTATACGAATCCTCTGTTATGGATACTTGGTACAAATTACGAAGAGAGTAATAGCACTTTGATCTGCTCAGTTTCTCACAGCTGGAAAGGAATGAGCCCTTGTTTATTGAAAGAATAAGTTCAAGCCACCAAATTTAATTGATATGTCATGAAATTATGCACAATTCTGATTGCTTCTATATATAAAGTTTACTTCTTCCCTATTTACATAATATAAAGTTAGAAAAAAAATTAATCTCTAATACGATTTTTTCTTCCATACAGAGTTTAGTGTATCTTCCCTGTATTGTCAGTCTGAACTTACTTCAACACCATCGTAATATCGCTCCTTTTGGCCATTCTCTTGGCATTGCTTTAATTTCAGCATTAAAGAGAACATTTACTTCTTTAATCAGCACCACGAGCTCTTCTTCGGATCGAGGCAGGTGTTGCGTGATTCCGCATTCAAACGGCAAACGATCTGGTCAACCCTCCAGCCCTTCAACCAGCAGCCTAATCATGAAACTCTGCCCCTCTCTGTGCTTCCAAAGCATTGGGATTCATCTCGATACAAGAGTCAGGTCAAACATCAAATGTACAAAGATTTCTATGAACAAAACCATACTGTTGTGCTGTCTTGCAGGATCTGCATGTAGGCTATGCTGCTTTTTCCTCTCCTTTCTCTTCAGCAATAAATATCATCCCATTTTAGGTGCAACTGTCAATAAAAAGTATATGTGTACAGCATTATTATATATATATATATATATATATATATATATATATATATATATATATATATATATATATATATATATATATATAAATATATATATATATATATATATATATATATATATATATATATATATATATATATATATATATATATATATATATATATATAATCATACCTCATGAAATATCAAAAAAAAAACTACCACAGTGATATTAAAAACTTATTTCAAAGTTATCGATATATTTCTCAAATTACACAAAAGACTTTTTTAATGCTTTTGTCTGCCGTCTCAGACTTGGCCACAAAAATAGCGAAAAAGTCCACTGAAGATGAACGAAAGCTCTAAAAAAATCTTTTGTGGAAATTTTTAAATATAAAAATTTTATTAATTTACGATGCTCATACTGCTGTGAAACGTTTTGCACACACACACACACACACACACACACACACACACACATATATATATATATATATATATATATATATATATATATATATATATATATATATATATATATATATATATATATATATATATATATATTTATATATATGTGTATATATATATGTGTGTGTATAAAATATATAAATTGATACTCAAACTCAGACAATTGTTATAATATTTGATGTACTTACGGTATTTGATAATCATTATTATTTAATCTGAATATCTTAAAGATATTTCATATCCAAAATTTAAAATTCTTGCTTTAGTCAAGGATAGCGCAAGAATCTTGAACACTTATCCTTACAAGGTATAAAGTGCAAATACAGAATGGATCACTACATTTACATTATGTATTGTTGTTTTGCTAATTCTATTTAACAGTGGTTTTAGCAGTTTTATTTTACTTTATGACTCAAGAGACGGAAAAAAATTTCTTGCCACTTCTGAGGTTCGATTTATAACATTAAATAATCCCCTATTGTCTCTAGCAGAGGAATGTCTAAACTGGTGCCCTACACATAAACATAAGAGAAACAATGGTTATATTGTTGTCCTTTGTGAAATTCTTATTTAATTCTAATTTGATTTCGCCCAAGCCTTGCTATTTACGATGGGTTACGAAAAAGAGAGTCCGTTTTGGGTTGCGTCTTCTTATACCTTCCGAGTGAAAAATGTTTTCTAAAAGCTCTAGTGGTATTGTAGCAAAAGCCTTTTCAAGGGCAAAGAAAATATTTTCACTTTTATTAACATACCATATTTCTTGCAAGGGAGAGAGAGAGAGAGAGAGAGAGAGAGAGAAAGAGAGAGAGAGAGAGAGAGAGTTTTAATAACAATTCGCGTTAAACATGTGACAAATTACTTATTGCATAAAACAATTATGCATCACAGAATTGAAATCATGGAGAGCTAAAACATTAAACAAGTAAAAAAATGCACCGAAGTTTAATCGGCGTAATCGAGTTTTCTGTACAGCATATAATCAAGGCCACCGAAAATAGATCTGTCTTTCGGTGGTCTCGGTGTAACGCTGTATGAGCCGCGGCCCATGAAACTTTGGCCAGAGGCACGATTATAGCTAATTTAAACCTTAAATAAAATGAAAACTACTGAGGCTAGAGGGCTGCAATTTGGTACGTTTGATGATTGGAGAGTGGATGATCAACATACCAATCTGCAGCCCTCTAGCCTCAGTAGTTTTTAAGATTTGAGGGCGTACATAAACAAGTGCGGACAGAATAAAGTGCGGACGGACAGACAAAGCCGGCACAATAGTTTTCTTTTAAAGAAAACTAAAAAAGAAATATGGTAGATATCTCTGCCAACAAGATGGCATTTTGAATATTACCCTTCTGATGAATAATTCCACTGATACACCACAACTACGTCGTTTTGCATAAGCAAGTGACTGGGACCACACCTGCAAAGGTATCCCAATACCGCACACCTGCAATATTTATAATATGTAGATGTATTCATTCCAATATGCTACAATTAGACTCAAGGAGTATCACTTTTAATAACTTCATACGGTTTATTTAGGATGTCAACATATAAGGAAAAATTTATACTGATTATAGTGACACGCCATACGCAGACACTACGGAAAACTGCCTTATATTGAAAACGTATAAATTCTCCTTTATGGAAGCGAAGTGGTGACGCTGAATGCAACTGACAGAAAAAGGCTGAAGCTGGGGAGAGGAAGTGTTTGCTAGGTATAGAATGTATGCCGTAAGAAGAATTAAAAGGGTGAGAAACAGTGATAAGAACGTAAAAGGGGTTAAAAAAAAAGTTAGCGTACATAAAAAAGACGGATCAGAATGTTTTGTGACATTTTTTTCACATGGGAAGAATGGAGGACGATATGTTGTCTGTGTAACTGAAAAGTTTGAGGAGGGAGGAGGAAAGCAAGACAAAGAAACGGTTGGATATTTGCGAAAAATAGGAATTACAATGGAAGGTCCTTAATATCCAGGGTGCAAGCGACTTCCGGGAGGATGGAGGTGGACGACGCAGGATCTGTAAGGGATTCGACTTGCTCTGATGAACCTTCTTTATAAGTTTATTAAGCCACTCATTTTATGGGGGTATTTTTTTGCATTACGGCTCCATCCACACGTTACAGAAAAAAACATACTTGTCACTGGCCGTTTCTTCACTGAGCTGAGGTTGTTCACTTCGAGAAGATAGTATATATATATATATATATATATATATATATATATATATATATATTATATATATATATATATATATATATATATTCCCTGACGTAGGAATCCCATTTTTACAGTCGGCAAATAGCTGAGGCCCTTAACATCCATCACCATCGACCAACGTTCAGCATCCAAAGAAATGAGGACTTTATTCTCTTTCGCAGGAGACTGCAATACTGTAATGCCACACACACAACAACGGCTTAAGGAGTAACATTTGCATCCCCATGTTCCATGTAGACAGGACACACACTGGGTATGTCTTAGAGGGCAAATATGTGCTTCCTTACCTGGATGGGGACTGACCCATGATACACACACACACACACACACATATATATATATATATATATATATATACATATATATGTATTTAAAACTGCTATCATTATATATATATATATGTATATATACACACACACATAAACGCCTATATTATATAGTATATATCATATATAATATATATATATAGATATATACACATATATATATACATAAAGATAACGGCTATCATTAATGCTCTTCTAGGTTTGTGTACGATTGAAACAATAAACGCCTCCTTCATTTGGAGTAGACATCATACTGAAAATCACGAAAACAGTTATCGTCACATACTCCACCGAATTGGGAAGCCACTGACACAGATACTAAGTTAGCCTTATCAAAAACTTCTATTGCTTTAATACACACACACACACACACACACACATAACAGATATGCATTTATATATATATATATATATTATATATATATATATATATATATATATATATATATATATATATACGGTGTATATATAATGATGATGTAGAATGGTTATGAATTCCCTTAGGTAATTTTCTGCATGTTTTCTTTCCGTTCATTCTCTTAATCCGTTATATCATTAACCAGAAATATTCCTTAGTCACAGAGGTAGTCTCTGTTGGCTGTACACTGACAAAGAGCTAAGAGCTTAGTCTTGGATGGGGAAAGAAGATCCACCTTCCCAGTCACTATAGTGTATATATATAATATATATACATACATACATATATACATATATATACATATATCTAATGACCTCAGAAACCATGTATAGGTAATTCAGGATTCCCCTGTCTTTCTGGAGCAGGCGGATCAAGCTACCTTGCCACTGTCAGTTAGGCCACAACCTAGCATCATCTTGAACTAGGGAACACAACGCCCTTATAAAGACAAAACAAAATATTTTACAAAAATCCATATCACACAGATTCAGGACTACACAATCTCCCACAGTGCAGTTCTATTCTATTACTCCCTGTAAGAAGATTTTTAGGGCACTACTGACTCTGCTATGGCCATGCCAGTCACACTTCAATGCCTTGTGATTAAGGCTTTAAGGTTGCAAGGAACAGCTTAAGCTATCCTAACATTAAAACAATCTTCACAGGATTTTTAGCGGTATGGAGTACATGAGTTACTCATTTGGCCTCAATTTTACAGATATAAAAATTAGGCTTCAAAGCAAACCAGCAAGTATAAAGGAACTGGTATTTTTTGCTGATAAAGTGATGGGAGGAAAAGGCTTTTTCATGAAGTCTAGTATTATGATTTTAACAAGTTAACTTCGATAATTAACCTAAACATTATGCAGCCCCAATATAAGCAATTAGCATCTTTTTCTTTTATTCAGTTACATGTCTTAATTGATTTTTTATTACTACATTGAAGACAACATTTCTTGTGTATATGTAAGACGAGGCCAGAGCTCATTCCAATGAAGAAAATGTAATAGGGCCTTATTCCTTGAGGATCCATACTGCTAATGTTAACCTAAACATAAATTATAAAATGGTGGGTTAGTAAACTGTGGTGGGTCATAACTAAGGTAGAGCAGGGCATGGGGTTAGTAAACGAAAAACAAAACAAATAGGAAAGTAGAAATAGGACCTATTGAGAACTGGAAGGCTAACAACCTCTGGGTGAGTGTGTGTATATATATATATATATATATATATATATATATATATATATATATATATATATATATATATATATATGTATATGTGTGTGTGTGTGTGTGTGTGTGTGTGTGTGTTTATACATATAGGGTCGCATACGTGCATGTGAGAGTTTATGCAGTATAGACGCTTTCTAAGAATTTGCAGCAATACAGGGAAAATTCAGCGCCTGCGGGAAAGAGAGTAATAGCGAAGGTAATCTATTACTTTTATCCATAGAGGGGAAGAAAAAAAAAGAAAAAGGACGACGATAGACAAGATGAGAAGAGATACAGCCAGCCGTGAAGTGGAGATGGCGTCAGGGCGGGCAGCCACGGCGCCATAGTGGTGGTCGCGGTGAATGGCAAACAACAACTTCTTCACTTCGGCGATGATCATCGAAAGGAGGTGAATAATTACAGATATGGAAAATTACGTCGATAGTTAATTACTTTGCAAAGATCTAAATTTACAAGAAGTGAACGAAAATGCCTATAGTGCTAATAACGAATTAACAAGACGGTAACCCAGAAATATGCTAAAAAAAAAAAAATCTAAAGGGATCATTAAAAAATTAAGAAAACAGAATTCAAAAAGCATAAAAAAACAACAGCGATTTGCAAAACGTGTTCCAAGTTAGTCCATAAGATACACGCAAAGACGAGTTGATGGCGACGGAAATAGATAATCATGCGTCATGGCGCCTCTTGGTTAGGAATATTTTTACGTTTCAAGGCTTCAAGCTCAGTTGTCGTTTTTCATCACGAATATAAGTAAAAATTTGTTTCAACGATTGCTTATTAGTAAATCCTTCTATCTTCATTTTTAGATGTGTATTTTCGGTATTAAAAAAACTATTTGTTTCCTCACGCAGCTGTTTACCACAATAACAGAAACAGTTTCTCTAGATCTGACAAAAAGTTGGTACTCTGTGACAAACATTATTGTGATGCTACTCTCAGAGCCACTTATCTTGTGGTACTTAGCTTGAGAAAATGACAAGGCTTTAAAGACTAATAACACTGCTACTAACGCAGGGCAAAAAGCAAATTACGGTGATGTGCCACTGATGAATTACAAAATGCAAAGAATAGGCAAGTTTGAAAATGTAAAGTGAAGGAGAGCTGCACAGAATGACAAGCTTATATATATATATATATATATATATATATATATATATATATATATATATATATATATATATATATATATTGAACAAGCTTATACACTTTCATAATTCAGAAATGGTATAGGAAAAACGGCGGACTATACGCTCGCGATGAGTGTTAATTATACCCAGCTATACTGGACAGTACTGGAAGCAGTACCATTTCTGGAAACAGAGAACATCACGCGGAATCTTATCTTCTAGCTGCGATAGCTTCGTCATATAATACTCCCTTGCAGTCTAACAGTCGTGAAACATACATTTCAGTAGGTGAAATCTTTCAGATCTTTGTGGTTGTCTTTTCCATTTTCTCCATCGGTAGGTGAAATTCGAAAAAGTTTCTTTATTCGTTGACACTCTACTGTTTTTTACTTCCAACGACTTTGCCTTGGTTCTTAAGCACGGCTAGCCTCTTTGCTAGTTCTACAGTGAGGGAAAAGATGGTTGATGTGACCAAGTAGGAGAGTTCCCTTGGGAAAATGCTTACATCGAAAACTGTGAGCGCTGATGTTTTGGTGAGAATTCTGAGTATCTAGTGAGAGCCTGTCTCTTATCTTAGTTTGAAATAACTTGTGACATTGATATTCAGTTCTTCAACCGCAGGCCTCCCAGGTAGATTCAGTTTCTAATCTATGGTACTCTGACACCGATATTGGTGGGACTATAATAATACAATAATACTCTCATAAAAAACAATGGCTGCACTGGCAGAACTGATTTCATATTTCACATTCATAATCCATCGTACTGTGTGTCTTGTCGCCAGCATGTTCTGGGCAAGGACGAAACGTTTTCTTAATTCCGTGAAGCCAGAAATACAGGTCATCTCCTGAATGACTTGTGTCACTTTTTTTTTATGAAATGTGTTTAAGATATGGTCTCCTTCCTAATACTCATAACAGTTTGCATCCCACAATTACTGTAACTAATATTCATCAATTTCAGTAGTAAAATGAAAACCGTAGAAAAACTCTCAGCCATACTGTCTATCCACCTTTCACAGAGCTACAGATATCTTTGCCAAGATCTGAGATGTCAAAAGTTAAAAACATGAATTTCTTAAAACCCTGCCATCCGAACCAGTATCTGTCATTACAGCATAGATTATCATTATCGTTAATATGAAAAACATAAGCTGCTAAACAGGCTTCCACAGAATGGAACAGAATTAGTGAGAAGACAAAAAAAAAAAAAAGGACATAGTTCAGTACACAAATATTTTCAAAAGAGCAACGCACATTAGAAAACTAAGAAGATGGTGCACTGAAACTTTAAAATTGTGTTACGGCTCCCCTTAAGCTTAAGAGGATCAGCATCAAAACTACTACCAGGGAGACCATTTAACGTTCTTACAGTGAAAGGAATGAAGTAGTCAGGCAAGTAGTATCTTGGCAGCCTGTGGTTGCATAAGCACTGCTAAGAGCGGCACACACACTAGCTCTTAGGGCTCAGGCAATAACGAGCTACTGGAAGTTCCCAGTTGAAATACAAGTTAAGGAATACGGGAAAACAGTATATCTTCCGGAGATAGTTTAAATATAACTATCTTTATTGAGAAAAAAGGAAACAGACACTTCGAACGATCTTGTCGAAAGATCCAAGGAAGCTGTTGGAATCTAATTAGGAAAAAGGCTTTTCATTACCGATATAACAAAAACTATGAACCTTATGACATTAATATCACCATCTCTCAATATTAGCAAGTCTTACGAACAATCCTAGTTTCCTGAAAGCATTAGATGGCATACTTATAAGGTGCTGTAAAAATAAAGCCCAAGGCATCGGCGTTAATTCCAACTGTTGTCAAAATGTTTAGATTACTTAGGTAGAGTGTCATCTTTATAAAGCGAATCACAGAGTAGGGGAACAGAACAAGATCAATTCATCACTGTTCTTAGTCTTCGTAGAATTTTCCCTTACACCAGATTTACTACACCATTTTCTCATCCACTCCATGTTTTATGAACCGGGTTGTCACACTGCTGGTTCAATATAGAGTAATACAGTATTAACTCATAATAAAAACTATAGAAAGGCCCATCCATAAGTTATTTAATATATGGTATAAAACTAGGTCTGTGACCTTGAATAGCAGGTCAAGGTCACTTCAACTGGACTCAAGTAACAGGTTCTATCAAGGGCCCATGCCTGCCCAATAAGGGCAAGATCTGAGAAAAGAAACGGAAGAAATTGATCGTGACCACACAAACAAAAAAATACGGAAGACATTTTAAATGCTTATCAGGTGGCCTTCTCTCTCAAGAGGAATACCACTATCAGTCAAGTCAAGGAAATGTTATCTTCATCACCAGCCTGTAAAAAAAATGAATAATAGAACAATGTGGATGGTGTCCAACAGCAAACACATACGAATGAAATGAAATGAGATGGTAATGGCATGCCAGGTAAGTTCCTGAACAATGTCCACAAGATTTTGGAAAGTGTTTCAAAACTATTTTGAGCGATTGTCCGTTATGACCATATGGCTAGCATACTCGTTATTAGCCAGACAACTTTGGCTAGAGAACCGAGTTATACAGTATTCCTGAAAAGAATTCACTATAAATTATGTATAAAAGGCTGGATGATAAATGAGGAGAAGAAAATTGGGAAGCGACCACATTACGATATGAATCACATTGTCTGGGACGTAATCACCCAATGAACGTTAGGATTTCCAAACTTAAAGCGAAGAGGGAAGAAAAAATGCTTTCTGGAAACCTGGCTTCAACCCCATTAGCTTAATACGAAGTTCAACAATCCCTTTTAAGAATATTCTTCCATTGTCATTAAGGCTGGCTGTTCAGTGCTCTCCGGGTTGATTAATCAGCCTTAGGAAATGAGAGAGAGAGAGAGAGAGAGAGAGAGAGAGAGAGAGAGAGAGAGAGAGAGAGAGAGAAGGGGGAACTACCTCATGAGTTCGTAAGAAGGAACCTGAAAATTTTTCCATAAAATTAATTACACCTCTTTGATACTCATATTCTGAGGCTCTTCCATAAGGGTAATTACACACGTTCGTATTTAATATGTTGCGAAAGAAGTGAGATTTACTTTATAAAAATGAGTATATTTTACGGGGATAAAACTGTCTAATAACTTTTAAAACGAACTGTTCTCGTCCAAAATACAAATCGACTTATAAAACATAGGTGAAAGAGGATTAAATAATAATAATGACACAGCACCAATAATAATAATAAAATCAGCAGTAATAATTAAAGTTTCATGTACTGTTCAGTTGCCAACGTCTTCATTAATTTATCATCTTTTAAAAAGGCTCTGCATTCATGTTTTGAAAAGGGACATTCTGATGAAGAATAGGGGTTCTAAGTCTGCACACCCAGCATGCCACATAACACTGCTACTTTTATTATAGGGTATAACTGGAGATAAAACTAGTCAATACAAAAAAATATTCCTCAACTTTCTACCTCCTTAAAAAAAGGCACGTTCCACCTATGTTACAATATTTTACAAATAACAATAGCATATTCGTTACAACTTGTCTCATGCTTTCATTTGACTTCAAATCTCTTGTGATCGGCTATAGCTCCTGTTCGAAAGAGCAACTGTGGTTTAACGTTGATTACAATTCTTTCAAACTAATGGTTTCGAAGTATCACTTTAGCAGCAATAATAGCAATTACACGTTGCACCCCAATGAACACTGAACACTTGATACCCCTGACATTCACAAGATCAAACTGTTTCAGAAACATTTTGTACCCATTAGAAAATTCGTCGAATGAATTTCCTGTTATGAAACAAATGAGAAATCATACAATAACAATGGTACCAATGCTTCAAACATCAGTTTTAACCCGGTTCTAACGATTATTTAATTAAATGAAAGTGCATCAGTTAAATTATTCATCTAAATTACCATTTTGTTAAGAAAATAAACGAAGATAAAAATAATAGCCTTAACATCCGCTGAAAAAATATACCCCAGAACCCACTAATTCTGACCCATTTGAAACTATCACTTCAACACAAGATGAAATCTCAAGAGCTCTCCTCCGCTTTCACGTTGGCTTAACAGTGATTCACGAATTAGCATTTCTTTCGTGCTCTGCCCTTCGCTCTCTTCCTCCCTTCCTCATGATTCCAACCTTTGGGAAATAATCTCACTGCTTGAAAGCACTGTTGCTGTCATTAACAGGCAAGAACAATTGCTTAGACTCTAAAGCCAGAAAAGGAAAAGAGATAGTAAAGATGCAAATTGTATGCAAGAAGGGATATCATATCTTCAAATGAAAAAGTATCACGTAATTTCTCATGATCATGGATCATTCTTTTGCTAGAATGATCAGAACCTGCTGAAATGATGCGTTATAAATATTGGTGCGGAAAGGTGATTCACTATCTATCTATATGAGAGAAGTAAGAGGCACAATAAAAGCCTAAGAAATATTACTGGTTCTACATTCAAATAATATAATTACGGATTTTATTTAAGTAATGTCTTTCTCTGGCTACAGAGTACATCACACCATTAACATGGATACAAAACATTTTGCTGTAAATGTACTGAAGTACAGTCTCTCGGAAGCGAAAATTGCACAACCATACAAGCTACCGGGTATTTCAATAATAGGAAATGGGGCACAGAATGCCACGACCGAAGAATACGTAAAAGATAGTCTCTATAATACTCACCCTTATATCTACAGGGCACATACTGTGCAAAATTGATAACAATATTTATTTGACTGCAAGAGAATGAATTCAGTTATTACATTTTGACATTCGCGCTGCTCCAGTAAACATTGGTAAACAGCCCTATAAAATCAACATGGAGAGGATTGTGGTAATAGTCAACTCACAATTCTACACCAAAATGAGAAAGAAATACGTAGCATTTTTGTGCAGAGAGAGAGAGAGAGAGAGAGAGAGAGAGAGAGAGAGAGAGGAGCACATGGCCTACTAAATATTAACTCGAAATTTCAAAGAAAAAAGACGAGAAGAAAGAATTTTGTGTAAGGTTATATGAATGTATGTAGAGAGAGAGAGAGAGAGAGAGAGAGGAAGGGGGGCGGGGTTACGGTAAAAGTGCATCATCAACTAATACCCATTAACCCACACTACGTACTTGACGAGGAACTGGGCTCGAGGTGGAATTACTCAAGCAGTAGTAAGCAGTTCGTTCAATACACGAGCAATATACGTGCGTTACAACTTCTCGTATCCCAACGATGAGGCGTGTGTGTGTGTGTGTGTGTTTGTGTACGTACATGTACATGGTCATGGATGAGTGGGCATGGTTGCGTGCAAGATGGGTTCTGATTGTTTAGTGTCGGGCGTGTTCTGGTGCGTGCTAGAGAAACCTTAAGCTATTGATTTCCAAATCTTTTTTGCATGTTTGCACAGCATCATCGCCATTATTAATATGTAGTTCAGTTTCTTTTATTGATATTTTTATGCCCTCAGATGAACCTTAAGATCTGGTTTCCGTCTCCTCTTCAGCATGCTATTGCCCAATAGAAAAATACGTTACATGATGCGCGGCACTTATCTTCATGCACGTTGCTTTAAAAAGCCTCTCTCTCTCTCTCTCTCTCTCTCTGGTATACACACTTAAACACAGGCTTAGAAAGTCTACTGCCCTAACTCGAGATTATTGGAGTTTCCATTCAAATCCTAAGTATTTTTTTCTTTATTTATAGCATACGCAAAGACAATCACAACTCCATCCACAAAAAGTCACTTGTTATTATAAATTTTCCAACAACCATTAAACAAATAACATGTATGACTGCCAGACTATAAAAGATGATAAAGAGTATACAGGGTATTATTGTTTGATAAACGGCTACATACAACGGCTACCAGTTACTTCATAAAGTGCTTGGCAAAAGAAAAATAACATTCCAATCTAGATGCCTTCACGCAAATATACTTTCCCACAAGCAAAAACATATGAAGCCTCACCAGAACAAGTTACCTTTAGATGAAAGAACATTTCATTAATGCTTTCCTCATATATAATTCTTTCATGTTTATTTGAAGAATCTCCTACCGTATGATTCATGAGTTTAATTTTTTTCTCTCTCTCTCTCTCTCTCTCTCTCTCTCTCTCTCTCTCTCGCCGATACAATTCAAATTCATTCAAAGAATGTAATCTATCAAGTTTGTTCAAAAGTTTACTGATCTATCACTCTTTCTCCGTTCATTTGCAGCTTATTAACTGCCGACTTTCCACTTAATCTCTGAAGTCATCCTTTATGAACCACCCATTCAGCCTATTCGTTTCTCTCCTGAAACATAAATTGAAGAGCTTCTCTACTTCAATTTCTTACTTGAATGCAATACAGAGGTTCAAAATTACATGCTCATTTCGTAGGTCAAATTTTAATCACGATTTTCAATTTCACTTCATTCCCGCAACCATTAGTATGGACACGGATATCAGACTGCGTTTATTGGTTATTAAATAATAGCTCTAGTCTTGTGCTCAAAATCACCACCTCTTAGAAAGACGGAAACGGGGACTTGTTTTCTAAACCCGACCTTTTGGGAAGAATGAAAACAATCTTCTTCAGCAACCCCCCCCCCCACCAACAACCATCCCTAAGCTTAGGGGTCGGTTGCCAACTATTTTTATCGACAGTATCTTCCTCCGCTAAATCCTTCTCCTCCAAATCCTCCTTTAATTTATCACGCCAACTAATCCTTTGCCTCCCTCTTGATCTTCTACCCCTACCAGGTTCCACCTAACCTCTCGCCCCTCCCTCCCCCTTCGCTCATCCTTACCACATGCCCATACCATCTCAAGCTCTGCAATCGGTGTATTGATTTTAAAACATGAGTTTTTTTTTAAGAGATCCAAAGCAATTACTTATATTCCTACTCGAATCTTCATTTTAAAGATCGATAAGAGATTTCTTGTCTCAAAACTGATTTTTGTAAGAGGACAAAAAAGTAGTTTTTTTTTATAATGACGCTTCTTCTCATTATGATTTTTTTTATTTCTAAATCAGTTACAAACAGCAGCAAACCACCAAAGGGATTTACAATAATCTGTAAACCATATAACACTTTAGTATCTAAGAACATCAATGTTTTGCATATAAATTACGACCTATAAACTTCGTCCTGTTCAGCAATCGGTTACAAATTTTGTAGTTCACGCTTCTCTATAAACCTAAAAACATACGTGGATGTGTACAAAAGAATTAAATTCCAAATTACACCTATATATACATCAACTCAAATCACATCTTGTATATTACTTTTATTTAAAAACACTAAACTGAAAAACGTCATCTAAACTAATTTAATTCGCATATCATTTTTCCGTGACAGACGAAGGCTCACGTTTTAACAAATTTCAGCAATTCCCACGCATCCGAACACCAGCCATCCAAACTGATTTCAGCCATTTAACCCAATTTCATTCCATCCAGTGCACAGCCTTTGTGATCCATTCCTTTGATTCAAGAGAGAGCAAAAAACCTATGGCCTCCTTCCGAGCTCTTCCTTGGATTAAAGTGAGGCAGAAATCACACACAACCTTAATAAGCAAAAACTTCTCTCCCTCTCTCTCTCTCTCTCTCTCTCCTCTCCCCCAAAGGGAAAGAGAGAAACAAAAACAGAGTCGGCCGACCAAAAGCGCCACATTCTATGGATAGGTGATTTTGCCTCTTTCATCCGGACATGTTCGTTTTCCCGTTGATTACCATGCGGATAAACAGGGACTCGGGTGATGGATGTTCGGGTAAAGACAGAAGGAAAAGATAATGGAATAAGACTGTTCTGGCTGCCGGCTATTTATGGCTGCTGTTTAGCGGTTGACGATAGGATTTTTCTAGGGAATGATATTTATTTCTCTCTCTCTCTCTCTCTCTCTCTCTCCACTGCGGCGTTATTTCTGTTTTAAAAATTGCTTTAGCACCCATTTTCTTCCCCATATTATTTTTCTTTTTCTCCTAAAGTAGTCTCCAAGGCAATTTTTTAGTAACTCATTCTGCAGCCAATGACAAGCACTTCCTCATTCCTTTACTTCTAATAGTAACTGATTATTCATTAGTTTTCATGACACTTATTCCCCCACCCCCACCCCCACCGTCCGCCTGTGTCCTGCACTTACAGAGTGCCCTTATGCTAATTCACCACCTTATGGTCTTGATTTAGCTTTATATCTTAACGTCAGCTCTCCTCCGATTATGAGCACACTTGAAAGAAAAGTCAAAACATTCACCTCATAATTACAGAGTGATGACTTCAGTGAGAGAGGAGCGAGAGCGCGCGCGAGAGAGAGTAGGAGCGAGTGAGTACCAGCCACTCATCACACCGAGTGTCTTGTTCATCTCGCGATAGTCGTGTTTACATAGGAGAGAGCCCTGACCTTCGGTGGTTACTCCGTATCTTTTTTATTACTGTGTGTTTGTTGTCCCTCAGACGAAGATCAATTGCATGAGATCCGCAATATACTACTTGAGTTTTCTGCCTGTTTGCCATCCATCTCCAGGCGGCAGGAAAGCTGCGCTCTACTTGTTACCCTCTCGGGTAAACGTCTTGCCGGTTTGTATTACGACAGCAACAACAAAAATCGCCACCAACTACGAAAATAAAACCACACCCACTCCAAAAATTGCTGAGTTGGCCATAACAGCTTTGGCCTCAGAGCTTGCATTGTGTAAGTATGATGTGCATATTACATAAATACATGAAAGACTAAACTGATCAGAGGACCTGGCCAGACTTCTTGATTTCATATTCATCCAAGAAAATCCTACCTTCATGCCTGCACCAAAATTAAACTATTTTCTTTCACATCATAATACTGAATCGTCTGAGGCACTTAAGCCAGTCATTACTGTAGGAGTTCTTCAATTTCCTTTCCATTTATCAATTAGGCTATATTTTTTGTACCTAAATTATACTTGGAAAATTAAATTTAAACATTTTTCAAACCATAAAGGCATGATAAATATAAACGAAAACTCCTCCTGGGTCGCATGGAAACAGTATGTAAACAGGAATATCATTTCCTCTTGAGAAATGGTTGAATGGTAAAAAAAAACAAAAACTATAAATATAAAAAAAAATTCATGTCTTTTATAGGCTGCAATTCAATGTGGTAACTCCAATATCTTTCAAAATAAAAAAGAACTGTCTGGGCCTCAAGCCCCAATGGGCATAGGTCTATATGATGCTAGTTTCTTTAAATTCGGAATATATAGATCGCAGTCTTATTTTCGTAATCTCATTACAATAATTGTTCATAAAAGATTTTTGAAGACCCATGCACATGTGGGTGGTTGAGACTAGAGAATCTACAAGGTTAAAAATTTTGCAATATATTTTCCATGGATATATATAAAACATTCCACCATTACATCAAGGATGTTATATGTCTACTGTTTGATATTCTACTGATTCATTTTCTACGTTTCCGTGGAAACAGATTCAGTTAGTTCAGCCTGCAAAATTTTTCCCTTCTGCGAGTTAAGTATCTCTAAACGGGGAAGAAATCTACACCAGTCATTTTCAAGGGGAAAATGAAAGTAAATAAGAGAATCGATTTGGTATACCGCCTTTTTTTCGATCTTTACGCTTACTAAACTCAAATACTAGTACTCTTAGTGCCACTAAGAAATGACAGTTACTCTTCTTAATGACATTACTCTTCCTGATGAAATGTTACTTTAATGCACTACACCCGAGCAATCGTAAGCGAAGTCAACTGGCATTGTCTGATAAATTCAACAGAAAGAAGAGCAAAAGAAACGGTCGTACCAACCCATAAAAGAAGGGAGGAAAAATGGTGAATTGCTGTGAGAAAAGAAAGAGTCGGGTAGGCCTTTTAGCATTCTCTTTGCTCCTCTAACAAAGGGCGGCCGCTTTCTTCATTTTCTCCCAGTTTCACTATCTTCTTTCTCCTTCCTCAGAGTACGAATAACCCTTTTGTCCTCAGCTAGTTTGGCCTACGTTCTATTCACAGCTCCAATAAAGGGAAGGCTACGAGCCCACGTCGTGAGAAGGGGAGTCATGTCGAAATCCCATCTCTGCACAACTAAACTTAATCTTATCCATACAATGATTAGGTAAATTATATCAACAACTTTTACCATTCCACGGAAAATTTAAAACAAACTTTTTTTTTAAGATAATCAGCATTCATAATTGAGATTAAATGGTCAGCGACTTCTGGACTACTCATAAGTACAGTTACTTGCAAATCAATGATACTGATTCTAGAAAGGTAATGAAAAATTCATGTGGAAAATAACACTGAAAACCAAAAGTTTCCATAAGTAATATTTTAACGTAAAAAATCAAATGAATTAAAATAGCCATTACATTCATTTCATTTCAGTTCTCACAATTTGCTCTCCATGAAAAAAAAATCTTAATAATCTGCTATGACATATTCACGAAGCAACTCTTTTTATCAAACTGCTTCAAACCGTAATGTCACTATTCAGCGATCTTACTTGTTAGAATTAGGCATTTTCCAAATTTAACGTCATAAAAAATATTGTCGTTCTTAAGTAGCCTTCCATATATTATTAGGAACTAAAACAGTACTTATTCCTTTCAGGCGATAACCAGTACCTTAACCAGTTCAGTGGATGACAAATAAATAATCTACAGTCGGCCTCACTGATACTTAACTGGCGCACGAAGAAAAGCCAAATTTCTTACATAGTATATTTTTTTCCTTAGGGAAAAAAAAGTCATAAATTCTAGGGCAAAACGATGCTTACAAACAGTGAGATTACGTATCCGAAATTAAGATGCGCTCTCTCTCCCTTTAACTATATATATCCAGTATATATATATATATATATATATATATATATATATATATATATATATATATATATATATATATATATATATATATAGCCTCGGTGGCTCAGTCGGTTACAGCAGCAGCTTCGACTGTAGAGGTCTGTGGCGCGGGTTCAAAAACCCGCAGCCGACTGGTCAGAGAGGCAGACACTTTGCTATCCGTGTAGACATCCCGGATTATATATGTAATCAACGGATAGGTTTGCTTAAAAAGCAAATGGATGTTACAGACTACATATACAACACCTTCTAAAAAAACATAACAACATCTCACACGTCTCGAACTATACCCGCGCAATAACTGTCGCTGCTGGGAAGAAAGGGCGTTGGGTCGGGTGTACAGGAACATGTGGGGTGTGATGTCAGGCAGGGCAGCCGATCGAGACCACAGGTCTACCCCAAAGCCAAATCAAAAGTCCTTCAAAAGAAGGCATGTATATACAAAAATGGGAATAAAAGCACACAAAGAAGAAGATATATATATATATATATATATATATATATAATATATATATATACAATTATATATGTGTGTGTGTGTGTACATCTATATATATATAACAAAATATATATATATATATAGTATTAATATATATGTGTTGTGTGTGTGTGTGTGTAATTATGACTGTATATATGCACACATATAAAATATAATTCATTATATATATAAATATTATATACAATTATACATACATCTATATACATAATAACAAAATAAGATACTAGTACAGTATTAAGTTTTGTGAACCTCGTCATATGATTCTACTTCTCTGTTCATATCTGATCCCCCCTCCACCCCTCTCCCTCCCCACAATGTCGATGGCCATGGAGGCTGTGACGCCAGTTTACTTTCAAGATCCCCCTCTCACCCCCTCTCTCTCTCTCTCTCGCACCTTACGTGTCTAGACCTCAAATTACAGCTACACTTATTGCCCCTCTCCCTCCCTCCACTGTAGCCCGTATCACCTGCATGCATCTTAGGGAACACTGCAATAAACAAAGCTTTGGGATTTACCACACCTCGTTGAATGGCCGGATTTAAGTAGTTTCTCGAGTCGATAGCGAGAGAAGTAACGAGTTAAATAAAGAGACTGCCTAAGTATTGAATCGGACTCAAAGTCTTTATCGCGCCTCCCAATCAACTCCAATTTTCCGCCATAACTACATAATACCATCTTCGGTTTCGGATAATCCTTGTCATTTGGTCCCAACCGTAAATTCGGACCTCATTAAACAAGGAAGTTATACCCTACTTATGGTGGGCTGTGATTGGTCCTTCACAGGGCTGATCCTAGAGCTGATTGGAGGCTGGGCTCTGAGCCCTCTCGCCTAGTCACGAAGCGCGACGGGTGTCAGAGGCTTTCTTGATGTTCGTTTTGTTTTACTGCTCAGAATAGATGATAATATTAACGTTGCCGACTAATAAAAAGATAATCGTAATCAACATAACAGTTTTCCACTTCTAACTGTCAAGGATTTTTTCTTTTTTATTTTGCCGTGAAAAAAATCTGAAAGGACGCTAGAAGAACAAATTGACTGCGCCATCTCATCTCACATTTAATAAATTTCTTTTATTTGTGGAAAATTTCTCTAGTCAAAGATAAAAAAAAAAATCAGAAGTGTACTGACATCAAATCTGAAATAAATACTTTAATGCTCTTGATCAGATATCAAAGATCTACATTGTTAATCCATAAAAAGTAGTTTTAACTATACAAAACAAAATGCAAATGAGACTGACCCATTCCATTGACTTTTTCCATTCTCCATATGATTTTTTTTCATCGTGATTACTTTCTGCCGCTTCCTCCACCCCTGTCTCTCTCTCTCTCTCTCTCTCTCTCTCTCTCATCATAGGCATGATTATGAATGACAAAAATTCGGCTCTTTAACTCTCACCTTACCGTTGCAGACTTTTGGACATTGGTTACATTTTATTCATTTAGCTATTTATTATTCTGGAGCAGCGTTAATATTCTAATATACTGTTCTTCAGTTCTGTCAAAAACTTTCATATAAAATCTTAAACATTTACAGTGCACAGTACTTAGAAAACGATGTGAATATCAATACATATTGAAGGAGGTGGATGATATGAACCCGGCCGAATCTTCCGTGAACTGTCCCTGGGTTAAGAGGTATACAGCCTTGGGTGGAATGTGAAAAGTAATCAAATAAATATCTCCACATGTGATTATAAAGCGCCACGGGGTTATCAGTTACTACTGCTGCCTACATCACTAGGACGCACAGGTATTCATTATAAAATGCGTGAACTATAAACTTTAGGAGACCCATGTTTGTGGTTAA
The DNA here is from genome assembly GCF_040412425.1 of Macrobrachium rosenbergii. Classification (NCBI taxonomy): domain Eukaryota; kingdom Metazoa; phylum Arthropoda; class Malacostraca; order Decapoda; family Palaemonidae; genus Macrobrachium; species Macrobrachium rosenbergii. Next base: position 74,015,465 of record NC_089748.1, read on the forward strand.
AATAAATTACAAGAGAAAAGTAACAGAGGCTAGGAGGTTCCAAAGTAATGTAATTTCGGGGAAAAATAACCAGTTATGATTTCCATCGTCTGACTGAAGACTGCCATGCAGTGGTTTGACGGCAATTATAACTGACATAATCTATATTTCTTGGCTCGTCTTTCTTGCCGTTGATGCTCTTGCCTTGAGGAGTTTATCACTCGGCTCTCATTTTTTATTCTTTTCTCTTTCCTTTTCAAGATGAGTTGGGATCCTTTCTCTTCACCACTCTCTTTGTAAGTTGAATAAAATCTTCCGCATATTTTGATTTATTTTGAGAAATCTGAGATTATGTTTGCAAAATCATGGCCGGGCAAGAGTTGTATTCAGCTTTACCCCTCATCTTTCGCTAAATCCACCTCCCCGCAGAAAAAACAATAAATAAATAAATAAAAATAAACACCAAATCAAACAAAGATGGGAAGATTGAAGGAATTATGACATTTTTTCTGGCAGCAAATACAAGCGTTTGGAGATTCGAGAGGAATTGACTAACTTGAAACCATCCATACCTGTGAATTCTCTCGTAATGTTCTCCAGTTCCCATAATAGGTTAAGCTTCCTTCATACGAAATGCACCACATCCTTCAACCAATTGATAAGTTTTTCTCCGATCCTAAGGCATCAACGGAAGAATATACAGGTATGTTCTCACAATTATAAATACAGCACACCCACAGTAAAAAAAAAAAAAAATAGTGAAAATGGCAGGTATTTTGGGCTCACGTAAGGGAAGGTAGTGCGTCCTATGAGAAATGCACCCCATCCGGTGTTTTCGTCCCCACAAACGCTGACGTTATGAATAATGCAGATCTCATGAGTAAGAAACACCCGGCAAAATAAGATATGATTGCGCAACATAATGTCCCGGAATGTGGTAAATCCCTATTTGACCTTTGACCTCTAAGCATGACTTTCACATTGATCTCACTCTATACATCGGTTTCATTAACGGGGTATGCATGTCAAATATGGCGTCTCTATTTCGCAGCGTTCGTTATTATATAGTTGTAAACAATTTTAACTTTAGCGATCGGAAGGACATAAAGGGTCCGGACAGGCAGACAGACAAACAGAGATGTAAATAACTCGATGCCCTTGGAAGGTAAACAAGAGGCATTAACATGACACAGACTTATGCCGTTAACTGAAAGCCACTTTTTTTTTTAACCCTGTTACATCGTACCTAAAGTAAATAGTGGCTCACAGTAACTGAGCTGAAATGATACTTAAGCAGTTTCTCCCATCAGCAATAATTTTCAATCTGGAAGTGTTCTTCGCGAGGCAATACATGAGACATCGAATGACCTATACTTTATGTAGTTCATGATTTGAACATGCCACTGGTCTGCTTTGGTATTAAGACTTGAAAAATCTTTACTTTCCAGGTTCGTTTGCTTTCAAATATATAATGCTGAAGAGTACTGCAAAATAAATAAAACTCAAACCAGGGTATGGTTAATCAATAACATCACTGAAGTGTCTCAAGTACGCAGGATGTCTACTGGTTTCACACGTGACATTTTATAGCAACTTTACTAAACGCTGCTTTCGTTAACGTGTGTTACCTTACACTCTTACAGGAATTGACGACTAGCACCTCTTAACGAATTATAAGAACAGGATCTAAGGAACTGACGATATTCAAACTGAAAAATATGAGACTAAAGAAATCTGCGTGAATCAGCATAACTGCTGCCAGCTGCCCGTTGCCGCTCGAGCTATTACGTTGTAAAGGCTATCGGCTGATCTTGATTTGCCACTGCTGCAGAGGTGTCAAGTCTGTAATAGAGAGGTTTCGGACCCTTCAGATGATAAATCTTTCCAAAAAAAGAAAAAAAAAACTATACGTAGTGTCATGGTGCACTGGATCCAAAGACATCGAGCTGAAATAATGATAAGTTAAAACCTGAGCTACAAGAGCGGAGGTAGCATTATGACTCAGCCTAGAGCCTTGAAGGATGGTATATCACTCCAGTATGTAATACTGACGCGTTAGTGGCGTTTAAATTCTTAGATTTAAGGTTTTAGGGTTCTCCTGGCTGGTGAAAAACTTTGAGGCATTGGATTTTTAAAAGAGTTGCTCACCACACTGCTGACATGTTTACATATGAACAATATAAACATGTAAACATCTCGACTGCGGTCACTAATGTTTATAAAACTAATAATTCACGGCTGAACTAAACAGATATTTACTTTAAATATTGGTAGGAATAATGGAAAAGGCCTCCCCTTTTCCCTTCTTTCCTATCAAAAGCAGTAATTCAGAGGTTGAAGAAGAGAGAGTACTTCTAATGTTCTCCTTTTATTATAAAAATAATCTAATGACTGGAGAACAGCAGTACGCAGCGTCCGGGTACGACAGGCTTGGTTTCGATAGATGTTGTATTCAGCGAAATTGCTCTCGGAAATATCTGGGGAAAACTTCAAGGCTGTGTTTAAGGGCTATCAAAAATCTAAGACTGACGTCCAGAGGCAAAAGCCTAGGATATATGAAAGTGGTAACATAAGTACTAAATAATAAAACACAAAGTATTTATATAATGAAAACACACACTATATATATATATATATATATATATATATATATATATATATAATATATATATATATATATATATATATATATATATATATATATATATATATATATATATATATATATATAACAGAAGGCTACAGGACTACTGCTCTCTCAAGCACAAAAAGCATAGACAAGAGTTTATTCAAGTGCTTTTAGCCATTGTGCCTTTAAGACAGTACACGAAATAAAAACCGGATTTGCTAAGAAGCAAACAGCGTGAAAACAAAGTCTCTCTCTCTCTCTCTCTCTCTCTCTCTCTCTCTCATACACACACAGGATGTCTGAGATGATCATAAGATTGGGCCCTGAACACGCGCACTCCAGGAGTCCCTTATTTACTGTTGAAATAAGGATTGTAATTTACATACGGATTGTTTCAGGATCTGCCCTTTCGCTTGCTCTCCGCCGTTCGGCTAAGGAAGAAGCGATTCTATACTGTTGACACTTACTGAATATGGAATATTCACTTCATACAGCTCTGTCACGTTCAGTGCCTTCATTCAACAAATATGAACTTTTCCTATGTTTATACACACACACACACACACACATATATATATATATATATATATATATATATATATATATATATAACACAAAAATCAACTTTTGCAACCCTAAACAGCGCTTTCAGTTAATTACCCTCTGACACTCAAAAGGATTTAACCTACTAACCTGAAACACACACCATATGAACGTAGATATTTCCCATTCTTATTAATTTTCTTTCCATCGTTTCAGGAAACACCACACGTGGGAATGTATGGTGTTTACTTTTATAAATGGTGTTTACTTTTATAAATGTTTCTTTATTTTATATTATTTCAACATTATATGCCATGATCATGAAGGCAATAAAATAGCTATAAAGTTGAACCTCAAGTGCCCCAGACTTGCCTTAATCCTTATACGCAAGACCCTTCAGTAATCATAGATGTGTGTGACACATTCACTCGTCCCATTTTTGTTATCATTTTCTCTCGACAGCCTATTATCTTACAGTCATTAATTATACGAAAGTGAAATACTAACGGTTCTCTCTGTAACTGTCGCTTTACTGACTTGTTTTTCCAATTTTGCTCAGCTTGAAGCCATCTACTTTAGTGACTGAAAATCAACTTCTCTTATAAAGTAAAAGCGCTTTGCTTTTCCTTTCCAAGTGATTGAAGATTTACTGGAAGTTAATGCTTTCTCTTGGAGGTGTTCAATAAATTATTAAGCTGTTTCAGCGTACAGCTCGTAAGTCACTGGCATGTTTAGGAGATTCCTGAAGGTTCTGTATAAGTTTCCTGGGTCATGCTGGCAACTCTCCTAAAATTTCTGACCTTCAAATCTGGGGCTCAGTTTGTGAATCAGTTTCACCATAATAAGTATGTTAGTCGGTCCTCTCTCTCTCTCTCTCTCTCTCTCTCTCTCTCTCTCTTATATGGCTCTTATAAATGTAACATTTGCCTTGTCCATCGCAAACTCTTGAATTTACCTCTTCAGAACTGATCTTTTGCTTATGCTGCAATGGCGAATCATGGTAAATTAATGATTTTTTCCCTTTATTCTTCTTTAATTTTCCTACTCAGACTTGCTCGTAGATTTTCCCATTCCAAATTTTGCTTCTAGTGCCGGAGCACTTCCTCTCATAAACACAAGTAATTTTTTAAAAAGCTCAGTTATTTATGCTATTTAAGGTCCTTTATTAGGAATTCGAAGGGAAGAATAACTTAGTGCCCTTATCTCAACATGGATTAAGAAAATAAACCGGCAGCGAAAAAGGTTGTGGTTTACCCCTGAAGAAGGTAATATACGTATTTTATTATGAAGGTATCACCCAACGCAATTAAAAATTAACCTAAGATTTTGTTGTCAGTTCTTCGATGTAATAGATTTGTGATTGCATGAAAACCTGGATACGTTTCCAAAAACAGGACGAAGGCTGCTAAATGTACTCACAGAATCTGCAATTCTCGGGTATTAGGATTGCTAGCAGCCTGCCGATCCTCATTTGAAGGCTATGACAGAATATAAACGTCGAAAAACTTCAAATATAATTTCAAATCTTCATTAATTTAGATTACAAGACATGCACAAGAAAAAGATAGCCTGCAGGACTTGAAATGGCCGCGCGCTCCTACCACTATTTTTGAAACCAGTACAAATCAGCTGCTGAGAGAGGGAAGTCTCTCCACGAAACTTTTCGCATATGATTTGAAAGCCAATGCATAAATAAACCAAACACGGGGTGCGATGGCGTCGTAAGTTTAAAAAAGAGAACTGGCAGAAGCCGTAGCGTTAAAAGTCAGTAAGTCAGGAGCCAAAAAGAAAATAAATAAAACACCTTAATATATGAAGCCATCACATGATCAAACTGCACGGATGTTTTGATTTACCTGTTCAAACGATGCCAGGATTTTTTTATGTTACTACTGGAACGATACAGAGTGCAGTAACAAATGCCTGTGCCCTATGTATTGTTTAAATCACTGAAGAAAAATCCCTAACATCAGAAGAAATACTTCATAGGCAGGTCCTGAAACTAGACAAATTTGTTTTATCTCTTCTGAAAAATAACTCCCACTAATACTCCTTCTTTTGAATGTTTTACCAAATATTCAAATAAAAAATTTTTCATTCCGTAAAATAACAAATGAAAATGGCTTCTTCGTCCCATTAACATTTTGTTAACCCTGAAGTCTTTTCAAGAAGTCTACTTGCTTTGAATTTTTAGGACTCAAACTGTTTAAAAATTCTAAGGAATTTTCTAAAATTTCTAAGGCATGGAAAGTCCTTCGCATTTTTCCTAGTTCATGGTTATGAAACCCCATGACCATCGGTTATAAGGTTACTAAGCAGTAGAATGTCTTGTAATGAAAATCCCAATAGACGGGATGCTACACAACCAGAAGCCACAAAGACACTAGAAGCGAGGTAAAGCAAACGAATATAAAAAACAAGACCACTCCGTATAAAACACAACTCCACCAAGAACTTAATAAGCAGAACCACTATGCAAAGACAACGCTTTGTTAAGAAATATGTTACCTTGACCTGTGCCCTCTGAGCGTTAAAGCTTCCCAAACATAATTATAACGTAATTACCACGATAATTTATCAAAACGAAAAGGATACCAAAAGTATGTTCTCAGCTACTAAGCAATTTTAACAAAAGTACATCGTAAATCTGCGGGCTTAACATTGACCTTATTGGGTCATACATGGTAGACACAATTTTTCTGAAATTATATTCATAATTTGTTAATATCAAAACAACGCCAGTAGCATGTATCACGCTAAAAATATTTGAGCCTCTAAAAATGTACGACCTTTATATTTCATACTTTAAGGGTCAGACTTGCCAGTAAAAAAAAAAATTAGATTATTTTTACCAATACACCAAGATTTTCTTTCAATAAACTTAGGCAATTGTTATTGTAAGTGGATACTATGGAAACAAATTAAAATTTCAAAAAATTTATGGTTGACATATAATTTTAAGGATAGAACTTGGCAAAGATATCTGCTATAATAATGCCTTTACATTTTAACAAAAAAGGCTACCTCTTTCTGAAATCTATAACCTTAACCCTTAATTAATATATCACAAAAAATATGTCATCTCGAGAATAAAGCATAATGATTAACATTTTACACTAAATTTCTTCAAATTTCATTCATTAACGCTCAAGTAATACTTCTATAAGACAAAGAAAACCCGATATATGAAACCAAAAGGATAACCTCTTTGGCGAGTTCACAAATGAAAAGGAAGGTCCTCCTTGTGTTCAATTCCAATATACCTGTGAAGACCACAAACGACAGCAGTCAAATGACTTTTCTCACCATCATTTCCCCGATGTTGTCGGTTGCTAAAGGTAGAAGTATGAAAGAGAGAGAGAGAGAGAGAGAGAGAGAGAGAGAGAGAGAGAGATTCCATACGAAGGCATCTTTTTATTTTTTTTTCCTTACAGAAGTGGTAAAGCCAGAAGAAGGGGAACCATACGGTGGGAGCCAGATGTGCACCCTCATTATTCAGACAGCAGACTTGCAGTCGATTACATAGGGGACCACAGAATAGTGACGTGTAGTTCTCAATTGTTTGGACCATTTATTATATATATATATATATATATATATATATATATATATATATATATATATATATATATATACATATACATACATACATATATACAGTATATATATATAACATATATATGTATTCCTTAACAATTTGTTCACCGTCATTCGAATATTCAAATGCAAATGGCTGAAATCTGTGCATAAGTAGAGAAGAGGCAACCTGTGAACTTTGACAAGCATTAACTCCATCTATTCGCTAGTACTGGTTGAGTTTTACTACCCCAATTTTAAAGCAATCTTGGAAATATGACAAAAATTCACCTAAGGCTGAACAGCACTTTAAAACACCAATTTTTGTTTTGCTGTCGATGATTCGCCTTACAATGCGCCATTCCTATTCTCCCCTAATGCCTAGTTCCCCATGCATCTACTCACAGAGAAGCGAACAAACATTCAAGGATCGATCAAGGACCACAACATAATTATCGATTAATACAAAAAGATGACCACGAAGAGCAAAATCAAATAACTCTGGCTCAAGAGCAAACAATTCCTTTGGATTAGATGAAATCTCTCTCTCTCTCTCTCTCTCTCTCTCTCTCTCTCTCTCTCTCTCTCTCTGACTGCCTGTCTTCCCCTGCGTTCTCTCCCCTCCTGATCTCCCCTCTATGCAGTTAGTCTACTCGTCAGGACCATTTGCCGTTTGACAAATAAGGCTTTACTTGTCGGCCTGTCAAGTGATCACCCGCATATTCCCTTACGGGAGAGAAAATACGGGGGGAAAGGGTGGCGCCATGAATTGATAGTGGAGGAAAAAATATAAGCATTTTACCACGACTATGAAAGCACGGCTGAAAAAGCTTAAAAAGTAACTCGTGTGAAAAAAAAATCAAACCCAAAATAAGACAGGAACACCTTTAGAAAGAGCACGACATCAAACCATCTAAATATTTGGAAATCACAAAATTCATGAAACAGAAAAAATACTGTCGGTTTTCGCTACCACAAGATTTTGTCATTCCTTATTTTGATACACTGCCGAACCACAAAATAAACTATAAATAATGCAATAACATCATGAATCATATGGGGCCTTGGCTTTCCAGAAATCAGGAACAGCCTTAACACTGAACAGGTAACCTTCAGCTTCACATTAATCGCCTACGAAGTTCCTTGACAATATGAGTAAAGCTATGATTATCCAAAATATCTATCTATCTATCTATTTATCTATCTATCTATATATATATATAGATAAAACATTATATACTGTATATATTATATATATATATATATATATATATATATATATATATATATATATATATATATATATGTTTTCGTTGGTGAGCTATCGGGTCTGGTATATATATATATATATATATATATATTGTCACGTTAATGTGAGTGGTTTTTATGGAACTGCTGGTTCCCCTGCTCGTTCCTACTTTTGTTTATTTAACTTGCCTTATTTTTGTATTTATGGTTTTGTATCTTACCTTCAAGTTTTTTTTTTTAAGTTTTGATGTTTTCGTTGGTGAGCTGCCGTGTTTCTTGCTTCAGTCGGGTCTCTGTAGGGCAGCGAGAGTGAGTGGCAGTGGGAGGTGTCAGCAGCAGCAGGCAGTTTTTGATGTCGACGTTGGTCGAGTTTTGAGCAGCAAATTGGAGCACGCCTACGAAGTGGAGCACGACGTGGAGAGGTGGAGGCGACCATGAGTAGTCGTGTGACCACGAGCTGCTCATCTTTGATGACAGCGTGAGGCTGTCCTGACGTCTCCATCGGGGTTTTCTGGTTGGTGGATTTTTGTCCCTGTTGCACAGCTGAGGGCTGTCTTGGTGCCCCGATGGAGGACGTATGTTTGGTATTTTTTCCAGCCTGCTGTTGTTTATTTTGCCTTTTTTTTTGTTTAAAGCTACTTTTTGTTTATTTAACTTGCTTTGTTTAGTGCTGCCTTTTGGCTTATTTTTTGTATTTATGGTTTTTCTCT